>NC_079215.1:31469739-31799739 GCF_029633865.1 Lampris incognitus
TATGAAATTGGTCGTTGGTTACGGTCATTATGCAACTGTATTGTTTATAAGAGGTGGGGATACCTGCAGTCAGTTTAGACTGAAGCAGACACTTAGTTCAGTGATGAAACATATCTGCCAGTAAATGTTGTATCCAGATGAACTGATTCAACCTTCTTTGATTATTGTTTATAGCGAGATAAAAGGAAGAATCTGAAAAAATTACACTTGCAAAGAGAAAACACACACACAACCTACAAGCATTTACTAATAATTGCTCCATTTTTTCTCATTTATTCATATATTTTCTCCAGTATGGAAAGCCTGTTTCCTTTTGGTTGGGGCCATGTGAATTGCACATATTTGAGAGACTGCAGGTCCTGATGTCAAGGACAGTTCAGAAATCACCAGGATGATATCAGTTTTATTGTGGAGTGTGTAATGTGTCAGAAACCAGCGGGATAGTATCAGTCATGTTGTGAAGTGTGTCATGTCAGGAATCAGCAGGATAATATCAGTTATCTTGTTAAGTCTGTGATATGTCAGAAACCAGCAGGTTAATGCCAGTTATGTTGTGAAGTGTGTGACATGTCAGGACTCAGCAGGATAATATCAGTTATCTTGTTAAGTGTGTGACGGATTTCTTTGCCCGCTTGTCCTTTGTGAATGCATTTACAGTTAAATCAAAATGAGAGACTCAATACAAAGAAATGAGGATGAAATGCAATTCATTATTACGAGAGTGTTGCTTTGCAGCTTCAAAATCGGTTAGGATATTAAAAAAAATTGTAATGTGCACCCGGCTGGAAGACACAATTAGCAATTGTCTGTGCAGGATGTACATTTTTTTTCCTGATGGTAGGTCAACAATCACAGCGCTTAGCTGAATGGGTTTCTGGTCATTTATTTATATATTTATTGCAATGGAAAGAGTATTGATTGGAAAGAAGATCTTGTGTGTTTTAAAACAATTTCCTGTAAAAGACATGGGAGGACCCAAACCACACGGACAAAGACACAAACTGCTGCGGTGATAATGATCCTGTAGATGTGTGTGACATTGGTACCCAGGTAAGACTGCTAAGCCTTCAGGTGTATTATTACTTCAAATAATGTCACACCGATATTGTAGACAACCTTGCTGTTTGGAATAACTTTATATTTTCCTCTATTTTAAAGGTATGCTTGCCTGGTCAGGTGATCCAGGTGAAAGTGCTGGGCATTTTGGCTATGATTGATGAGGGAGAAACAGACTGGAAGGTCATTGCCATCAATATTGAAGACCCAGATGCCCACAGGATAAATAGTGAGTCTTTTTCACCTGACCACTTCAGGAATAACTCAAATTTCTGCTCTGAAATAGATTGTTTAGCTTATCTGGCAAGAGCTAAAACTAAGAAAACCCAGGTCCAAGTGCACCCAGGCAATACCATCCACTTGAGATGGCAGTGTGTGTACTTCAGAGGAATTGAAGATCAGTCACTTAACAACTTTGAGACGTGGGCAGAGTTGATTTCATTCTTATAAACAACAAACATTTAAAACAATTGTATCACCAATCCACATAGATCTGAATAAATGAAAATTAACATTCAATTGCAAAAAGAAAGAAGCATCTAGGCAGCCAGGCAGTACAGAAAATCCGCATCTGGTAGCATCAGGGCCGTCAAAACAAGCAGTTGATTTGGCTGCCAGTTTCCCAAGCAGAGTGATGGGAGATGGGCAGGTCAGCAGACGCACGCAGAGGCAGAACCTGGGCCTAACAGAAGGCAACCAAGATCCTAAAACAAGACATTTTGGTTTTTAAGAGGTAATAAAAGTGACGTAGTGCAGTGTTTCCCACAGACTTGGACCCTCACTGTTTTACAAAACCAAAATTTGAAGTTTTAAATGACAGTTGGCAAACCAACTTAAGGCAATGTCAGCTGTTTCCAATTGCTGATGGCCTTTGGTGCTTTGAAAATAATATACTTGCCCTTGTATCTGTAGTGTGTGCTGGGGGAGGTGCTTGGGCTGATTGTTACAAACAAGTTGTCTAATGCATTCATTATTAACAAATGTATTCCATGAAAGGTTACATCTGCTTTGAAAATAAGAGACTTCAAGTGCGTTATATATGGTGGCAGCTCATATTTTACCTTAAAAATAAACATGACTTTCATAAAATGTCATGAAAAGGTTTTATGCCTTCTTAGATGGCAGTCCTGATGTGATATCAATCAATCAATCAATTTTATTTGTGTAGCCCAATATCACAAATTACAAATTTGCCTCAATGGGCTTAGCAGCAACACAACGTCCTGTCCTTAGACCCTCTCATCAGATAAGGAACAACTCCCTAAAAAAAAAAATTAACAGGGAGAAAAAATAGGAAGAAACCTCAGGGAGAGCAACAGAGAAGGGTTCTCTCTCCCAAGACGGACAGCGTGCAATAGATGTTGTGTTTACGCAATTTACACCAAACAACATTGAAAGAGGATAACAGAATTATGATGGACTTATAAAATTTATGAAGAATATGATGCGCAGGATGCCAAGCAGTGTCCAGACGCCATTGGAACAGTCCAGGACCCAAGCCACGCAACCAGCATCACCATGTAAAAAAAAAAGTTTAAATATATATATATATA
Source organism: Lampris incognitus (assembly GCF_029633865.1). Classification (NCBI taxonomy): domain Eukaryota; kingdom Metazoa; phylum Chordata; class Actinopteri; order Lampriformes; family Lampridae; genus Lampris; species Lampris incognitus. The sequence continues at coordinate 31,472,349 of NC_079215.1, forward strand.
TATATATATATATATGTGATTTATAAAAATAAAATGTGATGAGGGGAATGGCAGGCAGCGTCCAAGTGGCGACCACCATCACCATGGAGACCTGGAAGGAGAACCGACTGTATGTGCACACAAGGGAGACTCACATGACACCATCCACACACAGAAAAAGAGAAAGGAGAGACATCATTCAGAGAGAGAGAAAAGACATGTGAGAGAAGAGAACAGTTTGCAGTAGTCGATTAGTCATAATCAATTAAGTCATCAACTAGTCATAATCTATAATCTCGTCGGCAGAACAGTGGTCATTGAGACAGAAAACCAACCCACCATGCAGTGTGTGTGTGTGTGTGTGTGTGTGTGTATATATATATATATATATATATATACAGTGCATCCAGAAAGTATTCACACCCCTTCACTTTCCCCACGTTTTGTTATGTTACAGCCTTATTCCAAAATTGATTAAATTCCTTTTTTTTCTCATCAATCTACATACAATACCCCATAATGACAAAGCGAAAAAGGTTTTGTAGAAATTTTTGCAAATTTATTAAAAATGAAAAACTGAAATATTGCATGTACATAAGTATTCACACCCTTTACTCAGTACTTGGTTGAGGCACCCTTGGCAGCGATTACAGCCTCAAGTCTTCTTGGGTATGAAGCTACAAGGTTGGCACACCTTTATTTGGGGTATTTCTCCCATTCTTCTCTGCAGATCCTCTCGAGCTCTGTAAGGTTAGATGGGGAGCGTCACTGCACAGCTATTTTCTGGTCTTTCCAGAGATGTTCAATAGGGTTCAAGTCTGGGCTCTGGCTGGGCCACTCAAGGACATTCACAGACTTGACCCGAAGCCACTCCTTCGTTGTCTTGGCTGTGTGCTTAGGGTCGTTGTCGTGTTGAAAGGTAAACCTTAGCCCCAGTCTGAGGTCCTGAGTGCTCTGGAGCAGGTTTTCATCAAGGATCTCTCTGTACTTTGCTCCGTTCATCTTTCCCTCGATCCTGGCTCGTCTCCCAGTTCCTGCTGCTGAAAAACGTCCCGACAGCATGATGCTGCCACCACCATGCCTCACTGTAGGGATGGTATTAGCGAGGTGATGAGAGGTGCCTGGTTTCCTCCAGACGTGACGTTTGGCATTCAGGCCAAAGAGTTCAATCTTGGTTTCATCAGACCAGAGAATCTTGTTTCTCATGGTTTTGAGAGTCCTTTAGGTGCTTTCTGGCAAACTCCAAGCGGGCTGTCATGTGCCTTTTACTGAGCAGAGGCTTCCGTCTGGCCACTCTACCATAAAGGCCGGATTGGTGGAGTGCTGCAGAGATGGTTGTCCTTCTGGAAGGTTCTCCCATCTCCACAGAGGAACGCTGGAGCTCTGTCAGAGTGACCATCGGGTTCTTGGTCACCTCCCTGACCAAGGTCCTTCTCCCCCGATTGCTCAGTTTGGCTGGGGGGCCAGCTCTAGGATGAGTCCTGGTGGATCCAAACTTCTTCCATTTAGGAATGATGGAGACAACTGTGCTCTTCGGGACCTTCAAAGCTGTAGACATTTTTTTGTACCCTTCCCCAGATCTGTGCCTCGATACAGTTCTGTCTCGGAGGTCCACAGACAATTCCTTTGACTTCATGGCTTGGTTTCTGCTCTGACATGCACTGTCAACAGTGGGACCTTATATAGACAGGTGTGTGCCTTTCCAAATCATGTCCAGTCGATTGAATTTACTACAGGTGGACTCCAATCAAGATGTAGAAACATCTCAAGGATGATCAGTGGAAACAGGATGAACCTGAGCTCAATTTTGAGTGTCATAGCAAAGGGTGTGAATACTTATGTACATGCAATATTTCAGTTTTTATTTTTAATAAATTTGCAAAAATTTCTACAAAACCTTTTTCGCTTTGTCATTATGGATTATTGTATGTAGATTGATGAGAAAAAAAGGAATTTAAATCCATTTTGGAATAAGGCTGTAACATAACAAAATGTGGGGAAAGTGAAGGGGTGTGAATACTTTCCGGATGCACTGTATATATACACACGTATATACTGCATGACAATACGAGTATATGACAATACAATGAGTGATAACAAATACACTCTTAATGTATATGTTTACATTTAAGTGATAGTCAAGTATTCTGTTTTACCCTAGAAAACTAAACAAATCCTCAACATCAAAGTTCCTAACTTCAAGAGTGCACTCAGTAGAGTGCAGCTCTCCGCCATGCACCAGGCTGCCCTTCTCTGGTGCTTGGACTTAGGTGAAAAACCAGCTAAGGAGTTAGCACTCAATTGCGGTATAAAACAGTTTTTTCAAAGGTTTTGAATCACCGCAACCACGAGAGGTCCTTGATCATACCGTCATAACTGTTCACAATAAATATCAGGCTGACAGGACCAGTAGTATATGAGATTTGCAGCGGACAGATACACACACACACAGAAAAAAACAGTTTTTCCTGCCATTATAAGACCTATGTGCAGTGCTCAAGTCGATTGAATGGGAAATACAGAAGACATTTTTTTTTTAATATGCACCGCTCAAGCTAAAAAAATCTACTTAATAAAAACATTTTGCCTGTCAAGGCTTGGTGCAAGGCCCTGTGCGAACTTGATGTGTGAGGCCCTTCTCATTGACATGCACGCGCATGAATCACGGTGACGGTCATAGCTAATCTAGTTCTACTGCATGCAGCTATTCTAGTTCTACTGCACACGTAATCTCGGTGCAATATATTTTTAACAAGTAGAATAACACAGCATCATCATGCACATAGTCTCAGCTATGAATTTTTGCTATTATAGTCTTTCAAAGAAAAAAAATAAACTATTGGCTTGACATCATCAAGTCAGTTAGGCTGACAGCCTAGCTTTTGCAGTCAGACCAACATAAACTGCAATGTTACAATTAAATATTTCAGGTCAATAGCATCCGTTTCATTCAGATTTTAGATAATGTTTTAGACTGGTCATTACACGCAGCCTATGTTCACAGTCACATGCAGCTTTGGACATCTCTGGAAGTGTTGACAAATTTATCCAGCGATCCTCACAGTGATTTATAAAATTCTTCCTTTGTTTTCATTTTTCATTTTCTCAGCACCCAACTCGTGTTTACGAAATCGGTCGCACTCTCGTGCAGCTGATGTTGTTTCCCCTTTTACTTCTTCCTCGCAGTGAGCAGTGAGATAAAACACGCACTACGTAACGACACAATATCAAAAATGAAAAAACCTGAATAACTTGTTAGATTTTTTTTTATGTGACCTTGGCTATGCATAATAGAATTGGCACACAGGAATTTCATTTTAGAAGCATGTTGGGTCAAGAATAGTCATAAAACAATTATATATAAAAAAAAACAAAAAAACAAAAACTGCAGGATTGCAGGGCAGATGTGAGGCTGTAGAGGCGCAAGGCCCTGTGCGGTCGCGCACGTCACACAACCCATGCGACGGTTCTGCCTGTCAGTCTGTGGATGTGTAGCCTCCAAAGCAGACCCTTGCATGATTGCGACCATGGCTAATATGAAATTGCGCTTAAGTGGGGCGTCTGGGTAGTGTAGTGGTCTATTCTGTTGCCTACCAACACAGGGATCGCTGGTTCGAATCCCCGTGTTGCCTCTGGCTTGGTCGGGTGTCCCTACAGACACAATTAGCCGTGTCTGTCGGTGGGTAGCTGGATGTGGGCATGTGTCCTGGTTGCAGCACTAGCGCCTCCTCTGGTCAGTCGAGACGCCTGCTCAGGGGGGAGGGTGAACTGGGGGGAATAGAGTGATCATCCCACGTGCTACGTCCCCCTGGTCAAACTCCTCACTGTCAGGTGAAAAGAAGCGGCTGGCAACTCCACATGTATCGGAGGAGGCATGTGGTGGTCTGCAGCCTTCCTCGGATCGGCAGAGGAGGTGGAGCAGCAACCGGGATGGCTTGGAAGAGTGGCGTAATTGGCCAGGTACAGTGGCCGAGAGCAGCGTTGTTTGAGCGAGCTAGAGAGTGAATGAAGAGAGGCAGTGGCGATAGCGAGAGCAAACGTTTTCAAATGTTTTGAATCACAGCAACCACAAGAGGTTCTTGATCACACGGTCATAACTGTGCACAAAAAAAAATTAGGCTGATAGGTCCAGTAATATGCGAGATTAGCAGTGGACACAAACACACACACACACACGATCAAACGCACAGTCCCCTCCAGGCTATCCACCCGGTGGGGATAATAAATTGACAAAACCTATATATTTTTGTCAGAATGTATGAACAGACATTAAGTATGGAGTAATAACATGTCCTTTTGAGAACTGGACCCCAGATCCATCTTTGGCTAGCTTTCTAGGAGCTGGTGGAAAACATTAGTAAATAAAGATTCTTAATACAATATGAAAAATGCAGATAACTGAATTTAGGATTAGACAAATATATTCATGTAAGGTATGATGTTTTTATTTCTTCTTTTTTTTTCTATGCAAATGTGTTTGTGGTTTCTTTAGGCTTAGAGGATGTCCGCAATATAAGGCCTGGTCACCTGGAAGCGACAGTTGAGTGGTTTAGGAAATATAAAATGCCAGATGGGAAACCTGAGATTCAATTTGCCTTCAATGGACAGTTCAAAGACAAGGTACATAATCTTTTTAATATTACATACTATATACATGATCATGTGCTGCGTTATAAATTATGTACAAACACGTTGTAATATCATACAATTTTCTTGTTTAGGTTACCATCCAGTGCAGTTTTAGTGACTATACTGCCCTTGCACCGTGCTACTAAGAGTAGCTAGAAAAGTGGCTTACAATATGGCTTTATTCAGTGAGCAAACAACAAGGTGTGACTTCTCTTGAACTGCTTTACTGAAAATAGTTAAGTGTGGGTATGAATGATAGAAAATGTTTAAATTCAATAAATAAGTACCAGTAAGTATACTTATTGAGAATCGCCCTTGGTCTCTTAAATTATAATTGACCATTAGTAAAATTTTATCAATTTCCACCTCCCTTAGTTGAATGAGCTCTGTTATTGTTGCAGATTAATTTAAAGGTAGAATGAGTAGGATTTCCTAAAAAAAAATCAACGTATAGACTCATACAAAAATAGTCCCTCTCAATCATCACTTGTGACCCGCTAGATGTGTGTGGTGTTGTCTGTATCTGCAGAGACCCTGTCCTCTACCTGTATTTTCTTATTTTTCTCATGAGACGTTTCTGGGCATTAACCTTTGGGCAGTGGGACTCTATAAAAACGTAGCGACCAGGTGCCAGATCAAGATCGTAAGCATGCATCCAAGAGGAAGCTATGACAATGGCAGACACAGCGCCGAAAAGACGCAAATATAGCGAGGCGAAACGCCAAGCGGACAAAGCTCGTTCCAAAACAAGAGTGAATCTGGGGTTGCCTTTCACCCGCTGGTGAGCGCTGAAGGAGAGGATGGGGATGAAGAGTGACACAAAGTTGGCCTGTACACTGGGATGTGTTCTGCTTACTGGTGATGTTGAGCTGGGGGGGGGGGCTTTGAATGCTGTGTTTATGAACCGCAACCCACAAATCCTACTTGTTCTGCCTTTAAACCTCGATGCTAAAATAACACGGTAACTTGATTAAACTAACTTTAACTTACTTACCTATGAGCAGATGCAAGTGTGTCTGTTGATGGTTTCTTTAATGACTTGATAGTGTGGTCTCCCACAAAGTTTAATCCATAGAAGGAACTTCTTAATGTGGAATTTGGATTTGGGCAAAGGAGAAAAAGAACAAAACTCACTGGCCTCCAGTTACTTGTGATAACATGACTGTTTTGCATTTTACACAACTTTTATCCGTTTGCATTTCCTGTAGTTCATTTTCATTGTTTTAATTAATCTGGCATCATCTTTAGTCCGTTGCATCAAGTTGCCATCTACTGCATATAGCTGTATATGTGAGCAATGTTGAATGTCAGAGGAAGTAGAGACGATTGCTAAGCTCTGATTGGTGGATCAGTTTCAGTCATTTGATGCTGAAGTTTATTATAAAAATGGTAAGTTCCTCATCAAATAGAAACAAGAAAAAAATGTCTAGCAATAGTAAGTCAACTTAATCAAGAACTAACCTTTCTGTAAAAAGTGTATTGCAGCACAATACTCAGTCGATGTGTATATTTACATGTTTTCTTTCCATATGATATTTCTTGGCTAAAATTTGACTCCCCCAGTCCAAACAGTGCCAGTGTTTTTCCATATGAACATTTTAGGAAACTGCAGAACTCACTCTTCCACGACAGTGCATGGAAATGTATTCCTTAAGGAAGAAAGCAAAGTAGTGTCTCGAAGTATTTGGATTGGATGGGCTGAAATAGTCTGTTCCCTCATCACGCTGATTGACGGAATTGTCCTCTGTCGCCATTCATACATGTTTTATGTAGGAGTTTGCAGTTGAGATCGTCAAGTCCACTCATGAGCACTGGAGGGCGCTAGTGCAGAAGAACAGTAATACTGGAGAGATTGAATGGTGAGTGTATGTGTGTATGTGTTTGTGTGTGATTTTGTATTTTTGTATTGGCTTTTTATATGCAACTCTTGTTGAGTAGATGACCCTTTTAACCTTTACTATATGAACAGAATGTATCGTTAGAATTACATAAATATACGTTTTCTTAAGGCTTCTTTTTTGTTAACAGTAAGAATATCTCTGTCTGTGAGAGCCCTTTTAAGTGCACTGCAGATGAGGCTAGAAATGTGGTCCAATTGGTGAGTACTTGACATTAATTGCTAATGTGATGTTATCTCTTAGTACTGGCGGCAAACTCAACAATGAGGTGACGACCTTTTTTTAACTGAGCTGCAGTGGTAAAAGAGTTGAGTGAGTCTTAAGTATATGCAATGTGTATTTCTGTCTCCTTAGACCCCTGCATTTGGTAACGCACTCCCCGTATCTCCAGAAGGTAGGTTTCAGATAACTTACTAATTAAGGTATATTAATTTAGCTATTTTAATTGATTTGTCCCTACCTTTTTGCTTTACTTGATGATTTTGTATCAATATATTCCCTCATACAGTTGACAAGTGGCATTTTCTCTGAAAATGATTCTCAAGTCTTCGCAAGATGTCTTACAAGGGATTACCAGTGTTGCGTCTCGTTTTATATGTAATTCAAATTTTGAAATGATCTACTGTTAAACGCTCCACCATTTGAATTAAGTGACTGCTACACTGTAAAGATCGGAGGGAACAAAACAAAATGGCAATGTTTATTGAGGACAAAAAATTAATTCTTTGTGTTGATCTTGAGTAACAAATCACAATGAAACACATTTTTTAAGTTGTTAACATACTGGAAGCAATAGTCTTTATTGTTTTGTCCAAAAAATGTTTAGAAATGGACAACTCATAAGTTGACTTTTATTATATTGTCCCAACTTTCCTCCTGGCTGTACAGTATTTAATAGTACTTAATAGTACCGCATAGCCAGGAAGTTGCACTAATGGGCCACAATGGCTTATGAACTGATCTCAGTTTGTGTTTTCTACGTTAAAGGTCATATTTTTCAATGTAACCCGTAATGTTTTTTTTTTTGAATAAATTTTTTTGTAATTGTGAACATGACTAATTTATTTCCATTTCTAACAATAATCATACTGTTTTAAGTATTATATCAATGATATCTCAAACAGGATTTAAATATTAACTCAGAGTAACATCAAATTGCTTTAAATAAATATAAATTTTATTAAAAACACCCACATCTCAGCAATATCAGGAATGATATAATAAACAGCTTTCAAATAAACTGCATTCAGTACAATACAATACTTACAGTATTTATATCGATCCTTAATTTCTTTTTTTTTCTTTTTTGTTTGTTTCGTTTGTTTTTTGTTTTTTTTGTAGCATACCAAACTTCAGAAGAACTAGGGAAGCCTTACAAATAAAAGGACAGGCATAAAGTTGCACATTTTTATACCTTTAGTGTCTGACTGCAAATGTGTATATCAACCGCTAGCTTAACATTAGAACTGAGCACCTTTGTGCATTAGTTAAGCTCAGAAAGTCATTCAAGTAATGTTGACTCACTCAGAAACACTCTGAAGCATCTTCAAGTATGGCTATGCTTTCAACCCGCTATATTTTAGACACCTCGCCTTTCTCAACAACAACCTGCTACTGGAGCTGGGTCCTGTACAATGAAATTCAACAATTAATTTCTATATTTTCTTTACAAAACTGGAATAGTTTACAAAAACTATAACTTCTAATCTTTTCTAACAGGATCCTAGAACTGTAAACATTGTTGTGTTTGACAGTGAGTGTAGTATTTACAAAGACTTCCTGGGTTATCTAATCGTGAGCATTTTGTTAACCTGAAAAAAAAAAGAAGAAAAAAAAAGGAAAAACAAAAGTAAATTTTAAGATAGGATTGCTGATCGATGGGCCGTGGGTATATTTTGACAGAACTACAAGAAACTACATTAACAACAAAGAGTGTGTTGTATTCCTGCAATACAAATGCAAGGTATGTACAATGTGGCATAATTTATTTTTAACACATTTACAATCTACTTTTATCAATTTACGTTTAAATAAAATGTTTTGTCTTTCTTTATTACATTTTTTTCTGAAAAAGAAATGAAGTGCTTTCAGAAAATGATAGAATATATTTTAAAAGATGGGGTGAATTATCACTCAAACGTAAGTGTCATTCCATTATATATCACACTAATTAAATCAAATAGATGGGGAGCAAGATTGTTATACAATTGCTTAGTGGTTATAAATAAATTTAACTATACACAGGCACAAAATTGTGCAACTAACTTAACTGCCCTGGTCTTGCCTCATAGCAAAAGCAAACACATTGCTCCTTGCCTAGTCAATGTCATAATTTCCCTTTAGTCAACTCAGTGCATATATGTTCAAATTACTTATAGATTAAACTAAAAGATTTCCACCAATCTACTAGCTAAGACACAAGTACAAAAAGTACAGGGAATTTTCATTGTTTTTCTTACAAAGTTAGTTATGAAGTACAGTATACAAGAATTTAATGAGATTGCGATGCAAAGGCAATGCAAAATCCAATACCTGAATAAGAAAAAAAAAAAAAAACAAGATGAATACAGGCGATGAGGATGTACACAAAATTTGTCTTAAATGTCCCTGATTTTGCAGTAACATCAGAGCTTCAAGTTCAACCAATACTTGCCAACAGATTGATAATAACGATGGTGAGCAATCAACTTTTCTGCCTTTTTGAGGCTTCAAGGGTTGTATATTATCATTTTGAAAGCAATGAAGAAAACAAAGAAGGGGAGAAAGACTTTGTTTGTAATTCTATTGCCAAACTAGTTCTGAGGTATACAATTGGTAGGTACTGTACATCATTCATTGGCCTTCTCACTGCCCAAAAAGTCTCACATTATTTTTCTAGCAGGTCGATTAGCACCATATGAAACAAAATCACTTTAAACCCAAAGAAATAAAATGGAAAAGGCTGTTACTGTTCTGAACAACACTAAAATCTAGAGCAACAATTCCAGGAAAAAAAAATTAATTTACTGTACAAACTCACCTGTTTACGTATCTTACAATTAGATTACAGTTATTAAAGACCCCCACAGCAAGCCAGCTGCCTTCTGAAACCATAATAGCGACACTGAGATAACCCTGTTTTATGTTTCTCAGTGTATGAAAACATGTTTCGTAACACCACAGTCACAAGACTACATGTAATATTCACAATCCAGATTTGCTCAGTGAACCTGTGGACAGGAACTTTGAAACAGTCGCTGACAGCAAAATAACCCTTAAAAGAGTAACAAGACAAACGTGCTGCACAATGATTTTTTTTCTCTTTAAAACATTAAAAATGCACCATTAGAATGGCTCAATATACAGTATAAAGGATATAAGGAAGTAAAGCACCAAAAAATGCTAGTGTAGAAAGATCAGTTTGCATGATATTTTCAACAGTTTTCCGGATCAATTTTCTTTTGAATTTTCTGGTAATTTCATCTTAAGGATGATTGAAAAATAAATTCTGTCTTACAGCAATGGATTTTAAGCATTTTTCTTATGAATTGGAGGTATTAACAAAACATTTAGCTCACTTTTAAAAGTGCTTTAAGAAACACTGATATTCTAAATAAAACATTATGTTGCTGATAATTTGACCGATACAACGTTTTCAGTGTCATTCTGTTCACATAATTCATAAAGAAAATATTTGTCGCTCATAGAAAGTGATGTGGTTAAAGTGTGGAGGCATTTGAATAAAAAAGATTGTTAATAAGCGCACACTTCAGCACCAAGAATGTTGTCATTCAGAGTCAGTGTTTTATGCCAAGATTATATCTCCAAGTGAAAAAAAATTTACCAAAAATAAAGCCACTGAAAAAGAAACTTAGTTTCCAGTAAAAACAAGTCCTGCTGTATCAGACTAAAAGCACCAACAATTCTGACAGTGCACGTCTTGTTAAAATAATAAATTGAAAATAAATACATCTTTAGTTGGGTCAACCAATAATAAAGCTTGGTTACTGAAGAGGTGAAAGACCTGATGCGGAAGATGTTATTCATCCCAACTGATCTCAAGTTAATGTTTCTGTTGCTAACTCTTTCAGATTGGGAGAGTTGTTCTTAATTAAGCCAGTGGTGCTTGAGGTCTCTGTATGTCATAAATATAGCACCGTCAGTTTTCTGCCTTTTTGTTGTTAGCCTTATCTACACAAATCGACTGTAAGGCCCTGTGACCTTGGTGAAGGCATAGGGAGATGTACTGACGTAGGTGTTGGTTGTGCAGGACAAGGACCCCTCCATGAGTGTCTGGATAAAACGCTTGTAGGGTGGCTCTCCACTTGGTTCTGATGACTCAGGATGCTCACGCTTCACTCCCTTCTTGCTGCTGCTCTTGTTGGGTGTCCCATCACCACCATTCTTTTCTGCATCTTCCTCCTTCTCCCGGGCCTTCTCAGCCATCTTGGCCTCCCACAGTGCCAAACCATGCTTTGCTTCATTCATGTTCTTGTGCTGATAGAAGACCAGGGAGATACGTGTTGGATGGTTTCGGTCTGGGTTTTTGAGTGGAGTTGTTGCGTGGAGCTCCCGTTTTGCACACTCAATGAGGATGGAGCCATGGCTGGGTGCAACTGCCACGCCACCAATCTCTGGGTCCAAAAAGTTGTGCTCGTTGTCTGACCACATTTCAGGCTTCTGGGGTATTGTAGGTGTCGGTGGTGTTTCAGGCTCCTGCTTAATAGTGGAGCCCATGAAGCTCCCATTGGGCAGGGGGAATCCTGACTTTATTCCAGGGGTCAGACCTTCACCGGTTAGTGAAAGAGGAAGTGCCTGTGGACCAGATACACCCATCTCTGTCTTGATTTGCATACTGAAAGGATCATGGCCTGGCGGGAACATTTTAGGGCTCTGAGAGAGGTAGGGATTTGGATATCCACCAAACTGATTGCCTTTGCTTACAGCTGCGTAATCCAGACTTGGGTGGGCTGGTGGTGGTCTTGAGAGTGTGCCCATAAACTGATGGTCTGCTGTGCCATTAGGACCATAAGGGGAATAACGGCCCATAGTATGAACACTAGGCTTCATGCTGCAGGCATTGTAACCATTGACCTGTAAACCTGGCTCCCCATACCTTGGGGAATAGTTGACCTCAATGTGCTGATGCACACGGTACTGCTGCTCAGGGTAAAGCACCGGCCCCTGCTGTGGATACATGTCTGGGTGCTTTGGGTTTGAAGCATAGTAAGGGTGGTAATTATCAAGGGGCATTCCTCCGTTACACTGATAACCTGCATGTGGACGATTTGACCCGTTCATGTAAGAGTTTGCTAAATGGAGTGGAGACGTGTAAGGGCTGGCTGGTGTCGGTGGCTGAGGGGGATACATGCTATCTGGTTTGGAAGTGCTTGGAAAGGGCCCAGAGTGGTTAGGGAACCTAGGATAGCCAGTTGGGTGTGGGGATCCAGCATATGGAGGAAGGAAGTTCGGGTGCTGCTGTTGCTGTAGTTGCTGAGGATGGGTCCCAAGGAGATGTTTTGGCTGCCCTGGCTGTAGGGTCTCTGCCATGGCACCTGACAAGTGTCCTATAGGGAGAGATTCCAACAATGAAATGTTTGAGCCAAACAAAAATAATGTACTCACAAATGAACAAGATGTAAACTTCCAGTCTGTTTTTCAGTGATTAAATGGTATTGTGATACTCAGTCCATGCAGTGTCGACAATAAGTAAAATGACAGCCAAGCTATTAAAACACTAGCTCTGTTATAAAACATCAACCCACCTATCCCAGGAGTGCTATGTCCAATGCTCTCATAAGTGCCAGCTTTTGACTTGGCCTGGAAGGCTTTTTCTGCCTTAACATTAGGGGTGTCTGGAATGGCATTCTTGTTAGCAGCTGCCTTCTTAGCATCTAGTTTCTTCTGTCGGCATGACTTGGCAGGCTCTGGAAGCATGCGCACCTGGCGGCGGAAGGCACTGAGGACTTGGATGGCACCTGACTTTATTTTCTCCTGTTGGCCCTCCTCACTGCCAAATTCATCAGTGCTGGAGGCCTTATAAAGGGGTAGTACATGGAGTTGCTCATCCTCTGGGATTTTACCAATTTCCCGGTTATCCTCCCTGGTTAATGTGCACACCTGGAAAGTGGAGATAGTGTCCTTTTTTAGGTATTAAAGTTAAAAAAAAACATCAGAAATTACTGACTCACAAACACATTTACTCTAAACCCTTCTTTAAGTAATATTGCGTTTCTCCATGTACATGGTTTTCTACATGTTGTACATGTTCAACAAAAGTATGGTTAACAGGACTGCTTACCACAGTGCTTCCTCCCTGCATGTTATGGAGGTCTCTGTGAGCATGGGCACAGAAATCCATACAAGCGGTGACCCCAGAAAAGGGACGACCCTCCTTTAGCCCCAGACGGCAATCTGGTGCTCTGTGTTCATGTTCCACCTTTACAATAAGTAACATCAAGAGTATACTATGTTACACATTAAGGATCTCTGAACAGTGCCAATCAGTCAAGATGAGAAAGTTTGTCCAAGCCACTAGCTTTTACCCAACCAATAAGTGTTCTCACAAAACATTCTTTACAACTTTGTTGTCAATAGAGTGAGCTGCTCCCTGGAGTGTTTTTCGAAATTACATCCATACTGGCCGTATTCAATAATTATTCCCTCTCAACTTCAGTAATCATGTATAAGTAGCATTATTTATATGACAGAGATGTTTACAGTTGTTTGACAGGCAATTCAAATAAGTAGATTTGATTGATATAAATGTTCCATTAAGCAAATGAGGACCGCAATAAAAGGACATGTTCTTATGGCTTGTAACCTATGATAGTCAAAAAACAATGATGTCTTCTTTGATAATGGTCTGTTATTCTCACCTGGTTCCCATAAGCTTCAGGTGCCAAGGTTTTATATGTGGGAGCCATCAAAGTTGCCAGATTCTGAAGGTTCTGCTCCAGTTTCTCCTCCTGATTAGGATTATTTGGCATTGTCTCAAGAGTTGTTTTCATTTAAATATTGCATTTGAACTACTTTTATCTGGTTTTGTTAACTGTGTGCATATATGAAGGCTTTTATCTTGTGTACCTCCTTGGAATCATCCCCGAGTAGCTTAAATTTTCTTGGAATTTTGCTCCTGGCAAACTTGCAGCCATTGTAGTACATGCTCCAGGAGCATCCAAACGAGAAAGAGGCTCCACAAGCATCAGGATCTAACCCCTGGCATGCACATGTTCTCCTGGATAGCAAGCACAAAAAGTTGACAGTATTTGGAGCAGCTGCATTTATAGCATATGCTGAAGGTTAAGTTGCCCCTAGCTAAATTCACAATGTTTTGATTTGAAATTAAGAAAAACACAAGTTTTATACTGATACAAAAACCATGACTTGATTCCAATTGTTTGCCAATGTCCACTAAAAAAGCATTTACAAATTACTTGTTAAAAGTTCATCATGCTTACTAAACCATGCAAGTCAAGTACAAGTGAAATACTATACAAATGTTTACACAAAAGAATAGAATCTTTACTAAACATTAGAATGAACTGTATATCTGTCCTGTTGTGTGTTTGACTCAAAAAGTGTGTCATGTTTAGTATATAGCAGTTCCACTCAAATGAAATGTAGAATGACATTATGCAGACACAAATGGGTATATTTTCATGCATACACACTACTGCATTTATCTTCTTAACAAAATGGCTTCTTGTGATAAGTGGTTTTGTTTGTGAAACTGTTCATTTCTTGCTAATGAGCTAACTTCTCTAAAACATAGAACATTTTGTATTCATTGTCCTGTACTCCAAATAATTAGATAGTGACTTAATTTCTTTGTCATAAACTTTAGTTGTATGTCTAGATATATAGCCTCTCTAGGGACTATAGCCCCTTATGGTATATTGACATGTATTGTTAGTCGCAGTTAGGGCTGCACCGAATACTTCAAAGCTTCATTCATAACATTGACATTAGAATTGTAAATCAACATTCAAATGCTATGCAGCTTTTTTTTTTTGCAGCTTTTTTTTTTTACACCCCTTTCTGAGCCACTGACATGGTGGAAGAAAAACACCAAACGCTACCCAAAACTTGCAGTGACCGATAGATTGCATCCCAGCAACATCAATCCCGCTGAGTGAATTTTTTTCAAGGCAGGATTCATTGTGATCAAAGCTAGAAGCTCATTTCTACTAGACCATGTCAACAAGCTGATTTCTTCTTCTTTTTCTTTCGGTTTGTTCCCCATTTCTCAGGGGTCACCACAGCGGATTTTATAGTTTCCATCGGTACCCTATGAGGGCACAGCACCAATGGCAGCTGTTGTTAACCCAGGCCTCAACTGATCCGCTATGAAGTCTTGACCAATCCGGTATGGTCTTGTCAATCCGCATAATGATTTGCCAAAATTTTACATCGGATGCCCTTCCTGACACAACCACTAATCCTATGGTTAGTGGTTGTGTCAACAAGCTGATATACCTGGCTCAAAACATGAAAAGCACTAGCAAGTGCTAGACCACTGGGACTAATAGTCCCCATCCTTTGCACAACAAGTGTCAGTCACACCAAACTTATAGACACTGGACTGTTTAAGATTTTTAGTAAAAAAAAAACAAAAAAACCCAAACACTTTAATTTGACATGTTCGGATTTCTTTGCCGTTTCTGTCGTAGCATATTAAGGGTGCAATTATTATTTCATCATCATGCCCTTATTGGATTAGCCTACATGTATGTCAACGAAACTGACGAGTTATATTCATTAAAGAAAGTTGCTTTAATAAAAAATAGCACTTAACAATCTGATGAATAACTATTCAAATTGAGGATTTTGTTAGAAGATTTTTTCATTTTTTTAGGGTTTTTGATTATGACGTCATAAAATATAACAGCAGACTTATGAAGCTTCATTTGAAAACCTCAATAGAAGCTTCCTGTGTAAAAAATAATGACATTTGGTACAGCCCTAGTTGCACTCATAATGAATTAATTTGATGGAAATATATTTCATTAGGGCCTTCAGTGCTGTCACTTACTCCTCATTAAGAGCACAGCGTCTCTGAGTCAGGGCTCCGTGCTTCGTTAGTGTGTCACTTAGCTCGAGATACAGGCGGTCAGCAAGGTTTTGGGGGATGCCCTCCCAGACTAGGATTACCACAATGATGCAGGATGTCTCACATGTGTGACCAGCACGCTCTCGCACAAGCACCAGTAACTTCTCCTCTACACTGGAGCGACGGATCACCTGCAAGACATACATGAGCAAATAAAAACACGTGAAGCTCAAATTTTTGTGAACGCTGACAAAGATTGCCATAGAACAGAAAAATACTCACCCATTTAGCTATTGGACAGCCCTGCGTACTTTTTCCCTCCTTGCCTGTATATATTACTTTTTCAATCCTGATAGCACGGCCAGTCAAACCAGAGCTTTGAAGACACAAACATACATGGAGAGCAAGTGAAATAAAAAATACAACTCAAACAGTGCAGTGGTTAATAAAACAAATGTCTGTTTTGAACAAATGTTAAATGGTTTACCGTTTTTCCATGACATCACGTATACTAGCAATGTTTGGCGCTGCTCCCAAGTGAGTGTAGTAAGGGCCCTCATCCTTCTCACTTATTTGTTCTGAACATCACAAAAGAAGAAGACATCAACAATTGCACTCCAGGGATCAGTGGTGCCAGCAGCCGTAATCCTGTACGCACCGTGCGCTATTAGCCAGTGACGTTAAAACCAATCATTGGCCTTGAAATGTATTTGCGTCAAATGGCGTGAGTGGCAAAAAAAAACCGAACAAAATCATAAAAAAATGTACGAACAGTGCGTACAGGATTATGACTGCCGGCGCCACTGCCAGGGATACTGGGTTTATTCTGAAA
Source organism: Lampris incognitus (assembly GCF_029633865.1). Lineage (NCBI taxonomy): Eukaryota > Metazoa > Chordata > Actinopteri > Lampriformes > Lampridae > Lampris > Lampris incognitus. Next base: position 31,488,718 of record NC_079215.1, read on the forward strand.
ATAAATGCAACTTACCAACACAGTGACAGGATGCAATATCGTACTGTGTTTTGATAGGAGTGTCAAGTAGGTTCCTCATGGGAGTGTCCAACAGCTTCATAGGAGAGTCCATAAAGCTTTGCAGCAGGGGTTCCTTCTTGGGGGTAAAGTCGGGGGCTTTTTTCAGAACTACAGAGGTGGAGGAACCCCCCTGTAACTCTCCTCCACCCAGTTCAGTGTTTGTTGAAAGTATTGTGACAGCTCCTGATGATTCCACTTTGACCTTATTTAATGAATTGACAACGAGGGACTTCTTCTCAAAGACAGGTGAAAGCTGGTACTGCCTCAGGCTTTGTTCCATACTAGCTAGGATGCTACCCTGCCTGTTGTTTTGCTCGCACATAGATTGAAAATGTTCCTGCTTGATCTTTGCACCAGTCATACCCATATCTTGTCTCTGTAGCTGCTGTTCCTGCTGCTGCACTCCAGGGGGCTGAAATCGGGGTCCATTTTCCATTTTGACAGCTCTCAGACTTTGTTTGAGGTCACTGGGGCTCTGAGGTGCATGAGGTGGGCCCTGTCGCTCCTGTCGCTGTAACAAGTGCATCCGTAGGGCTGCATGCCTTTGAAAGTCTCCATTGGGACCTGTAGGTCCCAGAGGTAGTTGGGGTCCCCTCTGGAGTAGGGCACATGACTCCTGCTGCTGCTTTTCATCTTTAGAATACGTCTGTGCTGATACCGGTTGCTTTAGCATATCATGTAGTAAATGAGGCTGTGACTGTGTGGTAGTCTTGGGGAAGTCCATGTTGCTGGCCTGATGGTAGTGGGGGGTAGGATGCTGCGATGGATATTGCTTGAAGTTATTGCTGCCTGAGTTTGGAACGTACTGCCGCTGTTGCGGTTGCATCTTCATTGTGTTGCCGTGGCTGAATGTGGCATGATTGTTCTGATGGGGGTGCTGAATATTGGACTGAGCAGGGCTATTTCTCATGGCTGAAGTTGGCTGAGGCTGACTATGGGGTCTATAGTTGGGAGATTTCAACTGTTGTCCTTCAAACTGTGGTGGGTGGGATAGTGGACGTTGCTGTTGTTGTTGCTGACAGTGCTGATGTTGCTGTGGTAGTAAATATCCAGGGGACAGAATTTCTTGTAGGTCAGGGTCACTTTCACATAAGCGCTCTGGCTGCATATGAGTGCGATAGTGGCTATCTGCCTGCGGCTGGCGGTTGCACTGCTGGGGCAATTTCTGGGAAAGAGTTTGCTGCAGTGGAGATGCTTTAGAATTGGCTTGCTGCCACTCAGGGGCAGTGTTGTGCTGGGCTGGAGTAGAGTGGGATTGGGCTGGCAAGCAGTCCTGTTGCTGTTGCTGGAACCTGTAAGACTCTGGGGTGCTCTCTGTGAAACCACCCTGTGTCTGGAATCTTTGCATTGAGTCTGGCCCCAACATCTGGCCTTGGGCATGGGGATTAGTTGTCTGCTGCTGTGACTGAGACCTAGGGGGAAAACCCTTCCACATATCCTGCTCTTGTGTCTGGGACGGTGGGCCACTGGCTGCCCTCTGCTGGGAATGAGAGGAGTTCTGATCAATCCAGCCCCTTTGATGGGGAGTAGGGCATGATAAGTTGCCTCTCGGCTGAGACATGCTATGTGTTCCATTCTCTAGACCAGCTGGATGCGGTTGCTGGGGACCAGCTGCACTATTCTGGGTTTGAGGGCTGAGGCATAGGGAGTTTATAATAGTTTCAGCTCCACACAAGTTTCCAGAATTTTGCTGAAAGGATTGGGGTTGCATCCCATACTGGAGGCCACCCTCAATTCCTTGCTGATGACGTTGACCTGAGCCAGGTTCCTCACGTTGCCTCATCCTCTGCAATCCAGGGTTGGGAAAGGGTGTAAATCCACTTCCCTCCCCTGTTTGGAGATGCGTGTTATGCCCAAGGAAGGAATCCTGGCTTAACTCTTTATTTGGTTTACCATAAATAACTTGAGAGTTTGAGTCCTCTGGATAACACTCTGGACCATTTTGATGTTGTGAAGTTTTTGCAGTATTTGTAGATGGAGCCATGCCAGGAAGTTGTCCAACCTGATCTAGTGGGAGCTTTTGGTCTTGAGCAGAATAAGGTTGCTGCTGATGTTGTTGCTGCCGTGTGTCTGCGCCATAATCCTTAGAGTATCCATTCACCACATAGGGAGTAGAGTTATAGCTTTTTATGTCTTCAGAAGTATGAGCTGGCCCATGCTGCTGTTGCTCTGAGGCAGTCTTCTGAGCTGAACTGGTAAAACCTGAGGTTAAAGGGGAGGTTTGAGCACCTTGATTGGGCAGCTCATTAGCCAGTGAACCATTGACAATATCTGATTGTGGCCCAGTTGTTTGTGGTGCAATGGACACTTGCTCAGGGTAATACTGAGACAAAGTTTTTTCTAAAAGATCACCTGGTGTACCTTCCATGGATGGGGGAGCTGCCTCACCATTGGAAATAGACAGTTGTTTATTGCTGGAAACACAGAAAATATCCCCGTTTTGGAAGTTACAGTTCCTTTTGTCCAGTTTAGTCTCATTCTGCAGGATATCACACTCAAACTCTGTTACCTTTGTGAGCTCAGGAATGTTGTCTACCAAATTTGAGGTCATATCAACATCTCCTTTAGTCTCAGAATCTGCTCTGAGTTTCTTAGGCTGGTGGGTCAGTAAGGACTGCTCAGTGAGTGCATTCTTCATCTCTCCATTCATCATGTATGATGTTTGATCAAACAGCCCCTGTACTGAAGTAGAGCTGTTGCAGATCTCTCTATGTCTCTTCATTGAGGTGACTGCTGTGTGGGGCTTGTAATGGTTCCAGTTGTCATCCCCATTGATGTGTAGAGATGGTCCTTCTGGAGAGTGGGTTCCATTCTGGAGTTTTGTGGCAGTAATCAGGTTGTTTGAGGTGTGAGCTGCGGTGAATTGTGCTAATATCAGACTTTCTTCCGTCTCATGGCTTGCATTTTCTGTTTCCATCTGGCCTGCTCTGGGTCCATCCACAAGGCTGCCCTCTGTCTGTGCTGCAGAACAAAAAGAGGGCGAAAGCTATTTGGTATCTATACATGAAATACATTGTCTGCAGTAGAAGAGCAAATTTAGGGATGTAAAAAGAAAAAGTTCAAGGCTAAAGATAATAAAGCTTGGTCACAAAATACTCAAAGCCTTTTCTGAGCAGAATTATGCTCTGAAACAATATGCACCACACAATACAAACTGCCATCATTGAGAAATTTCAACTCAACACTCATTGCTTTGGCAAAAGGAAGTGAAAAGGAAAGGGTCAGTAGAGTAATGTGTTTACACTTGGCCCTAAGCATGTATCAGTTGGCAACATGATCGTGTCACAAAATTAGATTCACTTCAACCTCATTCTTACTCACTCGCAGCCTGAGTGGGAAGTAGCAAGAGAGACCAAAGATACAAGCAAGACGAGGTTATACCAGGACATCATGGGCTGAGTGGGGCACATGCCTCCAAATTTGTACTTGAGCAAACACATTGTTGAAACTAAGTATGCCTTGCAGTGTTTTGATGGGGGGAAAAATCTAAATACACTGACGCTGTTATTGAGGAGAGAAGTATATTTGCTGAAGTAACAAATACAGGCGGTAGTTCCTCTTGTTATGAATTCTCTCTACTCAGTGTATAAATGCCTACAATTCTCCAGATGCACTATTCTGGTTGTGTCAAAACCATAGGAAAGGCAGGGAATGTGCAATAATGGTGATCTTTAAAGACACAAGCCCTTGTGCTGCTTAATTCTCATCAGCTAATATGCTATCACTTTGGTACCATAAAAGCCAATCTTGATATGAAAACATCCCAAAGTTGTGTGCATCCAGCACTCAGCCCTTTTTAAAATATAGAGACACTAGAGAAACATATTTCAATTGGGACAGGGCTGCATCCTTTGCATGCACAGATTATTCAGAACACATATAACCTATCCCAAGCAGTTATGCAAAGCCCCCTGCTCTGGTTTCAAGTTGAAGAAAATGCAGACTGAGTACCATGAAACGAGTAACAAAACCTCTGCTTCTTTTAAATGATAGGAATCAAATTGCCTGGATCAATTAGCTAGGCACCAGCCTTAATTTCACTTGCATAAAGTTGAGTGTATAAAGCAACTTGTGGTATATGGTACCAATTTTTGAATTGTCCTTTCATAAGGGGATAGAACACATGTTTTGAAGATTTGGACATCCCTTTTTTATAGGCTGGATTTTAGAAAAAAGCACATCTATTTTGCTCATATCACAACTATGATTATCTGAATTTGGCTTTTGCTCATTAGATGGAATATGATCAACTCAGCATTATACAGACTGAGAAAAGGAGGTAGGATACAGGTTTAAAGTACCAGATGGTAGATAGGAATAGGTGTTGCTGCTTGTCAGCTGTTCATTGGCTGTATCCTTAATTCTACACCATTGTTATGTCAAATTTGCATAGACAAGTATCAAGTACAAGCCTCTTTTTTACAAAGGCTGCAACTATGAACTTGTAATCATATGGTTATTATGGATAAAGCATTACCCTATGACAGACTGTCACTAACCTAACATCATAACAAAGGAAACAAGTAGTGGCTTTATGTGTAACCTGTTTATTCTTGTTTGGCAGATGTTACTTAATATTAAAGTTGGTTGAAAGTATAATTGTACCGACAACTTAAGCTAGCAGTTGATATTGAGATGCAATATTTCATCTAATATTCCATTATTTGGTCTCGACTGGATAGTATATCTTTCAATACACTAAACAATAATCGTTTGTCAAGTCTGCAAACATAAATGCTATTTTTGTCCTTATTCAGTGGAAAAAGAGTATGCATTCCACGCTGCTGAGGTATTGCTGAAAATTGTGAATAGCTAGCTTACAAATTCTATATGGAAGTGGTGCTGGTAAGCTTGCAATTTGGATTCTATGACACATGGAAGAATGTATGCGGGGGTGCAGAACATCATGATTGTCTTCTTTTCTCCTCCCTGCCCCCCTATCTGCCTGGAGGAGCTATAGATTACACTGAGTTCTGTCTGCTGCCCTCAATAATTAATGCATGTCACATCTGCAGCATCTGCAAAACAATTACAATGCACAGGCCCAAGACAGACCGGTAGTCTAATCCATCATAATTATGAGCAACTCCTCAGCAGCAGCTGAAGGAATGGACTGGAGTGGAGCTCCCAAAAAAATGTTATGGAGCCTGAGCCTCCCATGTTGTGCTGTTGAAGTTGGTTGATAGTACAATGGATTTAGAGGAGTAGTGTTATATGCATGCCAGAGGTGTCAGGTGATGAAGGGTGGTAAAGGTTCCCTGTGTGAATCATAGAGCTGTGACATGGCAGTGTGTTATAATAGGCAATGAACCAGGATTCACCCAGTTTCCACTCTGTCTTTCTTTCTTCTTTCTTTTTTTTCCTTTAACTTGGATATCTCAAGAATGGGGAGATTCTCAGAATTTTGTGACTGGTTGAGCCTTGGGCAGAGATACAGTTCATTAGATTTTGGTGGTGGAATTTAATGTACGTTTTGTGGCATTTAACTTTTTTTTATCTCTAAAAAATAGAAAAGAATGACTGTTTGGAGAGGACTGATAATGTTGCAGTTCAATTTATAATAATTCCAAACAGCGTGACCATCTTGACAACACTTTCAGCCAGCCTATGCATTTTCTCCAGGAAATGCACTTTCAAGCATGTTCAGCCTTGGAAGAGGTTTGCACACTTGAGTGCTTCTGTTTGATTTATAAACCAACCATCTAATTTTTGGAGCTTTAAAATAAAGTTCATTAGCTAAGTAATAATTTAAAAGTTATCAGTGATGTTTCTGGCTATGTTCAGTGAATTATCCTCTGAAGTTGGAAGTTTGTATCAAACAAAATTACCACATTTTAAAGGAGTAGAAATAAAGAAAAGTCAAGTTCTTAAGAGGAGTTACCTACTAAAGTATGTCAGTTATCAAGTATGCTGACTATGCTTAAACTCTATGTGTCCATTGCAATGTGTCTTGAGTTAGAGGTAGAGATAAAGTCTACTTATTGGTTTTAGTAAGGTTCGAGAGCAGAAAAAACACATGGCAGACATTATTATCAACATCTGAGTCGACTTGATTTCATCAGTCATATACTTTTTAAATGATTCTCTGAGAATTTAACTCAAAGTCAAAGGACAGGCTCTGACTCTGGTTTTGAAAATGTAATCGAAACTACAGTGTTACTGTAACTACTGTACAAACAAAATTAAAAGCAAGCAAGCAAAGGATTATATCCAATCTAATTTAGTTTGTGGATCTCTAAGACTCCAGAGTACATAGATTTAAGGAAAAAAGGGATAGGCATGTAAATGAGTATATTGAAATAGCTACTATTCAGGAATCAGGAACACTTTATTTGTCATTTTATTTCATGTACCTTCGCATGTGAAATGAAATGAAATATCGTTTCCCCCACCCCACAGCAGTGCAACACAAAGATAAAAACATATATCCAAGAACTACAAGAACACATATATACTAACACATACATCCAAACTAAACAAAAACCAAAAAAATTTAATTTAATTTAAAAAAATCACTGTCCAATAGAATGAATGCCAGCCAGGATGACTGTTGGAACTGCCGGTCTGCATGGACTAGCAGTTAGCTTAGCCTGCCCCGCTTCTGCATCCTGTCAGACCACCCTCGGTGTTTTCTCTTTGGGCACAGCTCTGGGCAGGGTCGTGGTCCTTGGGCCCACCGGACGCAGCAGACCAAGCTCCCCCAGCCGATCCAGTGCTCGCTGTCCCAGCCAGACACCTTCGACACACCTCCCCGCACTCCACACGATGACACTATTAACAGTCAACGCTAGGCAAGGCCACCGCCAGACCACCCTCGGTATTCCCAATTCTGTTTTTTATTCAACCTTTATTAAATGCAGTCCCATAAAGATTACCAAAAAATAAAAAATAAATTCCAAGTTTTTCAAATCTCATACTGAAAATGATATAATAATATCACTTCAAAGGCACTACTATCTTCCAACAGAGTTGGAACTGAAAAAAAAAGGTCAAGTTAAAAAAACTCTCAGTGGGTTCTATCTTACGCCTGGCAGAAAGCAGCGCCAAGTGCAATGTGAGTGTCTTTGCTAATTTCAAACCGACGCAGTTGTCATTTTCCCACCAAGCACCCATGTTTTTTAAATAGCAAATGTACTTGCACCCATCTAAGCGCACCATGGGTATGTTGGTCTTAAAATGAGGTGAGGTCAGGTGCATTGTTGGCATATTGCTATCCTTAAGCAGCAGAAAGCGATTGTCTGAAGTCAGTGTTGCAGTATTTTACTGTTATTTTAAGGGTGCCTACCTACATAGGCGGTTGCACAACTTTCCTACTACTTGGCAATCCACAAATAAAATGGCAATCCGCCAAGGTGCAAGCACACCTGGCTTTTGAAGGGAATGAGAGATGACTCTCTGATTGGTTTAGTTCATGTTATGTCCAAAACACACACATGATCAATTAAGAGACTAAGTGCAACCCCTTTGAACCATGCACCTTATTTTGCGCTCAGATTATCTGCCATTAAACTTGTAAAAGTGGATTTGGACTCACCATAAATGCACTTGTGCCATGCACTTTAGACTGTGCGCTTCGATCATTTAAATATAGCCCATAGTATGTTAAGTATTTAAAACCAACATATTTTAAGCTTCTGTCCATAGAATTCCAGGATACAACTCATTCTGCAAAAAACATGGCACCCAATCTTTGAAACTAAAAAAGATCCAGATTTCAGTGAAAGTCCCTTTGTTAATGTGAAAACACTATAGGATCACTATAAGTGTTTAAATAAAAAGCACAAAATAAATAGCTGAGGCAGTATAGTAGATTTCTTTTGAAACAATGACACTCCGGCATTAGGCCTGATTATCACATCTGGAACCAATTACAAGGTCTTATGATCATAGCAGAAGAGCTGTCATCTTCAGCCTACATCCGTTATTCCACGTCAGGGCGCCTTGATTATAAAATGATAAAAGCAGCCTGCCCGTGTGCTCAATAAAAGTTCTAAAGCAATCTGTCCATGAGGCCAACTTTGGTACTGATCACTTTGACAGACTGACCAATGGAGACCCATTAGGATAGATGGATGGATTTATATTTCTTGTAACTCTTTAGAAAAGCCCTCATTAGTAATTACAGCTATCAGTTGTAGCAGATTAAAAATATCGTTGAACCTGATACGAATGTAATGTTGGATAAATAAATCCAATTTTTTATGAATAATATACCTCCTGTCCAGATGGATAGGAAGCTTAGGTAGTCCTCAGGGGTTTCTGGTAAAAAGATTGGGACTTCTGATGTTTCAAATGACATGAATACTGTCTGAAAACTTCACCCATAACCAATCTCCACTGCTTTTCGGAAGACGAACCAGTTTGGATAACACTTCACTCACTTTAGACAATAATGTTGTGTTCATGATGTTCAGTTTTTCTTTAAAAGTTTGGTCCACAAGGTGTGACGTGGCGGTCTATTCCATTGCCTACCAACACGGGGATCTCTGGTTCGAAACCCTGTGTTACCTCCAGCTTGGTCGGTTGTCCCTATAGACACAATTGGCCGTGTCTGCGGATGGGAAGCCAAATGTGGGTATTTGTATTGATTGCTGCACTTGCGCCTCCTCTGGTCGGTCGGGGCGCCCGACCGGGCTGGGGGGAATAGCATGATCCTTCCACGTGCTATGTCGTCCTGACAAAACTCTTCACTGTCAGGTGAAAAGAAGCGGCTGGCGACTCCACATGTATCGGTGGAGGCATGTGGTAGTCTGCAGCCCTCCCTGGCTCAGTAGAGTGGGTGGAGCAATGACTGGGATGGCTCGGAAGAGTGGGGTAGGTGGCTATGTACAATTGGGGAGAAAAAGGAAAAAGTTTCATCCACATCTCTGACTCTTACATAAATAAATCCCAACTATTCACTTGGAAATTAATCAGGCTAAAACAATTTCATTAAGCTACACTGAAAGTGCCGCCTCTAAACTGTCTGGACTGAGATGGGCAACACAGGAAACTGTTGAGCCAAGCTGAGTCTAGGCAGGGAAGCTGGCTGGTATAATGATAGCTTTCCTTGTGTCAATCAGACCTCCAGGACATTAGCAGCCTTCCAGACTTCCAGTGTCTGTGTTAAATCTCCCAGTAACGAGCCAAGCTGCCACAAGGCTGTCTGGGGGCTACTCTCATCACAACAGCCCGCTCAGTCGGGGGCAGCCAGCTGTCTGTAAGCAGGTGGGAAAGTGAAGTTGTATTAATAAGACAATAGGGAGCGCTCACGTTAGAGGTAGAGGACAACGATTTAACTGTGTCATCTTAGAAATTACAAGATGCAAACTAGCTGTATGCTAAAGCTATTGGAAATTAAGGTCATGAAGATGATAAACTAGGAGGATGGGTTTTGATTGGCAAATTAATAAAGGATAATGAATCATAGACTGGTAGTAGTCGGATGATCCGCTGTGGCGACCCCTAACGGGAGCAGCCGAAAGTAGTAGTAGTAGACTGGTAGTAGGTCACAAAGAATAACGGTAATAATGTTTTTGGGCATAACTGTAGGAGAAGGTGCCTTTGGTTGTATTGTTATTATCATGGCTTTAAAGGATAACTCCTTTTTTTCATGTGCCAGGAATTTTGGTCCATGCCCAATCTAGAAGTAGTGACTCAAAAGTCTCACAGCCATCTAAATCGCACAATGCTACAGAAATCAGAACATCTGGTCCGCGGTGGTGTAGCGGTCTAAGCGTCGGCTTTAAGTCGATGCAGTTGCCCACTGGGGGCCGGGGTTCGCGCCTCGGTCTCGTCAGATCCGACTATGGCCGCATTCGATGAAGCAGCAATAATTGTCAACGCTGTCTTCGGGAGGGGGGCGGAGTCGGCTTGTGTTCGTCACATGAATGCGTCTCTGTGTGTGTCGGAAAAAACAGTGGTTCGGCCTGGAGTCGCCTTGTCACGAAAGTGGGGAGGCGTCTCCTTCGAGACTGCCGGCCGGAGAGATGCAGTTGGTGAACGCATGCAGTACGAGGGTGGGTGTTTGAACTAAAATAGGGATCGATTGGCCACTAAATTGGGAGAAAAAGGGAAAAATCAAAAATAAATTTATTTAAAAAAAAAAGAAATCAGAACATAAGCTTTAAAGATCTGGCCATCCATTATCTATGCCCACCTTGTCCAATTCTGGGTCGCCTATCCCAACAGGTATCGGGCAGAAGGCATGGTGGCACATTAGACTCACCAGTTCATCACAGGACCACACATCTTTCACACCTATGGGCAATTTAGAGATTTGAATTCACCTAACATGCATTTCTTTGAAAAGTGATCAGAAGTCAATGCAAACACAGAGAGAACATGCAAACCCCACACAGATGAGCTGCAATCAAACCCATGAGCCCCTTGCTAGGATGCAACAGTTATCACCACTAAGGCATCATGTTGCTAGCTTTAAAGATAGATTATTTTTAATTAAGTTCATTAGAAAGATGCACTGAATTTTGGAAGGAAATCAGGAAGATGATGTTACTTAATAAATGCATGCCATTAAATAAAGCCAATAACCTCACAAATCTTAGAGAGGGAGGAAAAAAGTTCTCAGTGAGTGCATGGCCCTTTTTGTGCTGTAATTGACTGCTAAACTATGAGTTGTAACTGATTAAAACGGTTTGAATAATAGTTAGCTAACTAGTTTTAAAAAAAAAACTTAATATTATCAGACCCTGAAGATGGCGTATCTCTTCAGGTGCATGGACAACAAGCTGCTGAAGCTACAAAGGCGCATATAGGCAGATACAGTGACTTGAGAGCTCACCAGTGGCATCATAATCACAAGTGACACTAAGCATCTTAATTTCATTGTTAAAGTAAGTATGGAAGCTATGGGGGGGGGTTGTTTATGGAAAATGCATACAGCTTGTTTGAAGAATGTCAGATGATACAGATAAAAAATGCAGTTTTAGGTGCACTTAATTTATGAAACAACATAACCCACAGAGTCTAAAACTTGGGTTATGAACTACTACTGCTAATGTAAATGCTTCACAGGAGCATTGATTGCAAACCGTGCTGCCCGGTTGGCTGGGTCACAATGGCGTTAGACATTAATGTCATACATTTCACTGTTTCATTTTCTTGTCAGTTTTCTTTTATACTGTTTTTTTGTTTTTGCACAAAGACATCACATACACAGTGACAAATAAAAAGATAATTGATAAAATTGATGTTGCCTTCAGCTGAGGGGGTTGCAATTTGCTGCTGTCAGTATTTAAATAACAATAAACAATGCTAAAATAATAAATAGTCATGACTACAAAAGGTATACCAATTAACAGAATTTGAAAAAAAAATCCTTCTAAACAGAAAGTTAAATGATTGTAAATGCATTTTTTTCCACTTGGCCCTTTGCTCCATAAGTGAACAACGCAAACTTTACAGGCACACTGTTTGAAAAGGAAAGTAAAACATGTAAGAGCTTGATAATGGTAATGCTCAAGAGGTATTTCAATGTAATTGTCAAGCCTTTAGGACAAATTCTTTTTATGGCTCATGGAGTCCTTAAATCAGTAGCTAAGCTGAGAGGTGAACATCCGCACTAAGCTGCTCAGTCCAGCTCCAGTCATGCAGGACAGTCCAGAGTTTACAAGCAACCAAACTGAGCCAAGCAGCTTGTCACAGTTGGATACACCCACACCGACAACAAAAAAAAGAAAAAAAAGAAAAAATCTTTGCAAACTCAGAACAAAGCCAGAGATCCCAGCTGAGTATGTGCACAAGCATATGTGTGCAAATATACAAACACACACCAATTACGCACTGTTGCAAGTATAAGTTTGGCAGTGTTTACTTAAAACTAATTGGAGCATTGGCTGCATTCTGTTAGTTTATGATCAAAACAGTTATTTACAATTAGATCTATTTCTACTCGGAATTAGAAGGGAAAAAAAAACTATACCAGAAACATACAGTGCAGTAGTCCAAACGTAGAGACATGCTGAGGGTTAAAATACTTGTTTCTTTAGTCTATTTTCAGTTTTCTTCCAGTGACTAATTTCCACTGGGACAAGTTAATGTTCTTTTCATTTTGATGTTTGGAAATGCTTTACTTGTTTGGCTATAATTGAACACACGATCATCCTTTTCCCTCCAATAGTGAGGGCCTTTGTCTCAGAGTGCCGTTGTTGCTGCTGCTGTGTTTGGTTTCTGGGTCCCTCCCTTTGCCACAACCTCTCCTGCAGTCTTTTGCCCTGTAATTACTCTTTAGGTTCCTATCCACTTCTAGTTGTCTTTGTTCCATCAGCTAGCAGGTGATGGACCTGTGTTGTTATGAACCTAGCAGTTAAATGCTGTTGTAGAAATCCAGATAGACATTGCCCATAGGTACGGCATCCATACCTATGTATTTACTGGTTTTTATAGGTGGTCACTTGGTTTAGAGCAGTGAAGCCCAAGGGCATGACAGGACTCTTGAACACAACATGATCAGTGTCATAAAACAATACCTATAGTTTGCACACGAGTCATTTAGTGGTATTGGCAACTGCACAAGATGGAAGAGCCATTTTTTTTACAAATGTCCAAATAATCCTGATTGTTGTATTGCCAGGGTGTTCCCATGACTTGCATTTTGTTTTTTCATCCATGCAAAGATATTTCATTTGCGTCTTGATTGACTGGTTAAACGTAAACAAATGATGGCTCCAAGTTATTTCATATATTTGATATTTACTAGTAGCTCTGATTCCCTTCACTGACACCATACTCTATCTCACTACTCTATAGTGCAGCAAAGTTCAACACACAGGACTCACACTGTGTTTTTGTTCTCCCCTAAGAGAGCCAGTGAAACAGGAGAGCTGCCTTAGTGGACAAGGTCTATTTGGCGTGACTTGGCAGCCGTATGTGACATTCACCAATAACGACAGCTGCTGGGAGAGTGAGGTCTCAGCAGTCTCAGGTTGAGTCGTGGGTAATGGGGGTACAGAGCCGTGCTCTTGGACAGTGGGGAAGATATGGAACAAGCCTATAAATCAGTTGTCGCTGTGCCACATTTCTTTTCCTCCGATTGGTCCCAGGAATGGGGCATTATCTCAAGTATATATTTCCCCCTCTTTGCTCAATAGGTGCACTTGTGTTTTCCTGTGTGACGATAAGAACATGGAGCTCGTGTTCAGAGGTTGTAAATTCTGGAGCTGGGTTGTACCATTCTAGTAAGGCCATATCAACCTAGTCTTGAAATTATGCTGGTAACTAATATTTTTTCTTCATATCCTCAACCAAACCCTGACATTAACTTAATGGAATGTTTATGCCAAGCCAGAGAAAAGCCATCAATCAAAAATTTTCACGTTTAAATGGCAATGTAATATCTTGAAACACAAACATTGTCATTTTATGAGCAGACATCAGAAGAGAAAATGATTTCACTGGCAAGAAACAGAAAACAGAAAATGCTACTTGGAGGTCATTTTCTTTCAATGACAATCTCTGACACAAATTTTAATTCAGCATATATTTATAATCACACAGCCCCAGTCACAAGTTTGAAAAATTATTGCTCATGCCATACATTTGAAAATTAACAATGAAAATATGAAATCTCAATTTAAGTAATTTTCTGGTTCTACACTGCTTTCTAGTGCTGGCTTTTTGCACCCACACTGGTGTTTAGTGAGGAGATGAACTAAGATTGAAGCTACAGCTATAAGATATGTTAGCCATAGCAACAATAGATGTTAGATGAAGGCTTTGTCCAAGCATTGTCTGTGAAGTTACATATGAGCTGTAGATACCAGGGCGGCTGAACATATGCTGATTGGTTAGTGTTGGTTAGTGTTGGATATTTTTCAAGCTGCACACACCAGAGCTAAAGCCCTTAAGTGAAACCTTATCCTTAGCTATCCTTACTGGTTTAATTGGGTCAGATGACTAGCATGCTACAGTGTTTTAAATCCCTCTTTTAAATATAGAATTAGACTTGCTGCTCTGCAATCCTGATGGCCTATGACAGCATTTTCATCAGATGACATTCTGTCAGGCTATCCTTATGATAACAACTAGGAAGGAGGCACAAACAAACAAAAACACTTGCCATTAGCTATTAAAGACAATATTTAGTCTGCCAAGACTGGATTTCCACTGTGGCATCTCTTGCACGAAAATGTATGAGTCATTCATATCATTAGCTACTTTTCAACTGGTCACGTACACCAAAGTATGATGCTACCTCACTGTCACAAATTGAAAGCTACCACTGTATATTCATGCTTACCAGAACTTAATATTGTACCTCCCCAATATGTCGTGCTTCACTATCTCTATAAAGTAGGGATTTTTGATGTATTTTCAGAGAGGGGTCCTGTGTATTGAGGCAATACAGAAAGGTTTTGGACATATTAAGATAGTTTTCTTTAGTGTTTAAGTGTCAGAACAAACCTAGTTGCAACCCACACTGTAAAATGTGATAATGATGTGGTGGAAAGTAATATGTATGGTTGCTCATGCCTGCTCTTTATTTCTTTCTAGCTCTCTAAACATGTGACATTCTCTGCATTAGCCCAGACCAGCAACAAAGACCCCTGTGTTGGCAATCAGATCTACCCCCATCCAAATTTGCACACTAGAATATTGTAACTTTTTCCTCCACATGCCTATTACTCATTGTAATGTCATGTTTAAAGTTTAAGTAGCTTATGAGAATTATGCCCAGATAGAGTTTAGTAATAATATCACACAAAGGAATCATAGGATCTGTTGCTCTGATCTTAAAATGGTAGATTTGGAAAGGGTGAATGTCCAAACAATTAATATATGAGACATTAAATCATCAGATAAAAATAGACTACATTTTGATTAAAGCTATCCTCAAGCTTCCTCTGTTCTTGCTGAGAATTTTCCCACTCTTTTGAAGCTTAAAAAAACACAACCTCTTACAGACTTATTTTTACCATAAGACTAAGGAATGTGCAGATGCCACAAAGAAAACTAATGGTAATGGTCATAGTTTCCCTGACAGTTTTCATTGTGGGTTTTTTTTTTTTGGAGGGGGGCGGAGGTCTTTAGGTCCTTCAGGCTTTCTATTCAATAACACCAAGACATTTGAACAAAAGCTCCCAAAACTAATCTCTGCACATGTAGGCTCTTGCTTTCTACTCTTTGCTATTCTTTCCTGTGGATGCTTTAAGGTGGTAACATATTGGTTTTGTTCCTTGAGAAAAGTCCTGAGGACAACTGTTTCCTCCCCTCAAGATATCTGTCTTTAAAGTGGGCCATAGAGCTCAGCTTATTGCTATCTGCTAACTGTTTCAGCTTCCACAGCATTTCACCTTTTCTTATGTGTCTATATCAGGATATGAATAAGGACAAAAAGTTTTAAGATTCAGTACTTATTGGCTTTGTCCTGACTCACTGTGGAGTTTTGGGGGGGGGGTACCTTTTGCAAATATCCACGAGTGAAAGTTGAATAAGTTTAAACTATTTTGTTGTTACAGTCTTTCTGGAAGAAGGTGTATCAGATATAGAGAAGTTTTGCTGTCAGTAAGTGAATTCCCTCAGAAAGTCTATTGATATAAAGCATGTGTTGTGCCAAAGCAATGGTTGATCCTCGTGCACCACATTTGGGGCACTTATAGCAGAATGACATCATCCCACCCTCTGTTTTAGGTTAAGGTGAGAATACTATTTACATCTGGTGAATGCATGAAGACTAGAACATGAACACGGGGGTAATGTACTGTTGTTCCGATGTGAGAAATTCAATTCAAGGAACTGAGTTAATGATCAAAATTAGACCATTTAAGGTTGAGAAATGAGGTTGACAGTAGCTATGTTTACACGGAGCCTAATATTCTGATTAAAAGCCCAAACAGTTTAAAAGCCCAAACAGAATAACAATTCCAGGTTAAAACCTAGTATATAGCTGGACCGTTACTACATTTATTTTAATGGCTATTTTTGTGCGACTGTGTTTAAAAAGTGGCTGTTTTGAAACTGGTTCCATGAACAGCTGATGACGTAATAGAAAACTGTTGGCGCGGCCAATGGGAGAACTCCAACTCAGCCGTCCAACCAATGGGGAACCTTCAACTTGGCCATCTGACCAATGGTGAAACTCCATCACTCACTCAGGCACTCACTCATGGACAACTGTATGTGTAGGGTTGGCCCCATTATTGTGGTCCAGCCAAAAATGCTCCATATAAACACCACAATCGGAATAAACAGGCCCAAACCAATTGAAATTTTCATCGGTTGCAGAGGGGTAGTTTAAACTTTTTCATAAACCGATCAAAAGAAAAATTGTGCCACGTAAAAGACTTAACCTGATTATTTTCTGGCTGCGTTCTTTCTGCGCATGCCCTCCGTCTTGACATAAATGTGCGGGGACATACCCCACGTCTAATAAATGGTGGCTTCCAGGCTGAACTGAACCTCTGTGGAGAGTTTGTTTTTAATACAAACTCTTACAAGAACTGAACATTATTGGATGCCTAGACAGTAGAAAAATAAGAAATAATGACCTATTCAGGTAAGAGATATTGCTTATTGGGCTGGTGCTGAAAGGTAGCCATTGAGGAAGATAAATGCATGATGTATTCATCACTTTTGCATGTCACACAGCTGTTCCAATTACATGTGTCAGTGCATGTAAACACCAGACCATATTACATCACATTCTATTTAAACAGTTGACCCGAAAGGCGTCCGGGTAGCATAGCGGTCTATTCTGTTGCCTACCAACATGGGGATTGCCAGTTCGAATCCCCGTGTTACCTCCGGCTTGGTCGGGTGTCCCTACAAATTAGCCGTGTCTGCGGGTGGGAAGCTGGGTGTGGGTATGTGTCCTGGTCGCTGCACTAGCACCTCCTCTGGCCAGTTTGGGGGGAAGGGGGAACTTGGGGGAATAGCGTGATCCTCCCATGTGCTAAGTCCCCCAGGCGAAACTCCTCACTGTCAGGTGAAAAGAAGCGGCTGGTGACTCCACATGTATCGGAGGAGGCATGTGGTAGTCGGCAGCCCTCCCTGGCTGGGCAGAGGGGGTGGCGCGGCGACTGGGATGGCTCGGGAAGAGTGGGGTGATTGGCCAAGTACAATTGGGTAGGGGGAAAAAAAGGGGGGGGGGTCCAAAAAAAAACTTGACCCGGAATTTTCAATCTGTATGATTTCAATCAGAATGGAAAAAAACTGTGCTTGTATCCGTAGCTACTGAGACACTAAAGGGCTTTGGGATGAGAATTTGAGATAGCCACAGTCTCCTTCAACTTGAGATCTCACTTTGGTATCAGGTGAACCAGTGCAGTTTCCTGTAGATGCCTGCCCTGTGGCCTTAATCACTAGATAGTGACATAATAAGGGGCTGTGTCACGTGATGGCCTGGAGCAGCCAAGCACTGATTTTCCTCCCTCTCCACTCCCTCTTTGGCTGACAGAGAAAAACCCAACACTGCAGGTATATCCAACTGGCTAAGGGTTCTATGCTTGCTAACTTGATGCCCTTCACCCCAAAGAAATGTGTTTTCGCCTTTTACTTTAACTTGGCGCAGTATACCATTCACATGCGCACAGTCCGTTTAGCTCCATCTTTTTGCTATGCTATAAGGGGATTTTCATTTTCAGAATAAAATTCCAAATCCGTGTGAACACTACTGAATTGATCTGAGCACTAGATTTATCAGAACAACTCAAGCGACAGAAAAACTACACTTCTCTTTTTAATTTGTTATCCCCAGAGAGCCTCCTCCCCCTCCCAGAGAGGAAGGGATCTGTGCAACACACATTGTTCTTTATGTCTAATGCAAGACAGATGTGGGTGAGTGGTGGAGATTCCCACTGAGGTCTTTGTATGCCCAGTCTTTCTCTTTACCTCCCATTACTGTGCTCCGACAACTATTCTTAGCACTACTGAATCTACTTAATCAACTTAATTTGCTTTCAATTAACAGCTAACGTTCCCACACCCACATAAATAGAAGTATACAATCATCATGACTCTAGTGTGGATACTGTTGAAACTAACTTTGGAAAAGACAGTGATTCCTCAAGCAAGAGTCCTGATTCCTTAAAAACACATCCTTGGGAATAAGTTAGAGTAGCTTCAAAATAAATATAGCATACTACCCAATTTTTAGATTATCTTGTTTGTAAATCCATGGACCGAGGATAGCTAAATTAATACTTGACATGAACAGCTCACGAATAGATACTACATTATCATCATTGGTTTAGGCCTAATGTATCTATGCTTCGTCAAAGTTTATTATGTCAATACTAGCGACTGGAGATTGGTATCACAAGAGTGTGAATGTATGCAATAAGAATTCACTACAACAAAGCAGGTTAGTGTTGGTAGTAAGTGGTTGCCATGTGGCCTGCACCTTCTGCAGATCTGAATATACAAAGATGATACTACAACAAAAGCTCCTTTCAACAAATGGTTACTTGCCAAGATGGCAGATTATCTTAAATTGAGCCAAATTTAAAGTTGAGTTAAAACTATCTTGAATCAAGAAATTAAAGGTAGATGTTGCGACCAGAGTTTCAAGACACGATAGTAAGAGGTGCAGTACCTTTCTAAGTAATGGACCTGTTTTGTTTTATTTTTTCCAAGATGTACTCCGACAAACACAATATGTAGCAATTTTGTATGAAAGAGAAAAAAAAATCACCCTCAAGAAAACAAAAAGTGGTGGTGAAGTCGTAATCTATCAAACAGTCATGAATCTCAGGTCAAGCAAGCAAAACAATAAACTTCAAATAGGGATGAGCGGAGAGTTTGGGGAGCAAGTTTTGTCTTGAAGGAGATGGACACCAAGAATTTGTGATGTTTCCAGATGTTTTCAGACCCAGGGATTACTGGTCATTCCTGACAGCAGTCCCAAAAGCAGATAGATAGAAAGGTAACTGAGTTATATATGAACTGGGGTGGACTATTTGGACTCTACTCTCAAACTCTTCAGTATGAGGCCCAGTGTTTGACTAACATGATGTAGCCCTCCTTTTTATTTGGTTTGATTCTGACAGATGAAAATTTTTTTGTACCTGGAGTCTAATGTTTCTACCTAGAGTCTCTTGTATGGATCCCGAGTCTTTAGAACAATTTTGATTTTTACACTTGACAAGCTAATTTAATTGATGTTGTTGAAGTAGATGCTGTTAAAATATATTGTTATTCATGTTGAGGCAACAGTTTGGTGGCGCTTTAAGATGAACTGTTTTTCAGTACATGTCACAAGACACAGATCTGAGTAATAACTTGTTTAACTGCTTTTGTCAGAAGAGGGACAAACCCTTATGGGTATTTTCACAAAACTTGTTCAGCAGGAATTCTGGATCAACTGCAAAGGCAATGCACACACGCATGTTGCTAATCATATGCACCCATTTGCTTAGATAACTATGACATTTTTGTCTGCATCATGACAGGCCTTTGTCTATTTCTAGAGTGTTTTGTGTACATGAGAAAATCTGGTCTAACGTAGTCTACGTTTTGAAGGTCTTAAAAAAATGCAACCCTCTATAAATGAACACCACCACAGTTAACAGCTTTGTTCCTCAGTGCTATTTCCATTCATGACAATGTTCACTAATCATTTTCCCAAAGGAGGTCAATCAAGATAGTTAGGCATTAACCTAGACAAAACTATAACGATGCAAGCCAAGGATTTTCACAACTGAACCAGCAGACATCGAGAAAGCCAAGCCAAGCTGGGAAGTACTTTGTACCCTGAGTTGGTGGCCAAACTTACTAAACATCTCTGTGCATTCCAGCAGAATCACATGGAGGTTCTAATTAAAAAGTGGTCCCTTGAACACACGGAAGGCACAGAAACCTTTCAACCTGCCTTCAACAGCTCACATTGTAATGCATTTCTTCCTAGCTGCCCACCTTTCTCAGAGAAACTCTTTTTATGCAAAAGTCAATATATCTGTCTAAATTAATGAACTGTGTGCGGCACAGAGTTAATTTCTTTCAGAGTGCATGGTCGCCATGGCAACCATCTTATTAGAGCTCCAACGCCCATCTGCACCAAACATTAACCCATCACGGGGCTGACTGGAGACTCGGCTGCTTTGCTGCGGTTTGCACATATGCTTTATGCATTGATTCTTGCCAGCAAATCAATAGAGCAAAGAGCTTTATATTCAGACACCTATATTTGCACTTAAACAGATCAACAATTTTTAAATTGCATTTTTGAAACATACAGAGCTCTAAAAATTCAAAATAGTACCCTTTCGGATTCAATTTTTATAACTGAAGTCTGATTTCCAGTTAACACCATAGTTTACAGTTACTATGCTTAAGCTGCATTCTGTCTGAGGATATTCTAATATATAGTGACCGATATATATATAGTTTTATACCTTTTGTTTCCTTTTTTCCTCTAGGCATTTTCCCATGCCAATCAAGCATATCATATAAAAAGGAGCACAGAAATGCAACTGATGGGAACCTCAAATTACTGTTAGCCTCCACCTTTGTTTAGTAAATGTTTCTGTACTGTACTGTTTGGATGATACAAATCCAAACCAGCACTTGATTTAACATGAAGCAGAGATTCACATGAAAATTTGAAACATAAAGAGAGGAGGATGATATATGGCGTACATATATGAGCATGGAGGAGCAAACACAAAGCTTACACAAAACCCAGGGCCGACCCCAGTAACATAAAGGTGTCTAACATGAAAAATGTCTTAACCAACTAAGACAGATAAGGAGAGTGGCTCATTGTGGTCAGAAAGTAAGGTTGGTCATTCCTTTAGTTTCCTGCCCCCTTATACTGCTCAAGTCTTTGTCTCATCTGGAAGAGGGTGTATTGATATTCTTTCCCTCATTGGTTTCCAAGCAGCCTGACCAGCAGCACTGTTGCTATGCCCCCCCTTTCCCTCTACTGAGTGAGAAACACGTGACACCCATCGAATGGAGATCACAAATCCCTCTTAGTGAAGGATGTTTTCTGTTAATCAAGGCCTTCATGGAAGCACATCTAGAATCACACCCCTAAGCAAGTAGAAGATGCATTTTTTATCTGGCATGATGATATCGCTCAGTGTCAGTTAGAATATTGCTCCTGTATTTGCTTTGACAAATGATTATATTCAAATAAGCCAGAGCTGCATGCATCATCAGTCATGGTCCACTATGTAGCAGAATGGTGCTGCTCTGCACAATGTCTATTCTTCCCCCCTGTAAAAACCAGCCTCAACTGACAAATTGTAGGGCTGTCATTTTGGGAAGCTCTAGTTTGATTACAGGTGTGGCTAAAGTGCAAACCTTTCAAAAGATTGTGTGTCATTCACTCATAGCTCTCATTCCAATTAGAGCTGGTGCTAGAGTTACACTTTGAAAACTGAGCAACGCAAGTTAAATTTACAGGTACAAAAAAAAAACAGCCTTGACATGAAGTGAGGTTCAGAAAAACACCAGCTGCTGCACCGGTACATTCCACAAAGGAAACCTAATTTTGAGCCCAAGCCACTTGAAGCCTTTAGAAGTAGTTAGTGATGTCATTCAGCCTTTGGTAGGGTCACACTTTTAAATGACATTCAGGGCCAGCTGTCTTTCTTTAGGCTCCTTGTGTAGACAGCGGGAGGCCATAGGCCCTAACCCTTTCAGTGACAACTCCTAAGAGCAAACCAACTATATCTGACAGCCATTTCAAAAAAGGGCAAACAGCTCTTATTGTGGCTGTGGTCCTCTGAAGGTTCCACTATCATGAGGGAGCTTTGCATGTGACAGAGGGGTTAGTTATGGAGATTCCTCTTCAGATCCTGACCTAAATTAGCCAACAGGTTTATTTTCATCAAAAGATGCATTGCTGCTTAAGAATGACTTTCATCTTCTTTTTTTGGTCCTAAAAGGGGTCCTGGATTAGCCAATGAATCCCTGTCTCATTGACTTGACCCCTGAAGAGCCTGCTGTGTGTCCATGGCATAACTGCACTGAAACTAACTGACCTCTGTACCTTTGGCTGAGTTTGTCTCTTGATCCATGTTTGTGCTTTCAAAATGTTTTAGATTTTTGTAAAGAATCTTGAAAGCCTATGTGTGCATACATGTGTGTGTGCTACTGTTCCACACATTCTTGCAGCGCTCTCTCTAGGTTAACAGTCATACTTTTGCTTGGGTCACTAAAGAGAGTCGGTATCAGGAACCGGTCACGCTAAGACAGAATTTTGTGTCCGCATACTTTTGTTTTATAGGTTGATAAATATAGCTTTCTCTTCCTCTGACTGTTACTAGCCTCCTTCCACATGCCATTTCCACATGCGTTGAAAATAAAGACGTTTTACAACTAGCAGTAGGAAAGGTTTTGTGTCAAACCAAGCTTTTCTTGACAAAGAAATTCTTTTGGTGCAGTACATGACAGTAGATTCCCAAGATCTGAGGAGGCATATTCAGCAGTGAATTATTTTTTTCTTTCAGTTTCAACATGGTACAGGGTAGACCCCCCACCCCCACCCCCTCAAAAAAAAGAAAAAATAGAGGGAAAATGTCATAGTGGACCCAATTGCCTCCTGAGAGGTGGCCTTGGGCATGTGACTGTGTCTCTGTGAATGTGTACTTTTTGTGTGGAGCAACAAGGCATCTGACAGTGCAAATATTGCAAGTTTCTCTCCAAGTCAACACAAAGAGAATGTGAAAGGTATTCATTCCATAAATCGCATCTTGAGAAGTCTTGTCTTTGGTCCCAATATGCCTTCATAGTTAAACTGAAACGTTACCGCTGGTTAAGTTGCTCGAGTTGGCAACGTCTAGTCTATACATCTTCCCATCCTCAAGAGGTCACATGCTGTGAATGTGGCGGCCATCTGGGAGGCCCAATACTACTTGAGAACAGAATCGCTCCACCGCTTCACTGTTTTTTGAAACTTCTTGGTGCAGAGCTGACAGCAACATTCAAAAGAATAGTCCGAACGTAGGAGAAATGGACCGATAAGTGGCAAGAAGAGATGCTGTTCACTTTGGCGTGGTTACGTAACATCTCAGTTGCTCTCGATCTGCGGAATGCCAGGATAGTGTTTGTAAACAGAGCAGCCATGTGCCTGCGTTCACGTGGAGGAAGCTTTTGAGTCTCTGCCCTCGCCGACTCACCCCTAAGGTAAACCCTGACATCGATACATGCTCCTGGGGCCAGGAACACTCCCTTCGGCCTTGTGCCACTCAAACAGAGCCTTATCACTCCCTGGCCATAATTACACCGATGTCTAGCTAACAAGTCAGGAACTCTTTGGAGAGCAGCGCCAGGATTCGTATTTCGGATTCACAGTTTATTTCGTGTGATAATTAGCGGTAAGGGAAATACTTCGTGCTTCAGATTATAAAACGGTCACTTCACAAGCCGCAGCACTACAAATATTGGCATGAATTTTACTTAATGAAGTGGCAGTATTTTCTAGTTTCCTTTGGCATACATCGTGATAAAAAAACTGGATTAAAAAGATATTTAGATGAGCATTTTGCTGAAAATGTAAAATGCATAAGCATTTAAAATGTGGACAAAATGTCAGGAAATGGTAGAAGCCATTCTATGACTATACTTGATACAACTTGACAAAGGGGTCAAATTTATCTCGACGCATGCTCAATAATCCAGCTGTAGAAATCCCAGAAAAGTTGAATCAGTTCATTTGGATACCAAGTTTAGTGGGAAAATCCTCACGACTCGTGGTCATTTAGCCTGATGTTAAACAAAATGTCTAGGGTATCAATAAATTTTAGCCTAATTTAAAATACCAATGCAGTAACAACTGATGGTGGTTTGCTGCCTTTCTTTTTATGGAAAAACAACCCCGAATGTAGTGGAAAGAGAAATCAATATAGCAGAGATCAATACTACACTCAGTATCTCGCCATTTTACTTTAGCATGAAAGTCAAGCAGAGGCTGGTCAAGAAAGCGAAGGGAGTGAGTGCAATTTTAAAATGTCTAAGCCACCACAGGACCTGTTCCACTGTCTCGTTTCTTGAACAGCCTTGGGGTGGAAATGTGATGCGTGGGCTTACTCTCGGGGTCACAGGTTTAAGGCTCTGGACAGCATTGTTGTGGAATACTATGGCAACTGGACATTCTTCCCAAAGGTAATATTGTCTTTTCCCGGGCCCTGACATAAAGAGGACTTAAAGGCATGTCGAAGGAGCAGTCCAGCCGCACAGTTTTATCAGTGGGTGTGGATGGGTGAGAGCAGCTTGGTCTGTGTGATTGATCTATCTGCCGCTCCCCCACTCAGCTCCCTACAAACCTATTGAAGATCTGGTATCTTATTAGTGCTGATGCAACAGCAGTCATGCAGAGCCTCTTTTTTGTGTTAAATATCAGAATCAGAATACTTTATCCATCCCCGAGGGGAAATTGGGTATATATGTTGTAATGCTGTGAATTATTTTTTTCTCTTGCAACACACACCTTGAAACTTTGCAGTAGTGCAGTGTAATTGAAAGTAAAAGAAAACATACACTGTACTTCCACAAAATGGCAACTATCGACAAAAATGTACAAGATTGCGAGTAGCAAAAAAAAGAAAGTGTTTAGGTACAGTCCCTCCAGACTTGAAATGAGTGGAAATGTGATGTGAAATATAATAGAAGATAGGCATCCAGAACAGATGCAAGAAAAATTAAAAGGTTAAGTGTGGGCCATCAAAAGAACTACACAACAAAAACACAAAACTGCCTCATTATTAACTAGCCAGTTTATCCATTCAGTGAAGCATTCTGCCCATCTCAGGTTGAGTAAAGAAAGTCAGATTTGGTATTTCACATTTTTCTTACTCGTGGGACTAAGATGTCTCGGGAATTTGTTCAGAATTGGTTTGGACAGCAAATGAAATGAAAGGAGAACAGCAAAACATGGATCATCTGATCTTGTCTTGGCAAAACACACCCTGTATGAAAACTATGGGAACACCGCCTCTGCTTACTGACAGTCAACGACCATGCTGTCTGTATGAAAACAGACCCATGCTATCTTTCAGTGTAAGAGTAGATTATTTTAGTGTAATAGCTACATGCTAATCAATGCTAAACACACACAAACATGTAAAATCCAAACAATACTTAATTTATTGTGGGAAATGAAAGATCTGTCACTGGAGACCCATATTCTTCTATGTTGTCAGATTTTCACATATGGGGAACAGGTTCAGTGGCTCTCGGGTTGTTTGACAAGCAACTTGACTTTATTTCATCTAGCTGTTGTTTTACCTTCAATATTGACACTGTAACACATATTAAGATTTGAGTCAATTATACAAATTGGGTATTATCATGTTAACTGAATCCCTTTCATTTCTCCTTGCATTAACATTTTGCCGACAGGCCAGAGTGTGTATTTACAACACCCCATTACAGGTCACTTGTTATGTTCCCCCTCGAAGGCATCCTAACCTCACTCTGGATTTCACTGGAGGCTAAACTTTGGCTTTTGAAGGGGGACGTCACAACTGCCATTAGTGGAATATACAAGTCAAATACACAAACATCAAATGGGTGATTATGATGGCAATCTAAATGTAGCTTTTAGTGAATTCAGCCGAGATAAGGAAATGATATTAGGGCCAATTCAAGCAACATATTTTGTTTTGTAAGGTAGACTGAACAAACTACAGAGGTACAAAAACTACAAATAGATATAAATAGTATGTGCAAATCCTCTGATTTTAATTTTCAATAACTAAATAAATCTGAAAAATATGCCCACAATCTGAGCAGGCATTTGATTACTACACTATCACACCAGTGCAATTCCAATAATGATAATTACAAAGCAACACAAAACACTCACGCAATAAAACTGTGCATGTCTTTCCAGAACTGCTAGTATCTCTCTCTCTCTCTGTCTCTGGCTCTCTCTCTCTCCTCCCCCCTCTCACTCTCTCACATGTTCGACACACTTTTTTCTTTGTATTGTCAATGACCTGTTAGCTGGTATTTCTGCTCGCTGAAGTTCCCATTGTAACATTGTAACATTATGAATAGTAGTAACACTGTAACATTATGAATAGTAGTAGCATTGTAACATTATGAATAGTAGTAACATTGTAACATTATGAATAGTAGTAAAACATGTGAGCCATATTGGCTCGTCAAGCACAACACAGGACATTGTTACAAATCACGTGAAAGAGGTTTTATCAACTACGTCGAGAAACAGGGCTTATTTTATTGCAGTCTGGAAATAATCCCATGTTGATCCTCCAACAGAGAAACCTGCTCCAAAATTGCAGTTCTTGCTCCCCCAGCTAATGGTGCAGTAGGATTGAGTTTCATTTCCTTCAGAGCTCTCTGACCTTGTCTGCGTTCACTACGCTCGACCAACACAATTGTCTTCTCTTTTTTAACTCTCCTTGGGACTGTGCTTGCTTTTGTGTCTGCTTGTCGTTCAGCGGTGAATGCAATGAAAGCTGATTCACGGAGATGCACAAAGCCAGAAGCTAAGCCTGCTCCTGTTATTCAGACCCTGTGCACACTAACTGCCGCACAGCTTCAGGTATACTTCTGCTATTCTCCATAACATCTCCTTGTGTTAAACAGCAAACACAAACACTCACACAGCCATAAAACTGACTATACGGCAGATAAATTAGCCGCCTGCATCACCAATATATTTTGTTAAAACAAACCATTTCCTTTTAATTTCTGATAATTGTTACAAAAAAACGTTTTGTACCCTTCCAACACGAACATATAAAAGCCCATATTTGTTTTACACGCACACTATAACATACACTTATCATAACTTGATGATGAAACAGGTTGGAGTGAAATGGAAAATGAAAAAAAATGAGACCATTACTTGAACAGGCATTAGTAAGGATACTTTGAAAAAAAAAGTCCTTAACAGGCTTTCTAAGGGTACTGTTTTTTATTTGTGGTGCCTTCCACATAAAACAAGAACGTTCACTGAATACAGGATTCACAGAAAACACAAGAAACATCTCTCAGGTTCAAAAGGCAAAAAAAAAAAAAGAAAATCGTCAGCCATGTTGGAGTAGCTTTACCTAATATCCCCTCCTTATTATGTTGGCTCTTGCTTTTACGGAGGGGGACATTTCCTATGCCTCGCCTAATACAAAACCACAAAAATATGCCCAAGGTTAAAGGGGGAAAGGCCGAGAAGAGTAAACACCCTCTGAGTATATTCTCACCTGTTTTTATGTCCCTCCACTTTGTAGAAATTCCAACAAACCGTCTGGATCTCCTCTTTAACAAATCCTAAAGGGCAGCCATCTTGCCTCCTTCTGTTCTTCTATGAAACAGACTATCCTCCACATCAATATTCATGGAGACCAGTCTGACGTCGGCTCTCATCATCAGGAGAAGCCCGGGTGTCGCTGTTGGCCACCCGAAGAAGTGCACACATATGTGGGTCTGGTGTAAGGTAGCAGAGGCATGCAGAGTGGACAAGGTGTTTGTGTGGGTCAGCGGGAATAGCCTTGCTTTGCTGGCAAACTCAAATAATCACGAAATCACTTTCCTGCTGAGTCCTTCCCACACAAAGGGCCAGGGTCGCTCTCTCTCTCTCTCTCTCTCTCGCTCTCTCTCCCCCCTCCCTCCCTTTTTTTTTTAACTTCTTCTTCTCTCAGCCGCACACAATAGTGCACACACTATGATGGCTTCCCTGAAGCACTGGAGTGGATTCCCTCCACAGGACAGGACTCCACCCCCATGCACTTTTAAGATGAATATTGCACCAGCTGAACAGTCTGACTGGGCTCTTCCCCAGTCAGACTGAGAGGACAGAGAGGATGCCCTTTCCACCCCCCGCCTCTATTCTGAGACAGGAAGACAAGTCACTCACTGTTTTTTTTTCCTTTCCCCACCCTCTTTCACTCTCTCAACTTCCTCGTTGTTTCATTTTCTTTTGAGCGGTTGTTGGTTCCTGAAATTCCCCTTTAGCTTCCAGAAACATTTGCTTTATTGAGAATTGCAGCAACGATCAGATGGGGGCAACTTGGACTCCCACCAGATGAGCAATGCACTCATTTCCAAAGGCTGTGTCTTATTTTGGCATGCCTTGGCTTGGCAAGCTCATTTTTAGAGTGGGGGGTAAGACAACTCTAGCCTTTCAAAAGCCTTCATACAGGCAGCATACTTCACTTCATGTGTCTGCCAAGACCCACCTCCTGTTGACACTGGCCACGTGGGCTGGCAAGAGATAGAAAAGAAGTGTGTGTGAGAGATGTTGAGTATTATTCAAAAGGCAAGATAGTATTGTAAAATGCTGGAGCAAGTTGGACAAACAGGCTTAGTGATATAACATATGCAACAACCAAACAAAGATTTTGCAATAGGGCTCCGTGACAGGTCAGCTATTTCACATGCAACCCAAACATGGAGTTTCAGTTTACCAAGTGGTTACGAATCTGTTAGTAAGAATCATCTTTGCCTTGCTACAGTAAAGCAATGAACATATGCATAACATGTGCCATAATGTACCAAATCCATCAATGAAAACATGATTTGGTTTTTCAAAATTTGAACTTTTATGTTTGAGTTCTTGTAATTTTGAAATACCGTTATCTCCATTCAGCCCATGTTTCACTTCTGCTTTAATAGTCTGGTGCATATTTCAACAGGTGGGTTTTTTTGGAAAATAATTTGCCTTTGGCTGTCTGCCACGTTTAAAGAGAGACCCCACCTCTTTCCCGTCGGCCCCTGCTTAGCTGCTCTGACATTTGTTGACTCAATAGTTTCAAGCTCTGTGCAGAAAAGGAGATTTGTTTTCTCACAGAATGGGGGAAGGGAACAGGCTGAGAGGAGGAGGAGGAGGAGTCTTCCTAGCTACAGCACAGATACTCCAAACGCAGGGTAGACCCTTTTACTTCTATTCCGGTGTCTCATTTTGCTCTGCTCAGTTTTTTTTCATTTGCAAGTAGAGCTGCCGAGTCCCAAATAGTAAGCATGAAACTCAAGTGCAATTTAATCTTTTTAATAAAATCCTTTTTACTTTTGGGCTTTTGAGATTCAAGCACTCAGAGTAGACCATTATCTTTTGTATTAAAACCCACTCAGTAAATAATATGCTACATGAACACTTACAGAAAGCCTTTCTTGATGATCTTACTGTTCTTTGCACAATGCACACATTATTGTGAGCTACATTAACTTGTGCAGTGAACCTGCTGTATGCTAAGATAATTGCAGGGGGAGATAGTTTTAGTAATAGTGGCTTCCTTGGTGTTAATTTGCCAGTGCAGCCTGAGCCTCCTTGTCTCTCCTGTTGGTAAACCTCAGTGAGTCCAGTTACTGATACAGAGAGGTTGCAAGTGCAAGGTTGGCGATTTAACAGATGGGCAAGGCAAATTAAAATGTTGGAGGGGAGGAAGACTGAAAATCTCAAAATGACTCCTCTAAAACTGCCACCAGAGCAGCCCAAAACAAAGTATTAAACCTATAACAGGTATGAACAGTTCGGTGATCTGTCGATGTACTGGACCTTGCCCTGCTATGAGTGAGCATGTAACCGTCCCTCTGTCTCTGACTGCTCCCATAGGCCAAAAGAGTGTGTCCTCTTAGTGTACATATACCTGGTTAAATAAGGCTTAAATATACTTTTTTGCATATCTGACAGTGTTATGTTAACGTGTCCTTGTATTAATCTTATTTGCATGAAGGTTAAAGAATTATAGTCTTTTATTTCGGTAATCATCAGTATGTTGGGGGGGGGGGTACTTTTAACATGTCCATGCCTTGCCGCGCTGTATTGTCACAACCCATTTATCTGTAGTTGTTTTACAGACTGCTTAAAAAGGCTCCATTGAGGTGTGTGTGGTGTTCCTATGGTGGCAGGAGCACTCTTTGCTATGCTACTGTAACTCGTAAATCACAGATTATCTTGCTGTTATTCCCTTTCTGCTTCACCTACTTTTAGAGGGGCGGAGGAGGGGGACATCGTCACCTCATCTGTTAGGGCAAAAGTGTGGCGGTCTGCTGACCTGGGGTAATCAAAATATAGGCACACTTGTCACTTGACTGGTTTCACACCCCAACTGTGGACATTAGTGAGTGATTTACACTAACTGTGTTTTTTGTAGGTGCAAGGGTTAGCACTCTGGGACCCGCAGCCATGCTTCCTTTAATGGAGCCTTAGCAAACGACAAGACTCTGTATGCTCAGAGATCAAGGATGTGAGTAATTTCGGTACTAAGATAGGTAAGATACATAGCGTCATTAATGCCTTCTCTCAATGGATGAAAAGCTTTTTTAAATGAGCAAGTGTGTTCTCAAAACCTAGTTTCCTGGGTTTGACTATGCAAAGAAGATAGAGTGAAATCATTGTACAAAATGTTTCATTTATTTTTATGATTTTATTTGCTTGGAGAAATTCAAGAGGGAAAAATCATCAGAATTTACAATTTACACATGCAGCAACTAAATTTTATGTTTTTCACTTGCGACACATAAAATGCTTACTAAGACACACAAAGCCATGCACATGCATTTCAGAGTGCACGGCTACCTGTAGTGTAACATGCCTGAAACAGTTTCGGTGTCCATTGCATTGCTAAATTGCACTTGTGCAGTGATGGTGAGCTATATATATATATATATATATATATTTTATACAATATATTTCATTAATTAAAATATATATTATTAATAAATAAATAAATGTACATTTACATATATATATATATATGGATGGTGGACACCAAAGATGTATATACTGTCTTTAGGTTGACAACCCATAGATGGAATACCCTCTCCTGTTAATGCCAGGAAATTGAACCACCAGTACTCAGGTCTACATCGGGTCTAGATTTTTACATCTAGAATGTTCTGCTGCTCCATGTTAAAACACTTGAAGATTAAAAAAAAAAAGCTTCTTGTGGATGACAAACTCATTACTCTGGGTAAAGCCTTTTTCAAACCTCAAATAACAGCATTAAGTGAACAAAGTGTTTTATGGGTTGAAACCACCCCTAATATAACTCGTGTTTATTCTTAAGATCTGTTGCAGGAATGTGATGATTTCATGCTGGTTTGAACATTTTGCTAAGTGAATCATGCACTGTACCCAAATTTACCCACAACTTACCATTTGAATCATATCCACTACGGTCAGTCTTCCCCCTGGCTCACTAGTTAAGTTTATCTTTGATATTTGAGTGTGAATCATTCATACCCTGTCCTAATAGAGGGGGAAATTGACCTGTGAGAACATTGATTTACGATCTGAGGTGGAACTAAACCAGTGGGACTGCAAACTTCAGAGCTGAGATAAAGGACTTTGCTGACAAGATTTATGTCTTCCCACAACACATGGAAAAAATTACGCACACACACACACACACACACACACACACACACACACACACACACATACTTAGAGGAAAAGGAAATGCATCTAGCCATCTCCAAAAGTCCGTTTTTAAGCATAATTTCCTCATCATCGACAATTTCATTAGCACTGCCATTGAAACTTTTTCAACCACTCGGAGAAATTCACCCACTCGCTTTCATAAATGCTTATGCATCATGTTGGCTCCACACACAGTGGGCAAGACTTGACACATTGGGATCACAGGCCATCACACCCGTCATTTTTTACATCATTTTGCTGCACTAAAGGAAACAGTTAAATCTGATTAATACGCCCCGCCTTCCAAGTCACTTTCCATCACCTGTGTCTGTGGAAGTTCATTTCAGCTTGCACGTTTTGCCCCTTATCTCTTTTGAGGAGTGGCACCAGAGGAGTTTCTTAACATTAAGCCTATGTGACGGCACACATTGCCTTTCCAGCAGACGGCATGATACGTCCTACTGGCATTAAAACAGTCATACAAACATACTCACAACTTTCTCATAAATGGCCAGCAATGCCTGCATTTTTCTTGCGGCGCTCTCAGTATTTCAAGCTACCAATTCATACATGTAGTTATATTACATTTTCTATCCCTTTAACACTTAGTAATAACTGGGTATCCTCCTTAGCCAAAATGTAACCCCCCCCCCTTACAAGTGTCACCGACGGCTACCCCTCCCTCCTGGAGTTATCTTTAAAGACAAGGGAGAGTCGTTAGTGTGGCTCTCACGTGGCCTAATTGTTTAAGTCTCAGCAGGAGATCTGGGGGAGGGGGTTGTTTGTACATAGGTAGGGGGGTTGAAGGAGGAGAGAGAGAGAGAGAGAGAGAGAGAGAGAGAGAGAGAGAGAGAGAGAGAGAGAGAGAGAGAGAGAGAGAGAGAGAGAGAGAGAGAGAGAGAG
Source organism: Lampris incognitus (assembly GCF_029633865.1). Classification (NCBI taxonomy): domain Eukaryota; kingdom Metazoa; phylum Chordata; class Actinopteri; order Lampriformes; family Lampridae; genus Lampris; species Lampris incognitus. The sequence continues at coordinate 31,520,948 of NC_079215.1, forward strand.
AGAGAGAGAGAGAGAGAGAGAGAGAGAGAGAGAGAGAGAGAGAGAGAGAGAGAGAGAGAGAGAGAGTCGCACTAGGCACTGGACTGAAGTATTTCACTTTCGTCAGCTATCAAATGCATTATATTACAACCTTTTAAAAACAAAAAAAGACCCCAAAAAAATTCAACCTACTGTGAGATTCAATGAGAGTTTCAGATGTTTATTTGTCACATACTTCACATGCAAGTACAATGAGCAGTGGCAGGCTTATTGGCAAACTCCAGAACTGAAAAAAAAGAAGTAGACCGCAATAGGACTAAGATTTGAAAAGTTAAAGTATACAGAAGGTATACGCCGATCTGTGCATTCCAGGCCAGCTAATAATCTTAGCTCTGAAACTTGGGCTGTTTGTTAAATGTCTTAATTCCATGGCTTTAGTCCAACTTTGGGACAACCTCTCATCCGGGACGCATCTAATAATTGACAGAGTGGCTGTCGGCGCTCAGCGGGGTTGGACGAGGCGAAGCAGAGCCAGCCTCTGTTCCCATGGCGACCTGCTGCTGCTGAGAGGTTTCAGGGGCTGATTCCCGCGTTGTCTTGCAGGTGCTCCCATCCACCCCTCCCATCTGCCCCCAGCCAAATCCTCCATATCGGCAACACCCTTTATTTAGAACAGGAAAGCCTTTTCTTGCCCGTTTGTGTGAGGCAGATTCCCAGCCACTTCAACCCTCAGTCCCAGGAGCAAAGCACAGCTTGGCTTACATGGTCGTTTGGATCAGTGCTGTGAACCAGTCTTGGCTGATCACCGCTGATCAAAATACCCCAACCCCCACCTCCAAAATAGTCTCTCACCAATCTTCTAAATTTGTTGGAGGAAAAAAAACAGATTCATGCATCTGAAATTTTATCTGATATTATCCAAATTGTAGTCTGGTAACCATTTTCTCTTCAGAAAAGATTATTGTCATGAAAATGTTGGGCATGTGCACAGTTTAAAACTATCCACAAGTTGCTTTGAGCATTGATGCAAAATAGCAGAAACTAGGCCACTTTCAATAAATGATACCAAATTGGCATTTAATTATGAAATGAAACTGTGGCACCACAATGGAGATAATCATTAACAAATCATCAGAAGATAATCATCAAAAACAAGCATTTTATTGTGGGAATGAGTGTAAACTTGCTTTCATGTATGACAAATAAAAATGTGAAACTCATTATTTCCAGTATTTCGAGATTAGTGAACACATCACATGCCCAACAAGAGGGTAACCTCGCTGTGTTATTAAACTGCATGCTGTAGTATCTGGCATGGAGCGGAGGACGACCCCTGCTGGTGTTCTGCTAGGGCATCAAACAAATCTGAGCTTCCCTTCACAAGTCATTTATTTCAGTATTCGGCAGAGTTTAAAATGTGTTCTTGCCTGACATGCCTGAAATCTTATCATATTCCTTGGTAAACATATCCACAATTGTATTTGTCCATCATCTAATGATAGCCATAAATAAGATTAGCAGTGACCTTTTAAGTACCATACTGCTTTAATCTCTAAGAGTTAAAAGTTAAAAATGTTGATAAGCTTTATTTATGATAATATGAATGGAATTGGTATTCAATAGATATATATGGTGTGTTTTACAAGTGTACTCTGTCTGTGGAAAGGCAGGAAATTAAAATGCAGCAAGTCTATGAGTTGACAGCCAGCATTTGACATCTGTGACTGTCATCCCCTATTCTAACATAATTTCACAGCGGTGCTGCATGCCCCCTGTGCTGTGTAAACAACAAGTTGATTCACCACCATCCGCCGGGGGGCCCCTGTTTTAACTGCTGCCTGCCAGCTCGCCTGCTACCCACCAACTGTCCCCACCAGCGGGATGCACCAAACACACCGCTGTGACATGTGCACAACTTAACCAAAGCGCTTTTCATCAGCACCCAAGGTTGTGTTTCCACACAGTATGCCAAGTGCACGAGAAGATAGAGTTGGTTATTGCTTTTAACATCAGTGTACGTGCATCAGGCAAAAGTCATCTCTAAGCTTATAGTAAACCACATCTGCATATTTAACCCACATCACATTTCATATGATGAAGGGGCATTTATGGCAGCACGGTGGTGCTGTGGTTAGTGCTGTCGCCTAACAGCAAGAAGGTCCTGGGTTCGAACCCTGGGGCTGTCCAACCTTGGGGGTCATCCCAGGTCATCCTCTGCGTGGAGTTTGCATGTTCTCCACATGTCTGTGGTGGGTTTTCTCCCGGATGCTCCGGTTTCTCCCACCATCAAAAAAGACATGCATGTTAGGGTTAATACTCCTGTCTGTGCCCCTGACCAAGGCAATGGAAAGAAGAAGTGGAGTTGATCGCCGTGTGCTGCATGGTGGCTGCCCAATGCTCCTAGCTACACAGCTGGGATGGGTTAAATGCAGAGCACAATTTCCCAATGGGGATCAATAAAGTATCTCAAATTTGAAAAAAAAAAATCAAATTCGTTCTTGAGACAAAATTGCTCCAGCTTCACATTGAAACAAAAATTAGTTCCTTATACTGTCTAGTCAATGTGGAATAAACAAAAAAATCCGATATTGCCCACAAGGAAATAATATCACCATGCTGGACAGCTATCAAACCTTTGTGAACAGCATGGACACCGCAAGCATCTATGCGCATGATAATAAACGATGCTTTGTAAAAGAGTGTTGTTCGTCTTGTTTGTCAACCTGTAATGCTGTATATGCAGCGGCCTGTTGAGCTCCCTGCTTGGTTCAGAGGCAGTAACACAGCCAGCCAGCAGCTGTCTGCTTTTTGCTTATCTATTCATTGGCAGCTGAGGCAGTCCGCCCAGATTGCACAGACATGAAATCATCCCTTCAACTGCTACAGCGCTCGGTTCAGTCTGGGTGACACGCACCCGCTGACAACCACTCCCAGCCATTTTGTCTCCCCCCGATAGACATTCTCACCGTTGAACTAACACTTAACCCTGTCTGGAAAAACAAAAAACAAAATCTACACAAATATTATGATGAGAATTTTACTCCCCAGTGCCATGTGGCAATCTTGGAGATTAGCGCTCAAGATTCTGTCCATTCATATCATCCTGCCACGGATACGTGTGTGGCATTAAGGTAACTGAGGGGATGTTTCACCGTGGCAACGCTGGTGATGCATTGTATGTACTACAACTGCTCTCCCTTGACACATGAGCCCCCTCCACAGCCCATTGCTGATTGTGGCAAGTCCTTGGCTATGACCTTGCTCCCCCCTCTGCCCACATTATTGTGAGAGTGGTGGTGTGTGTGTGTGTGGGGGGGGGGGGGTAGCTGACGATCAATTTCAGATGCGCGAGTGTGCTGCTACAGAGAACAACATATGGTTAGACCTGATTTACGCACAAACGACAGCGCTCACTGATATGCCCCTCCCCTCACCCCCTTCTAAGAGACACACAAACAATCATTTACATAAATTATCACATTTTGGCATTACTGCGGCTATATTTTTGGGTGAACCGGTGATGTGGATTTCAAGTCTACAGTATAGCAAATGAAAGCTGATTTGAGCACTGCATACATGTACAATTTGACAGCACAAAATCTACAAAGCACTTCAAAAATGCCATTCGAGGTTTTCTGTTTCAGGGTAAAATGTCTCTTTCGACATGATCTGAACACTGATGTTGAAACGCTCAACAAGGTGAAAGTTAGCAGTGAAAATAAAGTAATGGGCTAGTAGATCTTTCGTAATTTAAATAATGAATGCAACAGATGCTATTCAACTCCTCAAGATTTTTTTTTGAGTAGAGTTCCTGATCTAGCCAAAGCATATAGGGCTCAATTCAATAGCCAAGTGGGTAAGAGTAAGTCCATGGCATGGAAGAAACAGAAGGAAGATAAAATCATTAGATATTGAGGATAATGTGCCAGCACCTTACTTACATCATCGGTCTCAATCCCGAAGCAGAGGGGCTGACGAGAATGATTAGGGAGAGATAGTGAGTGCAACATTTATACAGTCGATACGCACAATAGTAATTCAATAAGGTGTTAAAAGTGGAATAGTCTGGCAAGCTGGACCTTGCTGTAAGGATGATGGAAATTGGAAGAGTAAATCCACTCACTTGAATGCTGATCAGAGAGGTTGTGCTTCATGACAGATTGGTTAAAGACTTGAATGAGGCCAATATTTTCATCCTCAGTTTTAACACAGAATTAGTGACATGAATGAATAATAACAATACACCTGACTGGAAATATGGTTATTCTAAATAATATTCTACAGTTGAACAAAAGCTACTTTTGCAGATTCCAATGTGTCACTTAACTTCAAAAATAAATAGTAGGGGCAATTATAGACCTATTGCTCTAGGGAGCATCCTTTCTAAAGTGTTGCAGAGAATTTTGCTGAACAGGCTAGAAATGTATTCTTACCAATATGAACCAGTTTGGATTTAAGTGTAAACATGGCACAGATTTGTGTATTTTTGCCCTAAAGGAAATAGTAGCTAAATAAAAAAGCTAAAACTCTACCATGTTTATATGTTTTACAGATACCGCTAAGGCATTTCATAGAATTAATCATTAGAAATTATTTAATAAAATGTGCCAAAGAGGTGTACCCAAGGTTATACTCAGACTTTGAAGTTTTCTGGTATGCTCATCAGACTATGCAGGTTAAATGGGGCAATGCTGTGTCTGCTCTTTTTTATGTTAGCAATGGGGTCAGACAGTGTGGGATTTTGTCTCCTTTCCTGTTCAATTTGTACATGGATGACTTGTCGAACCAGCTGAATGAGTTTAAAACTGGCTGTGTTATCAGAAATACTGTTGTTAACCATCTTGTATGGATGCAGATGATTTGGTTTTCTCTCCATATAGTGCTGGGTAACAACAGCCATTGAAGACATGTTCTCAGTATGGTGCCGAATGTGACATTTAATACAGTACCAAAAAGAGCAATATTGGGGGCCCAGGTGGTGTGGCAGTCTATTCCGTTACCAATCAACATGGGGATCGCCGGATCGAGTCCCCATTTTACCTCCGGCTTGGTCGGGTGTCCCTTTAAACACAATTGGCCGTGTCTGCGGGTGGGAAGCCGGACGTGGGTATGTGTCCTGGTCACTGCATTAGCGCCTCCTCTGGTCGGTCAGGGTGCCTGTTTGAGGGGGAGAGGGAACTGGGGAGAATAGCGTGATCCTCCCATGCGCTACGTCCCCCTGGCGAAACGCCTCACTGTCAGGTGAAAAGTAGCGGCTGGCGACTCCAAATGTATCGGAGGAGACACGTGGTAGTCTGCAGCCTTCCCCGGATCAGCAGAGGGCAGTGACCGGGATGGCTCGGAAGAGTGGGGTAATTGGCCAGATACAATTGGGGGAGAAAAAGGAGGGAAAATGTGAGGTGCTGAATCTCAGCACCTCACATCATGGTGTACTGAATCTCATCATGGTGTGCTGAATCTCAGCACCTCACATCATGGTGTACTACCGACACCATGATGTGAGGTAATGGATGTTAGGCATCTGAACTGGACTTCTCATACAGCCATACTTGGCAACAAAGCTGGTCAGAAAGCAGTTTAGTTTACCTCTAAGTACTGGGTCACATTATCTCAGTGTATGACTTAACATGTTCAATCAATGGGCCTCACAAGAACCTTCAACGTAATGCGATTTATTCAGTCAAAAATGACCCCATTGACTTCATGTGGTAATGTAGCGTGCTTGGCCACAACTAAAGCATCATCAGTAGTATCATATGGAGTTACAGTCATGAAAGCCATCAAAAATTAAAACACTGAATTAGATTTATCATCAAAAAAGATTCTGTTTTCTCTTCTTTGGTGTTCAGGTGAATGCTGCAAAGATCGCATGAGTTAGCAAGCAGAAAAGGATAGTAATAGATGCAAAGTTGCTTTGAATTTTAAGTACAGAAAAGACTCACATTTGTCACATTTCTGTGTTCATCCTTATAATACCAAATTCATGTATTGATCATAGCCATGGTAACCTGCCTCTAGCCAAGGTAACCTGCCTCAATGACTACTGTCCCGTAGCACTCATGTCAGTCATCATGAAGTGCTTTGAGCAGCTAGTCAAGACCCACTTCGCCTCATCGTTACCTGATAGGCTGGACCTACTGCAGTTTGCCCACAGACCACCGACGACACCATCACCACCACACAGCACACTGCCCTTTCCCATCTGGACAAGAGGAACACGTATATGAGAACGCTGTTCATTGACTACAGCTCAGTGTTCAACACCATCGTGCCCTCAAATCTTGTCACCAAGTTCAGGGACCTGGGACTCAACACCTACCTCTGCACCTGGATCCTGGACTTTCTGACAGACAGACCCCAGGTGGTGAGGATGGGCAGCATCACCTCCTCCTCACTGAGCCTGAACACTGGTGCCCCACAGGGCTGCGTGCTAAGCCTGCTCCTGTACTCCCTGTGGCCAACCCCAGCTCCAAATTCCATTGTCAAGTTTGCTGATGACACCACCATTCTCAGCCTCATCACAGACAGCAACAAGACAGTCTACAGCGAATAGTTGAAAACCCTGGTAAGGTGGTGCCAGGACAACAACCTCTCCCGCAACATCACCAAAACCGAAGAGATGATTGTGGACTTCAGGAAACAACAGGATCACCAGTGGAAAGGGTCAGCAGTTTCAAGGTCCTTGGTGTCCACATCACCAACGACCTGTCTTGGTCCCTTCATATGGACACTGATCAGAACAGCACACCAGCAACTATTCTTCGGACGGAGGCTAAAGAAATTTGGCATGGCCCCACAAACCCTTACTATGCACCATTGAGAGCATATTGACTGGCTGCATTACTGCCTGTTATGGCAGCTGTTCTGCCCTCGATTGCAAAGTTCTGGAGAGGGTAGTGAAATTGGCAGAGTACATCACAGGCAGTGAGCTGCACACCATTCAGGACATTTATTCCCCGAGGTGCCTGAAGAAGGCCCACAAAATAATCAGGGACCAACAGGCTTCGAGACAGCTTATATCCCTAAGCCATAAGACTCTTAAACTGATCACTCAATTGCTATTTGCACACGTTAATTGCTATTTGCACAAGTTTACATTTTACTGCTTACAATACCTGTTTCATTGTGGTTGCTGTCACCAATTGCACAATCTGCCATTTGCACAAGTTTACTGCTTACAATACCACTGCATATGTCATCTTGCTCTTACACAGACATTCTCTACTGTAGCACACTGTCCAATAAAGTATATTCAAAGTCTGCACTGAGTGTTTTTGCACAGGTATCCTGTTCTTGCACTTTGATTTCTCTAAGTACTTTTATAATTACTTTTATTTCCCACTTTTGTGTTGAGCCAGCAAAACAAGCATGTCATTATGAGAATAAGTGTAAACTCGCTTTCATGTTATGAGAAATAAACTTGAGTAATTCATAGGAATGGAATGACAATAGATCACATTAAATTATTGTATTCAGAGATGTTAATATTAGTCATCAAAAACCACAACAGTAATTGGAAAGTATGTCATTGGGCATTTATGCAGATCTAGTCACTTTTGCCATTAAGCCATTATTATTTCGGTAAATGGTGTTAAAAGGCTTATTATCCTGGTCACACTGGCTGTTACTATTGTCTAAGACCATGACGTGCCGTATAGAGCCACTAGAGGGCAATGTGTCCAACGCATTCAATCTGATGTAGCAGGGGTTCACATGGTGCCACACAAAGAGAGGAGGTTGAAGCGTAAGCAGGTGTGTAAAACTGGATGCATATCGAAATGTAATCCATATGTACAGCTGAAGTAGTTTTAAGTAAAAGAAAACCAGCTCAAAGCTACTGTCTTTGTAACTGACGTGAACAACGAGCATATTCTAATTAATGTTTTGACAGTTTACATGTGATGACGTCATACGTCAACTCTAGCGGTCTGCTATTGTCTAATCTTTCAGAAAATATTTCATTTGACATGAAAATGTGAAAATGGGCGAACATTCAGTATGAAAACTCTTGTCTCATTACGCCCCCCCCCCGAATTGGGAAATCACAAAGTAGCAAACGCGAAAAAACAACCGATTGTTCAGGACAACAATCGAAATGTATTCTTGGCAAAATAAGTATTTATAAGTGTTGTAGTATTCTGTCCATCAACAGTAGAAAAAGTATAGTTTTCCCCCAACAAAGAGGCAGCTCCCTGCCTCCTGTTTCAGTAGGCTACCTTTCCCTATCCCTCTCTCCCTCTATATCTATCTATCCCCCCCATTTGGGATCAGGGGAATTGTGCGTGCAGCGTTGCGTTGCACGCGCTCCGCCCGCGGCGCTCCGGGAGGAGGCGCGCGGTAATGACCCGCTCCTGCGCTCGCTTGCCATCATCACCCTCTCAATTAATTCCCGCCTCGCTCAGCGAAGGGGATGAGAGGAGGCGCTCTCATTAGAGGTCCTTGTAATGTGTCAGGCAGCAGACCCCGTCCTGCCGCTTCTGCCCTTCCATCCCGATGGCTATAAATATCTATAGATAGATGTTCGTCGTACGGACGGAGGTCCCACTTTCTCATACTGCCCTCCGCTTATTATTTTTTTCCACCAGAGGAATTGGCCTTAATTTCTTTCAACTGTAAGGGCTTGAGACGTACGGTGCCATTTTCTCTAGCTGAAGATGATGCAGATAAAATGAGTGTGTTCACTACTGATGGCCTATGTGATGGCTATATTGCTGCGTTCAAGACAACTTGGAATCGGCATATAGTATCGTCTTCTTTCGGCTTGTTCTGTTTTTCAGGGGTCGCCACAGCGGATTTTATAGTTTCCATCGGTACCATGTGAGGGCACAGCATCTTATATGGAATCAGCATATATCAAGTTGGAAATTTCCCACCTCTGATATCAAGGGTTCACACTGTTTACTCGGGGGGGGGGGGGAAACAAGCATGGATGCAGTCAGAGGACTTGTTATTGTATATGCAACATTTTTGAGCAAGCTAATGTTATCTAGCCAAGCTTGCTTGATAAATAATAACATGTGCAGTTGCAAACCCAAACTTTAGAATGTAAATAAGCACTACAAATACCGATATTTTTTGTTCCACTTTTTTCTTACAGTGATGTCCTTGGGGCTCAAGTCTGATAAACCAGAGCTCTGAAATGATACCCCAATTTCTCACCTGTAATTCAGAGTTCGCTGACGATTCAACTTTTTTTCACAAATCGGATCTAATTTTTTTTACTAATTTTGATTGGTCTTTAATGCAGCATGAGTGACGGACCTCACTTGGAAATCACCTGTGTTTATGCAAACTTCAAACAATACCATTGGCATCTCTTGAATTTTTTTCAGTATTGAAGTCCAAGTTACTGAGCAAGGTGTTTTAAAGCATCAGCGATTATTAAACTTAATCACCATAATTATCAAATTAATCATTATCAAGTTGATTTTATTTTTTCTTTAGCATCAGCAGCTAGATTACAATTTCTATCTAGCCTAAATGTCTGTGGCATAGCTCCACCAACTGCTGCAGTTACTCTGACTTTAAAGGACTTCAAACTGCATGTAACCACTCTCATTTTTATAAGCTGCCTTACTGCAGCAATGTTACTGTGATCTTGTCTTTATGCATGCTCAATAATCCAGGTAAGGAAATCACAGAAAGTTGAATCAGTTCATCTGGACACAATGTTTATTGAGAGAGAAACGTTTCATCACTCATCTGAGTGACCTCTCCAGTCTCAACTGACTGCAGGTGTCCCCACCCTTATAAACAAATCAGTGGCATAATGGCCGAAAACAACGATCCGTTTCATATGCAATTAGGCGTGACCATTAACTAGAATTTCAATGGCCATGTGTACTATTCACAGAGGATTGGGGAATAGTTGCAATCACAGCATTGTAAGATGGTGACAGATGTACTCTTAGCCGCCCCCCCCCCCGGTTCAGGGATAGTCGTTCCCTCTTCACATAGATGGCCTCTTTGACTCCCTGTTCAAACCACCATTCCTTCCAATCAAGGATGTGTACATCCTCATCCTTAAAAGAGTGGCCAATGGCCTGTAGATGGGTGTAGACTGCGGAGTCCTGGCCTGACATGTTACCTCTCCTGTGTTGTGCCATTCCCTTGGCCAGCACCTGTTTGGTTTCTCCAATGTACAAGTCAGAGCAATCCTCCTGACACTTAACAGTGTACACGATATTGCTCTGTTTGTGCCGGGGGACCTGATACTTGGGGTGGACCAATTTCTGGTGCAGCATGTTTTTCAGTGATACTGTGAATCTTGGCTTGAAAATTGTTCCCATAAGCACAGTTCCCCATAAATGATCCAGTAATGCAGATCACGTGTTGCTTCAAAGGTTTTGCACGACAGGCCAAATTGAGCCCGAGTCAGACCTAACCGCTGGTGGTCAAAATCAGGACGAGGGTTTGGTTTTATGAGACAGGTATGTTTGCACATTTAAAAAAAATGATACATGGTTGCTTGTATCATGATCAAATGATATTATAAAATTTAAAGTGATCAAGGAAAGTGAAATAACTTAGAGAATCATAAATCATAGGCCAGGGGTGCTCAACTCCAGGCCTCAAGGGCCGCAGTGTCTGCGGGTATTTGTTCCAACCATGCACTACACCACCTAATTTAACTAATTAGCTCACCTCTTGGACCAAGGAGGGAAAGGATCAGGTGGTATAATGCATGGTTGCAACAAATACCTGCACACACTGCAGCCCTCAAGGACTGGAGTTGGGCACCCCTGTCATAGGCCAATTATTAAATTTCACTAGCCCAAGAGCACCCTTTCCCCTGGAAACACTGTATTATTGCAAGTGACCAATTGTTGTAGTGGTGAGATACATACCAATGCACACTGAATCCTCATGACAAGACTGTGTGTTCAATTTAGATACAATTTGGACCTCATGATGTTCAATGACAACCTAATTTAAAAACCAATATGTTGTTCACCCAATACTACAGAGGTATAAACCATATAGGCTACCTGCTATGAAAATAACAGTATACTATATATTAATAACAACAACAAGTAATCAACTAAAACAGTACATGGTAGGGCTTTTTGTATGAGGTAAGTGAATCTGTTGCAGCCAGGAAAAAAACCCCAAAACATCAGATACCTTATAAAGCCATTGTAAGTGAAACATGGAAGCCAAAAGACCTGCTATAGATGCCCAGGGCTGTGGCCATGGACGGATTAATGCACGGACCGACAGGGCCCGGGCCCCGCCCTTCTGGGGCCCCCCAAGATTAGCAAAATTACATCCTCTGAAATCCGCCCAATGATTACCCCTTCTATAAATAATCATTACAAGAGGTAATGTCGATTACCAGGGTTTATATAAGACATGATTTCACTAGAATTCTCAATCATGGTGGCAAAATATTGTAACGTGCATGGATAAGTAGACACGCTGGCCGCTGGCTGGGGGGTCTGACCCTTTAGTCGAGCGGTTAGCGATGTCTCCTGCGGAGCGGGCAACACGGGTTCGCTTCCCGGCCGCGGCAGTTCCTGTGGTTGCGTTGTCTCCCGAATTCGCTACAATATTTTTTTCCAATTGTATGCCAAAAATATTCCTGTATTATTTAAAATATGGATTCATTAGCACCAATGTACAATTAATTGTTATAGGCTACACATACAAACAAAACCAAAAATCATTAGGGTGATTCAAGACCCCTCCGCTTCGCGTCGAGGTCCTGCATCACCCTGTCGGGGTTTATTTTGTAATAATAACCGGCTCACTGTACATTATCCCTTACATATTCAATGCATTCTGGGAGGTAACGGTAATGTGACATTTGCGCACCTTAGCAGTTAGTGCTGGTGACGGGTGAAATAATAATAACAACAATAATAATAATAATAATAATAATAATAATGTAACGTTTTGTAGGTCCTTTAATAATATCACATGCGTTGCGTTGTTTCCGGTGATTACTGTAAGTCACATGACTAATCAAAACTGCTTGGTGAAATTGCATTCAGACTCTCTGGTGTTGTTATAGGGGGGCCTCGTGAATTATTGTGCCCCGGGCCGCAGATTGGTTTAATCCGTCCCTGGCTGTGGCCCATAGATTACTGAGTAGTACTCTGTTATTTTCTCCAAGCTCACTCATTGAAGTAGTTGTTCCAGACTATTTTGCTCTATTACATTGATTTTTGCACAGCTATTGTGTAGGAGATAGATTCGGCATCTGCCTTTGTGGACTTTTCAAAGCCAAGCCTGCGCTTCAGAGGTTGACGCAATGCAAAGATAGAAAGAAGCCAGCTCTGGCTGGACGTTCTGAGAGACAAGTAAAAAATGCTGTATTTTTCACACCTAATAATGATAAGATGATCTCAGTGATAAGCTGGCTTTGATACAATGTGTGTGTGTGTGTGTTCTTGTACTTCTATCTTTGTGAGGATATTTCTACAAAGTAAAGACATTTTGGCCGGTTCCTCACTTCTTTAAGGGTTAATTTTAGGGTTAGGACTTGGATTTAGGGCGGCATGGTGGCGCAGTGGTTAGTCTCCTCACAGCAAAAAGGTCCTGGGTTCGAGCCCCAGGGCAATCCAACCTTGGGGGGTTGTCCCGGGTCGTCCTCTGTGTGGAGTTTGCATGTTCCCCCCGTGTCTGCATGGGTTTCCTCCGGGTGCTCCGGTTGCCTCCCACAGTCCAAAGACATGTAAGTCAGGTGAATCGGCTATACTAAATTGCCCCTAGGTATGAATGTGTGTGTGTGTGTGTGTGTGTGTGTGTGTGTGTGTGTGTGTGTGTGTGTGTGTGTGTGTGTGAGCCCTGTGTGATGGCCAGGTGGCCTGTCCAGGGTGTCTTTCCGCTTGCTGCCCAATGACTGCTGGGATAGGCTCAAGCATCCCCACGACCCTGAGAGCGGGACAAGTGGTTCGGATAATGGATGGATGGATGGACTTGGAGTTAGAAGTGATAGAGGTTATAGCTGCCTTTTTCCCTGTTCTTTTTCTTATTTACTTGGGCTGGTTTTCATTGAGAAATGATTGGAGGCGTGGTTAAGCAGCATTTATAACAGGACATCACTGTGAGATGCCGATGCATCCCCTGGAGTTGGTTAATGGTGGCAGTTTGCATAAACGCCTCAGGATACGCCACTTTGAAAACGCTGTTCAGGACACTACAGGTTCAAGCCATTCTAGCTTTGAAGGACTTTGAAGAAAACCAACTTTATTTTTGAGGATCCATCCACCATCAACCTAAACGGAACTAAAATACCAAGACGGAGTCCGCCGCTTACGGGAGCTGAGACCCATGCGGCCGAGGCCTTGTTGGAGGGACCTGCTAACTGCTAGCCTGCTACCTCGGTAAGCTAGCCCACCTCCCGGCTATTTCTCTCGTCTTGGAAATCAGTCCTTCTTCCTGTTTCTTCCCTCATTTCCATCTTTTCTACACACACCAGGTTAGGACTAGTATTGCATGTTTAACCCTTAACCCCTAGACCCGACTAGTCTGTAACATAATTTGGGGCATTCGTCCGGGATTTATTTGAAGATGAATGCATATGTTCGATAAAACTGGTTAGCGATTAGACGTCAGTTAGCGAGTTACATCCAAGCATTCCGTTTGTGAGAAGAGGCACAATTGAGTTGGATTCAGCTCGGGAAAGGCCGTATGTTGCTAGGTTTAGAAGTAGGCGACGGACATACAGCTACGTGCAGAATAGCTGCACGGTGCTAACTTCTCACTTAAAACAGATGGTTGCGTATGTGTGTAAAACTAAGCTAGCTAAAAGGGAAGTTAGTGAATGCATGTATCATGTGTGTTGAGGTTAAAAACGGGGATATAGGTCTACAGGTTGATAACAGGTTGTTTGGCTTGTTAGCTGATAGCTACTTGGCTAATGGTGTAAGGTGTTTTGCTGGTGTGTACTGCAGTGTATCGATTTGTGGTCTTCGAGTAACATCGTGAGCGCTCTGTGCGGTCTGTTCATATCAATTTCTTTTTTTTTATAAATTTATTTCTGATTTTTCCCTTTTTTCTCCCAATTTAGTGCCCAATCGATCCCTATTTTAATTCAAACACCCACCCTCGTACTGCATGCGTTCGCCAACTGCGTCTCTCCGGCCGGCAGTCTCGAAGGAGACCGCCTCCCCACTTTCGTGACAAGGCGACTCCAGGCCGAACAACTGTTTTTTTCCGACACACACAAAGACGCATTCACGTGACGAACACAAGCCGACTCCGCCCCCCTCCCGAAGACAGCGTTCTGCCAATGATTGCTGCTTCATCGAGTCCGGCCATAGTCGGATCTGACGAGACCGGGGCGCGAACCCCAGTCCCCAGTGGGCAACTGCATCGACACAAAGCCGATGCTTAGACCGCTACACCACCGCGGACCCTGTTCATATCAATTTCTGGGAATATATCGACTTATGAGCTACGTCTTGTTGCAGGTTATATGTTTTGTTGGTAAGGCTATATGTTAATAGTTACCTTACAGGTAATTTTGTTGTTTTTTCTCTTTTGGTTAGCCTTTTTTTTTTTAAAGAATTTGATAGCAATAAGTCTGTGAATGTTCTCATTCACAGACTTGATAACAATAACCATGGCAACGTTCAACGTAGAGGAGTTTTGAGGGAGTGATTTTGGGCGCAAGGAGTTGCATAAGCTTAAACAAGATTTGCTTGCAGTAGATCAACATTATGAGGTAGACATCACTCCAGGGACTAAAAGGCCAGAGATTGTGGAGATCCTGATTTCAGTGTTACACCTAAAAGATCACATACATGAAAGAACAGAGCGAGAGAGCGAGGGGGAGCGGCTGTTTCAGCTTGAGTTAGAAAAGCTGACATTAGCGCAAGAGAAGCTTAAAGTGAACAACAGTGACTTACAATGTAAGCACGAAGCTTGTTATGATGTTTCCAGCTGTTTGAGACTCATGCCAAAATTTAATCGAGATGATGTGGGCTCCTTCTTTGACACTTTTAAGAAAATTGCCAAAGAGCTAGAATGGCCTGAGAATAGGTGGACGTTGCAGAGTGTGCTTAAGGGCAGAGCCCATGAAGTTTATGCTGCGTTAGATGCTTCTGACAGCAGAGACTATGATACTGTGATGAAGGTGGCTCTGGCAGCCTGTGATGTGGTGCCAGAAGCCTACCGACAGAAGTCCGGGTCTCTGCAGTGAAAACCAAGTGAAACTTTCCTTGATTTGGCTAGGCAACAGGAGGTTGTGTTTGACATGTGGTTAGCAAGCACTAACACTCACACCTTTCAAGAGTTGTGGAAACTTATGCTGGTGGAGCAGTTTAAAACAAGTTTACCCTGGCATATGGAGATACATCTAAATGAGATGGGTATTACTGAGTTAAAGAAAGCTGCTATGGCAGCAGATTCTTATGAGTTAACTCACAGAGAAGTGCCACGGAAAGGACAGTTTGGCAGACAGGATAGGAGGCAGGCTGCAACTGACAGGCCTGGTGAGACTGTCACGACAGAATCTACTCCCACCTCTGTTCAGTCTCTAGGGCCAGGGAAAAGATATGAGAAGCCTTATTTTTTCCACAAAGATGTCATCTGCCATTATTGCAGAAAACCTGGCCATATAAAGTCCAGTTGTCCCGGTCTCAAGAGGAAAAATGAAGATGGGAAAATTGTGGGATTGACTAGAGTCCAGACTCAGATTGGTTCCTGTGAAGTGGACAGTTTGAACTTGTCTTCCTGCCCAATAGTGAAGGGGTTTGAAGGTTTTGTGTCAAAAGAGGCAGTTTCTGGTGCACCTGATGCCGAAATGGTCCCTATATCAATTTTGAGGGACACAGGTGCCTCACAATCCTTAATGGTTCAGGGTGTCATAGACCTACCGCCCGCCACCTATTTAAAGGCTTCTTACCCCAGTGAAGGGGGTAGGAGGTGGTTTTGTTAGTGCCCGTCTGCACAAAGTATTTTTGGCATCTAACATTGTAAATGGACCGGTAGTGGTGGGTATTGTTCCCTCCTTGCCGATTGAAGGACTTGCCTTTGTGTTGGGCAATGATTTGGCTGGTACTCAGGTTTGTGTGACACCTGTTGTGAGTGAGATACCTTGTGAGGTCCTTGAGACCATGGCTTTGGAGAGAGAACATCCTGAAGTGTCTACAGCCTGTGTGGTGACACGTGCTCAGGCTCTGGCTGCTGAAAAGGGAAATTCCAGTGAGCAGGATGAACTGTCTGGTGGTTTGGCTGATACTTTTTTTGCTAGATTAACTGAGGTGTCCCCCTGCTCCCAGTTTTCTCAGGAAGCCCTTATATCAGAGCAAGGAAAATATCCTTCAGTAGCTCGATTAAAACAGACGGCTGATAATGCTGAGGACATAAAGGCTGTGGCTGAAGGTTTCTTTCTCCAAGATGGAGTTTTGTTGAGGAAATGGCGGCCTCGTGATCATCCTGTGGATGAACCATGGACCGTTATGACTCAAATTGTGTTGCCTTAGCATTTCAGGAAGGAAGTCCTGCATTTAGCCAATGAAGTATCCTTAGCAGGTCATTTAGGCATCCATAAAACTCAAGAGAAACTCGGTAGACATTTCTACTGGCCAAAAATGCATAAAGACGTGGTTTCATACTGTCGTAGCTGCCGTGCCTGTCAGGTTGTGGGCAAGATTGGCAAGGGGCAAGTCACATATTTGCGGCACCAGGTGGGTCAAGGTTCAGTGAGAACCAGGACTGCCAAGGTACAAGCCATTTTAGACCTGCCTGTTCTGAAAACAAAACGCCAGCTAATGTGCCTTTTGGGCATGTGTGGCTTTTACAGGCGGTTTGTTCCCAACTTTGCAGCTGTGACAACACCACTCACAAACCTGTTGAAGAAGGGAGTTAAGTTTAGCTGGTCAGCAGATTGTCAGACAGCACTGGAAAAGGTTAAAGCTATTCTAGCTAGTGAACTGGTGCTGGTTGCTCCAGACTTCTCTGTCCCATTCAAGCTTGCAGTAGATGCTTGTGATATTGGAGGGGGGGCGGTGCTGCTACAGACTGATGGATCAGGAATAGGCAGGCCTGTTGCATGTTTCTCTAAGAAACTGAATCGCCATCAGAAGCGATATTCCACCATCGAGAAGGAGGCCCTGGCTCTCGTCCTAGTAGTCCAACACTTTGAGGTGTATGTCTCTAGTGCTGGAGCTGATCTGGTAGTCCTCACTGATCACAACCCACTTACATTCCTGTCAAAGTTCAAAACGTCCACTCAGAGAGTGTTCCGTTGGATTTTAATTTTACAACCATATAACCTGACGGTAGTGCATTTGCAAGGCAGATAATATGTTATTGCAGACAACCTGCAATGGGGATGAACATATGGTTTGGGTATTTTTGAAAAGTTTGGGAGTGCATTGTTGGTAGTAATGTATGTGAATCAGTTGAGTTAAAAAAACAGATTAGATTATAATTGTATATAGAGTTGTTGTTGTTGTTATTGTTGTTGTTGTTTTAAGAAACAAGAAAATAATAAATATAAAAAGGAAAAAAACATAGGTTGAAACCAGATTTTTTTTTTTTTTGTAAGGGGGGAGGAATGTTAGAAGTGATAGGGGTTATAGCTGCCTTTTTCCCTATTCTTTTTCTTATTTACTTGGACTGGTTTTCATTTAGAAATGATTGGAGGCATAGGTAAGCAGCGTTTATAAGAGGACGTCACTGTGAGATGCCAGTGCATCCCCTGGAGTTAGTTAATGGCGGCAGTTTACATAAACGCCTCAGGATATGCCACTTTGAAAATGCTGTTCAGGACACTACAGGTTCACACCATTTTAGCTTTGAAGGACTTTGAAGAAAACCAACTTTATTTTATTTTTGAGGACCCATCCACCATCAACCTAAACTGAACTAAAATACCAAGACGGAGTCTGCCGCTTGTGGGAGCTGAGACCCATGCAGCCGAAGCCTTGTTGGAGGGACCTGCTAACTGCTAGCCTGCTACCTCGGAGAGTTAGCCCACCTCACGGCTAGTTTTCTCATCTTGGAAATCAGTCCTTTTTCCTGTTTCTCCCCTCGTTTCCACCTTTTCTACACACTCCAGGTTAGGACTAGTATTGCGTGTTTAACCCATAGGATTAGGTTAGGGTTAGGATAAGGGTTAAGGTTAGACAAGTTGTTCTGATGGTTAGGGGTAAGGGTTAAGAGGTAGGGAATGAATGTAGTCAATGAGGTTCTCACAAAGACAGAAGTACAAGAAGTTGTGTGTGTGTGTGTGTGTGTGTGTGTGTGTGTGTAAGTAGGGGAAGGTGTGTGACAATGTCCAACCTTTAACAATACCCGTTTAATCCTAATCAGGGTCACAGGGGCGGGGAGACATCCTGGAGTGGACGGTTCATTGTAGTGCCCACACACACACACGTATGGGCAAGTCAGAGAAGCCACCTAACATACATGTCTTTGGACTGCTGGAGGAAACCCATGCAAACACAGGGAGGACATGCAAACTCCACACACACAGGCAAGAATCAAACCCAGGAGCCATCCAGTGTGGTGCAACAGTGTTAACCAGTAAACATCATGTATCCAAGGGCATCTGGGTAGCATAGCAGTGTATTTCGTTGCCTACCAACATGGGATCGCTGGTTCGTATCGCCGTGTTGCGTCTGGCTTGGTCGGGCATCCCTACAGACACAATCGACCATGTCTGCAGGTGGGAAGCTGGATGTGGGTATGTGTCCTGGTCTGCACTTGCACCTCCTCTGGTCGGTCGGGGTGGCTGTTTGGGGCGGGGGGGGGGGGGGCGGGGGGGATAGCGTGATCCTCCCACACGCTACATCCCCCTGGCGAAACGCCTCACTGTCAGGTGAAAAGAAGCTGCTGGCGACTCCACATGTATCGCAGGAGGCATGTGGTAGTCTGCAGCCCTCCCCAGATTGACAGATGGGGTGGAGCAGCGACCAGGACGGCTCGAAAGAGTGGGGTAATTGGCCGGATACAATTGGGGAGAAAAGGGGGGGGAATTAATCGAGTTAATCACATTAATATCATAAAATACTAGTTTTTACTTGTATTTTTTTTGGGGGGGGGGTAAAACAAATACATGTATGGTGTTGGAATAAAGAAATGCATGACAGACTGGTTAGCTGTATCAGAGTATTTTTTTTACTTTATAACCTTCCATCTGGAAGCTTTTTAAAATGAAATTTGCTGTTCAGCAAACCGGGGGATGTCCTTTCAGTCATCGTGTTATGTGTTTGCCAGGTCTTTCAGTAGTTCGGCCAGGTAAACATCCACGCTGGAGTTATGGGAGGAAGCTGGGGTCAAACTTGGTAATATGATTAATTTGCGTTAAAAAAAATTTAACGCATTAAGGTTTCCAGATTAATCGCGAGCTTTAACACGTTGATAGCCCTAATCCAAACCTTCCCCCCTGGAGACTGGATTTTGGGTTTAACAGTTTAAGTGATCTTGAGTTGTTTTGGTGACTCATATTTGACCAGAGGCAGCATAGTGGAAGACTGCAACAGGTTTTATCTTATGAAGATAAATCTGGGAATCAATCACACCAAGCTTTTTTTTTCTTTTTCTTTTTACCCCCCTTTTTTTCTCCCCAATTTACTTTGGCCAATTACCCCACTCTTCGGAGCCGTTCCAGTCGCTGCTCCACCCCCTCTGCCAATACGGGGAGGGCTGCAGACTACCACATGCCTCCTCCAATACATGTGGAGTCGCCAACTGCTTCTTCACTTGATAGTGAGGAGTTTCGCCAGGGGGACATAGCACGTGGGAGGATCACGCTATCCCCCCCCCAGTCCCCCCCCCACACACACACACAACAGGCGCCCCGACCAACTAGAGGAGGCGCTAGTGCAGCGACCAGGACACATACCCACATCCGGCTTCCCACCCGCAGATACGGCCAGTTGTGTCTGTAGGGATGCCCGATCAAGCCGGCAGTAACACTGGGATTCGAACTGGTCATCCCTGTGTTGGTAGGCAACAGAATAGACCACCATGCTACCCAGATGCCATGCTGACTCACATTTGACCAGAGGCAGCATGGTGGAAGACTGAAACAGGCTTTATCTTATGAAGATACACCTGGGAATCAGTAACACCAAGCTTTTCTTAAAAAATCTTTTACACTGGGCAGAAATCAGAACAGAATACCACTCATTATAATTATATCGACTGTCATTAAAGATAACTAAAGAAACAGCTCGATCCTGTCCTGTGGCCATGTTAACTTTGTTGTCATGGTCCCAAATTAGGGTTTAATGTTGTCTGATTAAAACTATTTTACGAACCGACACCTGTTATAGATTTCCGTTTTAGATCTATGAGAACATTTGAAACATGACAGACCTACGCTAAGAAGCGATCCATATAAAGGAATATCTAAAAAACAAAAACCACTCTACGACTGTCTACGGATCTTTTTACACCTTACGTAAAGCACTTTGAAATTGCCTTCGTGTATGAAATGTGCTATACAAATAAAATTGCCTTGCCTTGCCTAAAAGTATTATCACCACTTATAGTATGCTGCTAGCCAGAGGATTTATGATAGTGTCACCACGTCGCTGGTGTAACGATAACAACACCTGAACAGACTGAGAGGCACTGGGCAGAAACATTTTGTTGTGCAAGGTTTAAAATGGAATCCTGCTCCGCCTGTGACCTATAGATTTAACTGGCTGTTGTGAAGATGTTGATGCGTGCTGAAGCTGCTTGCCCACCCACAGCTGCAAATCACGGCTGTGACTGTGTTAGCAGATATTTGCAAGAACGTGTCCAAACTCCAAATTCACGAAGAGAGACGCTTAGGGTTGCACCTTTTGCCATCTTTTGATAAAGTAAGACATTGAGCATGCTGATTACAGCCACCAGGGTTTTGTTAGCTAACTATGCTATCGCAAAACAAAAAAACAAAATCCTTGAAAGTACCAGGAATACCATAATTAATGAGATTGTGTTAGAAAAATGCAAAAATCAACGTGAAGACTGGTTATAGTGTTCCTTTACATGTCCGTGGGTATTATAAGTTGCTGCAGCAAAAACAACAGATGAATCAGTGCAGCTTTACTTGGCCTTGCATAAGACTATATTCTAATGCAGTGCAGGTTTAATATTACAAACCCATCCGATTTTGACCGGTTCTACTGACTTCTGCAAGCGAAATATTTGCTCAGATCAACATCTGACTGGGTGTCCATGGGTTGTCATATCATTCATCCAATTAGATTCATGTTAGAGATAAGGATAGGGGTAGCCCCAACATCTGGCACTTGCAGAAATCGGGACATGAAACTCTGATGACCACAGCACTACTGTGTTTACATTCTCCAGCAGGCATACTTACTTACCTGTGACAGGCAGGGAAACAACACCATTATCTGACGATGTGGCAGGGTGCCCTGGCTGGGGCAAATATTGATTCTGTATGGAAAAGGTGCTTTTGATACCAACTGATGATCTTTGACCCCCATCCTCGGCCGCTATGCTTTACACCGCTTACAACAAAAAGGGGTGGGCCTGCACTTCGGTCTGGAAACAGAGAGAGAGAAGAGAACAACCAATCAGGACAACCATGCAAATCAGTGCCAGGTTAACCTCTGATAGGTGAGTTACAGAATAAATAGTGAAGAAAATGGGTAAGCTAAAGCAACAGAAGAGGGGGGCAACCTTAAATATAAACATACATACAGAAAGGAGGATGGTGCAACATCCTCAACTACGAAAACATAATCTATTCGGTAAAAATATGATAAACATGATGCTTTTACATTTATAAATATATACAACTAAATATATATATAGTATATAACTGTAGTATATAACTATATATATATAAAACTATATTTTATATATATATATAAACAGTCGTGCTTGAAAGTTTGTGAACCCTTTAGAATTTTCTATATTTCTGCATAAATATGACCTAAAACTTCATCAGATTTTCACACAAGTCTGAAATATTTTACTTTTAGTAAAATATTTTTGTCTCATTTGTTTAATTGGGTTCTCTTTATCTGCTAAATAGCTACTAAAGCAAACCCAATTAAACAAATGAGACAAAAAAGTTTTACTTGGTCATTTATTTATTGAGGAAAATGATCCAATATTACATATCTGTGAGTGGCAAAAGTATGTGAACCTCTAGGATTAGCAGTTAATTTGAAGGTGAAATTAGAGTCAGGTGTTAGTGGGCGCCCTGTTTTATTTAAAGAACAGGGATCTATCAAAGTCTCATCTTCTCAACATATGTTTGTGGAACTGTATCATGGCAAGAACAAAGGAGATTTCTGAGGACCTCAGAAAAAGCATTGTTGATGCTCATCAGGCTGGAAAAGGTTACAAAACCATCTCTAAAGAATTTGCACTCCACCAATCCAGTCAAACAGAATGCGTACAAATGGAGGAAATTCAAGACCATTGTTACCCTCCCCAGGAATGGTCGATCATCAAAGATCACTCCAAGAGCAAGGCATGTCATAGTCGGCCAGGTCACAAAGGAACCCAGGGTAACTTCTAAGCAACTAAAGGCCTCTCTCACATTGGCTAATGTTAATGTTCATGAGTCCACCATCAGGAGAACACTGAACAACAATGGTGTGTATGACAGAGTTGCAAGGACAAAGCCACTGCTCCAAAAATAACATTGCTGCCCATCTGCAGTTTGCTAAAGATCACGTGGACAAGCCAGAAGGCTATTGGAAAAATGTTTTGTGGACGGGTGAGACCGAAATAGAACTGTTTGGTTTAAATGAGAAGCGTTATCTTTGGAGAAAGGAAAACACAGCATTCCAGCATAAGAACCGTGTCCCATCTGTGAAACAGGGTGGTGGTAGTATCACGGTTTGGGCCTGTTTTGCTGCATATGGGCCAGGAAGGCTTGCCATCATTGATGGAACAACGAATTCTGAATTATACCAGCGAATTCTTCAAGAAAATATCAGGACATCTGTCCATGAACTGAATCTCAAGAGAACGTGGGTCATGCATTAAGACAACGACCCTAAGCACACAAGTTGTTCTACCAAAGAATGGTTAAAGAAAGTCAATGTTTTGGAATGGCCAAGTCAAAGTACTGACCTTAATCCAATCGAAATGTTGTGGAAGGACCTGAAGCGAGCAGTTCATGTGAGGAAACCCACCAACATCTCAGAGTTGAAACTGTTCTGTACGGAGGAATGGGCTAAAATTCCTCCAGGCTGATGTGCAGGACTGATCAACAGTTACCAGAAAGGTTTAGTTGCAGTTATTGATGCAAAAAGAAAAAGGGGGGGGGGGGGTTCACACCAGATACTGAAAGCAAAGGTTCACATACTTTTGCCACTCACAGATGTGTAATATTGGATCATTTTCCTCAATAAATAAATGACCAAGTATAATATTTTTGTCTCATTGTTTAATTGGGTTCTCTTTATCTACTTTTAGGACTTGTGTGAAAATCTGATGATGTTTTAGGTCATATTTATGCAGAAATATAGAAAATTCTAAAAGGTTCACAAACTTTCAAGCACCACTGTATATATATATATATATATATATATATGTCTATCTATCTATTGATCTATATATACACTACCGTTCAAAAGTTTGGGATCACCCAAACAATTTCGTGTTTTCCATGAAAAGTCACACTTATTCACCACCATATGTTGTGAAATGAATAGAAAATAGAGTCAAGACATTGACAAGGTTAGAAATAATGATTTGTATTTGAAATAAGATTTTTTTTACATCAAACTTTGCTTTCGTCAAAGAATCCTCCATTTGCAGCAATTACAGCATTGCAGACCTTTGGCATTCTAGCTGTTAATTTGTTGAGGTAATCTGGAGAAATTGCACCCCACGCTTCCAGAAGCAGCTCCCACAAGTTGGATTGGTTGGATGGGCACTTCTTGCGTACCATACGGTCAAGCTGCTCCCACAACAGCTCAATGGGGTTCAGATCTGGTGACTGCGCTGGCCACTCCATTACCGATAGAATACCAGCTGCCTGCTTCTGCTCTAAATAGTTCTTGCACAATTTGGAGGTGTGTTTAGGGTCATTGTCCTGTTGTAGGATGAAATTGGCTCCAATCAAGCGCTGTCCACTGGGTATGGCATGGCGTTGCAAAATGGAGTGATAGCCTTCCTTATTCAGAATCCCTTTTACCCTGTACAAATCTCCCACAGGCTCTAACAGGTACTATTTAATGAAGATGCCAGTTGGGGACCTGTGAGGCGTCTGTTTCTCAAACTAGAGACTCTAATGTACTTATCTTCTTGCTCAGTTGTGCAACGCGGCCTCCCACTTCTTTTTCTACTCTGGTTAGAGCCTGTTTGTGCTGTCCTCTGAAGGGAGTAGTACACACCGGTGTAGGAAATCTTCAATTTCTTAGCAATTTCTCGCATGGAATAGCCTTCATTTCTAAGAACAAGAATAGACTGTCGAGTTTCAGATGAAAGTTCTCTTTTTCTGGCCATTTTGAGCGTTTAATTGACCCCACAAATGTGATGCTCCAGAAACTCAATCTGCTCAAAGAAGTGCCCATCCAACCAATCCAACTTGTGGGAGCTGCTTCTGGAAGCGTGGGGTGCAATTTCTCCAGATTACCTCAACAAATTAACAGCTAGAATGCCAAAGGTCTGCAATGCTGTAATTGCTGCAAATGGAGGATTCTTTGACGAAAGCAAAGTTTGATGTAAAAAAAATCTTATTTCAAATACAAATCATTATTTCTAACCTTGTCAATGTCTTGACTCTATTTTCTATTCATTTCACAACATATGGTGGTGAATAAGTGTGACTTTTCATGGAAAACACAAAATTGTTTGGGTGATCCCAAACTTTTGAACGGTAGTGTATATATACACATACACACATGGGGGTTATAGTTATGATGTCACCGCCCAGAAGCAAGCCTTTATCACCCTGAAAGACCACAAACCAAATTTTAAAAACAAACCAACATGTAGACTTATCAACCCCACCAAACCCAAAATAGGTAAGTTCAGCAAAAAAATTATTGAAAATATTACTCGGTCAAGCAGACATACGTTCATATGCTTTGATATTTGTGAATTTTACCCCTCCATAACTAAAGAGCTACTACACAAAGCTATTGAATTTGCCTCAACAATACACCAAAATATCCCACCAAGACAGAGACATATTAGCCCATGCTAAAGAGTCAATTTTATACCACAAGGGAATACCATGGCAGAAACAAGGTAACAGAAAATTTGACGTGACCATGGGCAGCTTCGACGGGGCCGAGACCTGTGAGCTAGTGGGCTTGTACTTGTCCCAATTACAGGTCCTAGACATCAACGTCAGGCTATATAGAGACGACGGGCTGGCAGTCTGCAACAAACCAGCAAGAGAAGTCGAGAGGATAAAAAAGAGAATGTGTAGTACATTTGCAAACAATGGACTAAAAATTACAATTGAGGCTAACAAAAAACAGACTGACTTCCTCGACATCTCTTTAGATCTTAGAAATGGTACATACCGTCCTTACATGAAGCCCCACAATACACTACAATACATCCACAGAGAAAGCAATCATCCGCCCTCCATTTTGAAAAATATCCCAGTGAGCATAAACAAAAGACTCTCATGTTTATCTTTCAACGAGGCCATCTTTAACGAAGCAGCCCCCCCATACCAGGAAGCCTTACAAACATGTGGATATGATTTCAGACTTAAGTACAATCCACCACCAATTAGTGACAGCCAGCAACAACAACGAAAAAAGCGCAACAGAAGGCGGAAAATCACATGGTATAATCCTCCCTACAGCGACACCGTGGCCTCTAATATTGGAAAACAATTTTTCAAACTTTTGGATGAGTGCTTTACCCCAGACCACCAACTGAGAAAAATATTCAACAGAAACACTGTCAAAATGAGCTACAACTGCATGCCAAATGTCCAACAGGTTATTTCATCCCACAACACAAGCATCATGGCCAAGGCACAGACCCCCTCACCACAACCAAACACCTCCAACTGCAAATGCCGTGTTAAGACATTGTGTCCTCTAGAAGGAAAATGCCAGACAGAGGGAGTCATCTATCAGGCATCAGTGAGAAGAAAAGATAACCACAATGTAGACACTTACGTGGGATTAACAGAGGGCCCTTTTAAAATTAGGTTTAACACCCATATGAGTTGCTTCAGAAATGAGCACGCGACAAATGCAACGGCCTTAAGCTGCCACATTTGGTCATTGGTAAACAAGAATATCAGTTATTCCGTCTCTTGGAAAATCCTTGCAAAGAGTAGTGCACATTCAGTTAGGGGCAAAAGATGTAACCTGTGCTTGGCAGAAAAATATTTTATTATTTGCAGAACTGATATGTCCACCTTGAATAATAGAAACGAATTGGCCACCAGCTGTAGACACCGAAAAAAATATCTCCTTTGTAACTATAAGTAAAATGTCTTTATTACCCCCCCCCCATTAGATGATACACATATGACATTTATTAGGTTTTTTACATATGTTTTTTTAATATGCTATTTTTAAATATGCTATTTTAAAAATGGATTTTATTAAATATGCTATTTTAAATATGGGTTTTTTAAATATGTTTTTTTAAATATGCTATTTTTAAATATGCTATTTTAAATATGGGTTTTTTAAAAAAAAAATTTAACTACCTGTCCTCCCAACATCACCCCAATATATAATTCACATGTTACCTTGTTATGTTTTTAATGCACACCATTTCAATAGTGCCCTGGCCCCTAAATGCTTTTCAAAACAAACCCCAGTCCCATTGGTTGTAATGTTTCCTACCCCTCCATTGGTTGCTGTGCATCATAAGTTCCTACCCCATTGGCTGTTATAATTTGAATGTTTCCCCATCTGATTGGTCGCTGTCCAACTGACAGTAGGGGCGTGATGCTGGGCAATGTACCGGTATGATTCTTTGTGAAAAAAACATTAGCAGCTGATGAGTGCGAGACGTACGAAACAAGCCTGTATTGCTATGCATTAAAATCTTTTTTCCTGTATCCGTGTTTATATATACTACTAGAAGAATCCCGCTACAATGTAGCGGTTTGGTTATCCACCCGTCTAAATCTCCCTCCTCTTCATCCTGCCAGCTAACCGCCTTCCCCCTGCCCCTAAACCCCCCACCACTCCAACTCCCTCCCCCCAAATGCTCAGAATCATCTGAAATGCTGAGAAAAGTGGTTTTTAGCCATTTTTAGAAAATGCATATTTTGTATAATTATGCGTAATTATTATAATTATTTTAATTTTCTGCTATTTTTCTGGTCCTCTCTGGAACAATACCTACCACCTCCAAAAAAATTAGGATCATAAGTGCATTTTTGCAAAAATGCATTTATTTTGCATAATGCCAAAACATTTCTAAGTCCCAGAAATTTTTTTTATATAGGTGAAAAAATCAAAGATGCTCAGAATCATCTGAAATGCCGAGAAAAGTGTTTTTTTTAGAAAAATACATATTTTGCATATTTATGCATAATTATTCCTAATTTAAAATGTCTGGGATTTTTCCCTTACTCTCTGAGACAATACCTACCACCTCCAAAAAGAATTAGGATCATAAATGCTTTAGTTTTCGGTCCCGCTATCTACACTAACTAACACACACACACACTAACACCACACACACACACATTACGAAAATATGAGTATATATATATATATATATCCATGCATTAACCAAGCCGCTTATCCCAATCGGGGTCGCAGGATGCTGAAGCCTATCCCAGCAGTCATTGGGCAGCAGGCCGGGAGACACCCTGGACATGCCACCAGACCATCACAGCGCCGACACATTCACACCTAGGGACAATTTTAGTATGGCCGATTCACCTGACCTATATGTCTTTGGACTGTGGGAGGAAACCGGAGCACCCGGAGGAAACCCACGCAGACACGGGGAGAACATGCAAACTCCACACTGAGGACGACCTGGGATGACCCCCAAGGTTGGACAACCCCAGGGCTTGAACCCAGGACCTTTTTGCTTCAAGGCGACTGCGCTAACCGCTGTGTCACCATGCCACCATACAGTGCATCCGGAAAGTATTCACACCCCTTCACTTTCCTCACATTTTGTTATGTTACAGCCTTATTCCAAAATGGATTAAATTCTTTTTTTTCCCTCATCAATCTACACACAATACCCCATAATGACAAAGCGAAAATGGTTTTGTAGAAATTTTTGCAAATTTATTAAAAATAAAAAACTGAAATATTGCATGTACATAAGTATTCACACCCTTTACTCAGTACTTGGTTGAGGCACCCTTGGCAGCGATTACAGCCTCAAGTCTTCTTGGGTATGAAGCTACAAGCTTGGCACACCTATATTTGGGGTATTTCTCCCATTCTTCTCTGCAGATCCTCTCAAGCTCTGTAAGGTTAGATAGGGAGCGTCGCTGCACAGCTATTTTCAGCTCTTTCCAGAGATGTTCAATGGGGTTCAAGTCTGGGCTCTGGCTGGGCCATTCAAGGACATTCACAGATTTGTCCCGAAGCCACTCCTTCGTTGTCTTGGCTGTGTGCTTAGGGTCGTTGTCGTGTTGAAAGGTAAACCTTCGCCCCAGTCTGAGGTCCTGAGTGCTCTGGAGCAGGTTTTCATCAAGGATCTCTCTGTACTTTGCTCCATTCATCTTTCCCTCGATCCTGACTAGTCTCCCAGTTCCTGCCGCTGAAAAACCTCCCCACAGCATGATGCTGCCACCATCATGCTTCACTGTAGGGATGGTATTAGCAAGGTGATGAGAGGTGCCTGGTTTCCTCCAGACGTGACATTTGGCATTCAGGCCAAAGAGTTCAATCTTGGTTTCATCAGACCAGAGAATCTTGTTTCTCATGGTCTGAGAGTCCTTTAGGTACTTTCTGGCAAACTCCAAGCAGGCTGCCATGTGCTTTTTACTGAGCAGAGGCTTCCATCTGGCCACTCTACCATAAAGGCCTGATTGGTGGAGTGCTGCAGAGATGGTTGTCCTTCTGGAAGGTTCTCCCATCTCCACAGAGGAACGCTGGAGCTCTGTCAGAGTGACCATCAGGTTCTTGGTCACCTCCCTGACCAAAGCCCTTCTCCCCCAATTGCTCAGTTTGGCTGGGTGGCCAGCTCTAGGAAGAGTCCTGGTGGATCCAAACTTCTTCCATTTACGAATAATGGAGACCACTGTGCTCTTCGGGACCTTCAAAGCTGTAGAAATTGTTTTGTACCCTTCCCCAGATCTGTGCCTCGATACAATCCTGTCTCGGAGGTCCAAAACAATTCCTTTGACTTCATGGCTTGGGTTTCTGCTCTGACATGCACTGTCAACAGTGGGACCTTATATAGACAGGTGTATGCCTTTCCAAATCCTGTCCAATCAACTGAATTTACTACAGTTGGACTCCAATCCAGATGTAGAAACATCTCAAGAATGATCAGCGGAAACAGGATGAACCTGAGCTCAATTTTGAGTGTCATACAGTGCATCCGGAAAGTATTCACACTCCTTCACTTTCCCCACATTTTGTTATGTTACAGCCTTATTCCAAAATGGATTAAACTCCTTTTTTTCTCATCAATCTACATACAATACCCCATAATGACAAAGTGAAAAAGGTTTTGTAGACATTTTTGCAAATTTATTAAAAATAAAAAACTGAAATATTGCATGTACATAAGTAATCACACCCTTTACTCAGTATTTGGTTGAGGCACCCTTGGCAGCAATTACAGCCTCAAGTCTTCTTGGGTATGAAGCTACAAGCTTGGCACACCTATATTTGGGGTATTTCTCCCATTCTTCTCTGCAGATCCTCTCGAGCTCTGCAAGGTTAGATGGGGAGCATTGCTGCACAGCTATTTTCAGGTCTTTCCAGAGATGTTCAATGGGGTTCAAGTCTGGGCTCTGGCTGGGCCACTCAAGGACATTCACAGACTTGTCCCAAAGCCACTCCATTATCTTGGCTGTGTGCTTAGGGTCATTGTCATGTTGAAAGGTAAAAATTCGCCCCAGCCTGAGGTCCTGAGCAATCTGGAGCAGGTTTTCATCAAGGATCTCTCTGTACTTTGCTCCATTCATCTTTCCCTCGATCCTGACTAGTCTCCCAGTTCCTGCCGCTGAAGAACATCCCCACAGCATGATGCTGCCACCACCATGCTTCACTGTAGGGATGGTATTAGCAAGGTGATGAGAGGTGCCTGGTTTCCTCCAGATGTGACATTTGGCATTCAGGCCAAAGAGTTCAATCTTGGTTTCGTCACACCAGAGAATCTTGGTCTGAGAGTCTTTTAGGTGCTTTCTGGCAAACTCCAAGTGGGCTGTCATGTGCCAGAGGCTTCCGTCTGGCCACTCTACCATAAAGGCCTGATTGGTGGAAGGTTCTCCCATCTCCACAGAGGAATGCTGGAGCTCTGTGAAAGTGACCATTGGGTTCTTGGTCACCTCCCTGACCAAGGCCCTTCTCCCCTGATTGCTCAGTTTGGCTGGGCGGCCAGCTCTAGGAAGAGTCCTGGTGGATCCAAACTTCTTCCATTTACGAATGATGGAGATCACTGTGCTCTTCGGGACCTTCAAAGCTGTAGAAATTGTTTTGTACCCTTCCCCAGATCTGTGCCTTGATACAATCCTGTCTCGGAGGTCCACAGACAATTCCTTTGACTTCATGGCTTGGTTTCTGCTCTGACATGCACTAGCAACAGTGGGACCTTATATAGACAGGTGTGTGCATTTCCAAATCATGTCCAATCAATTGAATTTACTACAGGTGGACTCCAATCAAGATGTAGAAACATCTCAAGGATGATCAGTGGAAACAGGATGAACCTGAGCTCAATTTTGAGTGTCATAGCAAAGGGTTTGAATACTTATGTACATGCGATATTTCAGTTTTTTATTTTTAATAAATTTGCAAAACTTTCTGAAAAACCTTTTTCACTTTGTCATTATGGGGTATTGCGTGTAGATTGATGAGAAAAAAAAGGAATTTAATCCATTTTGGAATAAGGCTGTAACATAACAAAATTTGGGGAAAGTGAAGGTGTGTGAATACTTTCCAGATGCACTGTGTACATATATATATATATATATATATATATGTGTGTGTGTGTGTGTGTGTGTATGTATGTATATATATATGTATATATATATATATATATATATATATATATGTGTATATATATATATATACTACCGTTCAAAAGTTTGGGATCACTTTGAAATGTCCATATTTTTGAAGGAAAAGCACTGTACTTTTCAATGAAGATAACTTTAAACTAGTCTTAACTTTAAAGAAATACACTCTATACATTGCTAATGTGGTAAATGACTATTCTAGCTGCAAATGTCTGGTTTTTGGTGCAATATCTACATAGGTGTATAGAGGCCCATTTCAAGCAACTATCACTCCAGTGTTCTAATGGTACAATGTGTTTGCTCATTGGCTCAGAAGGCTAATTGATGATTAGAAAACCCTTGTGCAATCATGTTCACACATCTGAAAACAGTTTAGCTCGTTACAGAAGCTACAAAACTGACCTTCCTTTGAGCAGATTGAGTTTCTGGAGCATCACATTTGTGGGGTCAATTAAACGCTCAAAATGGCCAGAAAAAGAGAACTTTCATCTGAAACTCGACAGTCTATTCTTGTTCTTAGAAATGAAGGCTATTCCATGCGAGAAATTGCTAAGAAATTGAAGATTTCCTACACCGGTGTGTACTACTCCCTTCAGAGGACAGCACAAACAGGCTCTAACCAGAGTAGAAAAAGAAGTGGGAGGCCGCGTTGCACAACTGAGCAAGAAGATAAGTACATTAGAGTCTCTAGTTTGAGAAACAGACGCCTCACAGGTCCCCAACTGGCATCTTCATTAAATAGGACCCGCAAAACACCAGTGTCAACATCTACAGTGAAGAGGCGGCTGCGGGATTCTGGGCTTCAGGGCAGAGTGGCAAAGAAAAAGCCATATCTGAGACTGACCAATAAAAGAAAAAGATTAAGATAGGCAAAAGAACACAGACATTGGACAGAGGAAGACTGCAAAAAAGTGTTGTGGACGGATGAATCCAAGTTTGAGGTGTTTGGATCACAAAGAAGAACGTTTGTGAGACGCAGAACAAATGAAAAGATGCTGGAAGAATGCCTGACGTCATCTGTTAAGCATGGTGGAGGTAATGTGATGGTCTGGGGTTGCTTTGGTGCTGGTAAGGTGGGAGATTTGTACAGGGTAAAAGGGATTCTGAATAAGGAAGGCTATCACTCCATTTTGCAACGCCATGCCATACCCAGTGGACAGCGCTTGATTGGAGCCAATTTCATCCTACAACAGGACAATGACCCTAAACACACCTCCAAATTGTGCAAGAACTATTTAGAGCAGAAGCAGGCAGCTGGTATTCTATCGGTAATGGAGTGGCCAGCGCAGTCACCAGATCTGAACCCCATTGAGCTGTTGTGGGAGCAGCTTGACCGTATGGTACGCAAGAAGTGCCCATCCAACCAATCCAACTTGTGGGAGCTGCTTCTGGAAGCGTGGGGTGCAATTTCTCCAGATTACCTCAACAAATTAACAGCTAGAATGCCAAAGGTCTGCAATGCTGTAATTGCTGCAAATGGAGGATTCTTTGACGAAAGCAAAGTTTGATGTAAAAAAAATCTTATTTCAAATACAAATCATTATTTCTAACCTTGTCAATGTCTTGACTCTATTTTCTATTCATTTCACAACATATGGTGGTGAATAAGTGTGACTTTTCATGGAAAACACAAAATTGTTTGGGTGATCCCAAACTTTTGAACGGTAGTGTGTATATATATATATATATATATATACACACACACTCACCGGCCACTTTATTAGGCACACCTGTCCAACTGCCAATCACATGGCAGCAACTCAATGCATTTAGGCATGTAGACATGGTCAAGACGATCTGCTGCAGTTCAAACCGAGCATCAGAATGGGGAAGAAAGGTGATTTAAGTGACTTTGAACGTGGCATGGTTGTTGGTGCCAGACGGGCTGGTCTGAGTATTCCAGAAACTGCCGATCTACCAGGATTTTCACGCACAACCATCTCTAGGGTTTTTAGAGAATAGTCCGAAAAAGAGAAAATATCCAGTGAGCGGCAGTTCTGTGGGCGAAAATGCCTTGTTGATGCCAGAGGTCAGAGGAGAATGGCCAGACTGGTTCGAGCTGATAGAAAGGCAACAGTAACTCAAATAACCACTCATTACAACCGAGGTATGCAGAAGAGCATCTCTGAACGCACAACACGTCAAACCTTGAGGCGGATGGGCTACAGCAGCAGAAGACCACACCGGGTGCCACTCCTGTCAGCTAAGAACAGGAAACTGAGGCTACAATTCGCACAGGCTCACCAAAATTGGACAATAGAAGATTGGAAAAACGTTGCCTGGTCTGATGAGTCTCGATTTCTGCTGCGACATTCGGATGGTAGGGTCAGAATTTGGCGTCAACAACATGAAAGCATGGATCCACCATGCCTTGTATCAACGGTTCAGGCTGGTGGTGGTGGTGTAATGGTGTGGGGGATATTTTCTTGGCACACTTTGGGCCCCTTAGTACCAATTGAGCATCGTGTCAATGCCACAGCCTACCTGAGTATTGTTGCTGACCATGTCCATCCCTTTATGACCACAGTGTTCCCATCTTCTGATGGCTACTTCCAGCAGGATAACGCGCCATGTCATAAAGCTCGAATCATCTCAGACTGGTTTCTTGAACATGACAATGAGTTCACTGTACTCAAATGGCCTCCACAGTCACCAGATCTCAATCCAATAGAGCACCTTTGGGATGTGGTGGACCGGGAGATTCGCATCATGGATGTGCACCCGACAAATCTGCAGCAACTGCGTGATGCTATCATGTCAATATGGACCAAACTCTCTGAGGAATGTTTCCAGTACCTTGTTGAATCTATGCCACGAAGGATTAAGGCAGTTCTGAAGGCAAAAGGGGGTCCAACCCGGTACTAGCAAGGTGTACCTAATAAAGTGGCCAGTGAGTGTGTATATATATATATATGTATATATACCGATCAGCCAAAACATTAAAATCACTGACAGGTAAGTGAATAACATTGATTATCTTGTTACGATTGCACCTGTCAAGGGTGGGATATATTAGACAGCAAGTGAACAGTCAGTCTTGAAGTTGATGTTTGGAAGCAGGAAAAATGGGCAAGCATAAGGATCTGAGCGACTTTGACAAGGTCCAAATTGTGATGGCTAGACGACTGGGTCCGAGCATCTCCAAAACGGCAGGTCTTGTGGGTTGTTCCAAGTATGCAGTGGTCAGTATCTACTAAAGTGGTCCAAGGGAGGACAACCGGTGAACCAGTGACAGGCTCATTGATACATGTGGGAGCGAAAGCTAGCCTTTTTGGTCCGATCCCACAGAAGCGCTACAGTAGCTCAAATTGCTGAAAATGTTAATGCTGGCTATGATAGACAGGTGTCAGAACACACAGTGCATCGCAGCTTGTGAGTGAGAGTGCCCATGATGACCCCTGTCCACCACCATCAGAACTGGACCATGGAGCAATGGAAGAGGGTGGCCTGGTCTGATGAATTATGTTTTCTTGCACATCATGTGGACGGCTGGGTGTGTGTGCGTCATTCACCCGGGGAAGAGATGGCACCAAGATGCACTATGGGAAGAAGGCAAACCAGTGGAGGCAGTGTGATGTTCTGGACCCAAGGTTTCCTGCTGGGAAACCTTGGGTCCTGCTATTCATGTGGAGGTTACTTTGACACATACCACCTACCTAAACGCTGTTGCAGACCAAATACACCCCTTCATGGCAATGGTATTCCCTGATGGCAGTGGCCTCATGTGGTTTTAATGTTTGGCTGATCGACGTGTGTGTGTATATATATATATATATATATATATATATATATATATATATATATACACACAGACACACAAACAGTTTGACCAGAGCACAGATGGTTGCAATCAACATGATTACAGTTACCAATACATGACGAAAAACCAAACACACAAGGTCATGGATTATCACTATGTACACATAATAAGACATAATGAGACAGGAGAAAAATAAACCCAAAAAATATAAAACATAAAAAAATACATAGCCTTTGCAAGTGGGCTGTGTATACTGTATGTGTGTAAAAATGTGTGCATGTATGTACGTTCATATGCATAGGAAAAGCTATAAAATAGCTATAACGGGCCTTGCTATAAAATAAAGCCATGTGCCAGCATCAACCAGTCAGAAAAAATTTGGCCCTCTAAGCTTACTCATGTATATTATGGACTGTGTGGTTTTTGTTCCAGTGGGACAGAAACTGTGTTGTTCTTCTACAAGTTCTTGGCACTGAAATATAATACTAACGTCCTAACCCATGCTATTAAAAAAACACAAAAGATGCAAATGTCTAGAGTAAATCTACAGAAGATATGACGACTATCCATCTTTCCCCATATGTGATTGTGATGAGCCATCATGTCACCTGTACCAGGCTGTGTGCCACACACCGGCAAAGCTGCTAACTGGATAATTAAGGGTGCTCTGTGCACTCGAAATTAGCAGGCGCCGGCAAAGGGAGGAGGGCTCAGCATCCAACAGGAGAGCAGGGCAGAGCCAGGTGATAGATGCACACCACCGTTAGCAAAAGGCTACTGTGCATGAGGCTAGGGTACCACACTTTAAAGCCTGAAGGAGAAAGTGAGGCAGGTTTCTAAATAAACACAGCCCATGTTGCCACTGCACACAGCCACATCACTGCCAAGCCCATAATCTCATGCTGTTTATTTTCGCCAGTTGCTCCCCCGCTCTCTCCACTCTGTATTTGTCTCTGCGTCTTTCGCTCCTTTCTGTTCAGGCCTCAGAGGAATGCTGTTTACCATACCAGTCTGGGTGAGCTCATCATAAACACCTCCAAGAGGCACAGTAGTCCTCCGCCTCCCGGTTCCTGGCCACAACTTTGCGTCTCTCATAATTTCATGGCAAAGTGAAACCGCTCTTTGCCGTTCTGACTTCACTGAGGTATACGGTTTTCAGACACAACCTAGCATAGCCTGTGAGTATTTTGGAGATCCAAAGAGGTACGGG
Organism: Lampris incognitus; assembly: GCF_029633865.1. Classification (NCBI taxonomy): domain Eukaryota; kingdom Metazoa; phylum Chordata; class Actinopteri; order Lampriformes; family Lampridae; genus Lampris; species Lampris incognitus. The sequence goes on from NC_079215.1 coordinate 31,556,930, forward strand.
TACACAGAAAGCGATGGATGTAAGAGCAACGGGCAGCAAAGATGCACTTAGATCCATGTGTCAGGAGGCCTGCAAAGGCGCTATTAAAAAAACATTATCGACTGTCAGTTTCAAAGGAAAAGTTCATGGAAATGCTTGCAATGACATCCTATCATTACTCACTGTGAAATTTCACTTTCCTCAAATTCCCTTACTTTAGATAAGGAGTTAAAAAGGCCTTTTTTTTGGTAAAGATGTTTTAATGAAAAAGGTATTTATTCATTGTCAGTTATCACGAACCTCTTGTCTATCGGACGTCCTCTTAAACACTCATGCAGTAAAATGCATGCATAAACACTGAATCTCTGCACCCCAGTGTGAAAACACACACAAACACACACACGCGCACACACGCACACACAGCCCAGATCAAGACGATCAATGAGTTGATCAATGAGTTCAAACCACCATGCCTCTCACACCCGTGTCTCATGGCTTTACTCTTTCACAGTTCTACTTCCACAATCTCACTGATGGCTACATTTATATCTGGCATTGTGATTATAATTTCCTCCATGGATTTCAGTTAATGGGTGGTAGGGCTTGCACAGAAGGGAACAAAGGCCTGTCACTGCTGCAGACCCACTCAGCGCTGTTGCTTTGTAGGCAAAGGTGAAGACCACCTAGTGAGGTTTCCCACATGCACGCCCTGAACAGGAAGCAGTCCTCACACCGAGGAGCTTAGGAGAACAGTGCGATGAGAACGAATTTTGTTTTGGTTTGGCTTGGCTTTGTTTCATAATTTGATCTGAGGTATGATTTATACTTTTTCCACACCAGGCAGGTGTCAGGTAGAGTAGACCGCTTTGGACATGCCACATTTCACTCAAAATGCTTTACAAATAAATGAAGGACACTGCAAATACAAACAAAACCACAAAAGCAAGAAACTAACAAGTCCTGACAATACAGTGCAGGTGTGTGTGTGTGTGTGTGTGCATGCATGCACGTGTGTGTGTGCGTGTATGTGTGCGCGCTGTCTATGTAATCAGTAATTGAGTAAACTTTATTTCTAGTGCACCTTTTCTAAATATGGTTCCTAAGGACTTCACGGTGAAACAGTAAGATAGTACATACTAAAAGTATTTGATACTAAACATCAAACACAGATAACATTTAATAGACAACATGGGGCAAATTCTGGAAAACATCCAGGTGCAGACTTTAAAAACAGAATGACAAGCACACACATAAAACTCACATCAGATACAGTCGAACATAATACAGATGGGCCTTAAATTGCATTTTTAAAAAGGGCCAAGGATTCAGAAAGTCTGCGTCTACAGTAGTTTAGGGGGCTACCACAGCAAAAACCTAATCCACATGTGGGTGGGCGCATTACCGTGCATGTGTGTGTGCACATAAGTGTGTGTGTTTGTGTGTGTGTGCGTGAGATAATGAGTGTGTGTTCATGCATATAAAATCTCGCACTCCTCAAATGGGGGAGGGCATAGAGAGAAATGGGTTGAAAGGCATTATGGATGGAGTATACCTTAGATTGTAAAGTGTATGACAGAAATGGATCTTTTGTCTAGACCCAAATTGATGTCTTGATTTCCCGATATTGTTTCAAATGGAGACATCCTTGTGTAAGCCTTTGCCTTCGGCTGGTGTCGGGATTTTAAGAGTCCTATACGGCTTTTTAGTGGTGCGTCCATGCAGGAATAGAGAGAATAGATAAAGTTGATTTAGGGTGATTGAATGCCAGTCAGACTGAACAGAAGGTCGGGTACCCTTAACATCCTAATTTTATGGTAATTGTCTATTTTGAATCTTAAGGTCCTGAAAGTTGAGCACTTTGAGGGAGTTGTTTCTGAAGATCTTAAAACTCATGTTGATCAATAAAAAAAGTCCCATCCAAAGACACTAATGTTATTTACGTTCAGCCAATTATCACAAACTGAATGGAAAAGTGAGAGGAGAGGGAGTTCGTTCAGCCTCAAACCAAGTGCCAGCTGCGGTCTTCTCTGTCCCATCCAATACAGTACCAACTCTCAATGAAGTCATCACAGTGGTGCCTTTAGCACCCTATAGGCATCTCCCACGCTACTGCCAGGCAGGGCTGTGTATAGCAGTCAGTTAGGTCACTAATGTCCCATCCCGCTTGTTTTTGCGAGCTAAGTCTCATACTGACTTTGTCTGCATTCCTATGCGAAATCATATAACACCGAGATAGATGTACAAACAATGGCTAATTGACAATATCGAGTCCAAAAGATGATGGGCCTCACATACAGCACTTAATGCAAACTCAACTGGCTGAAGACCTTAAAAAAAATAAGAAAAAAAGATGGAATGTAGGTTGTACGTGCCCGAATTTTCTCTTCATTCAAAGCATGGACATTTATAGCCTGCATGCACTTCAAGGAAACATTTTGATGTCAACATGAATGAACTTATCCCAACATGAGCTCGTGGAATGAATTTGCCATTGATGCCCGTGTTGTCTGCCTGTGGGAGCGGCGGGAAGGATTTATAATCATAATGAATCCCCACGGTCGTGCACGCAGGTCTAAGTAATTATGGCTGTCGTTCGACGGTGGCCTCTGAGAGAGAGAGAGAGAGAGAGAGAGAGAGAGAGAGAGAGAGAGAGAGAGAGAGAGAGAGAGAGAGAGAGAGAGAGAGAGAGAGAGAGAGAGAGAGAGAACCTGGTGTGGGCATTTTATCTTGATCACAGCTAAGCTCCATTTAAATTAATTTGACAAGTTGTTCGTCATGCGAGCCGCAAATCCTTATTAAAAGGACGCTCTCAGTGACGGGCGTCTCTCGGTGTTTCACATCGCAGTGTGTCCGGAAGAAGAAAAAAAAACACGAATGGAATGAGGGGGAAAAAAGCGGCTAAAAGGTTAAAGGCGCATCTACACCCCCCCCCCGCCCACCCCGGATATTTTCCCGTCGGGCGCCCTATAAGCCACCCCCCTCCTCCCGATGCTCCTCGTGTTTCTATAGTAATTTCCAGCCAATGATCAGTAGGTGTCCACATCGCAGCTTCCTCACCTCAGCACCAATCAGCCACACACAGCGACAGGAGACGCGGACCGAGCAAAGACTAGGCGAGCACACAATACAGCCCGGATCAAGAGGGAACACCTTGCCAAGCCTCCGCCATTCACTTTCTTTTATCCAACTCCGCATCGTTTTCCTACTTTCTTTTTTCTTCTTTTTTTGGCGTTGCAAGAAAAGTCGATAAAATGCTCCTTTTGTTTTGAACGCCTCGCAGTGATGCGCCGTTATTTTTTTGTAGGCTGTTAGCATATGGGATCTCTTCTCAACGGGAACCTGGTAGGTGATGCTCTCTCTCTCTCTCTCTCTCTCTCTCTCTCTCTCTCTCTCTCTCTCTCTCTCTCTCTCTCTCTCTCTCTCTCTCTCTCTCTCTCCATCCATGTTTTGCCAAGCCAGTGTCATATGTTGCATTTCTTTTTCTCACCGTCCCGATATGTGTCAAACGATCTTTATCTGTTTATTTGTACTATTCACCCCCCCTCTCTGTCTCTCCTCGGATTTTCTGCGTGTGACCTCTCATCTCGGTGTTCACGGCAGATCACACTGCTTATAATTAATGGCATCGTGCTGCAGCCGCACAATGGCTACTCATCGGACGTACCTATACTTTCTTACTTGTCTTCTCTCACTCAACGCGTCTCTCTCTCTCGCTCTCTCTCTCTTTCTCCCTCTCTCTCTCACTTAAAGTATTGAACATTTCTGTCTCTAAACTTTGTTTACAGGCTGAAAATCAATGTCCGTGTCTTGATTGCCTTTGGGCTGCGTATTTCGCTCCAGGGGTGAATTGATTAAGTGATAATGACCCTGAGGAGGGCTAATCATTAAGCCAAGGAGGTTTTGTTTACTGTTGATAGTGGATATTTTTGATGGCGTGCAGACATTTGAATCTACATATTTAGCATGAATGACGGACGGGATTCTTTATGGGATATCATGGAAAATGAACAATAAATGTCTAGGACATAAGGATTTTTTTATTTTATTATTATTATTATTATTGTTGGAGAGAGCCTTGCCATATCAATGACTAAAAAAAAAGAAGGTTAGCCACTTGCTATTTATTGGGATTTTGTTGTATTATGCATGTTGTGAATAAATTCTGTGGCATTATCAACAAAGCAAATATTTAATGTTTCAAAGCTGGACACCCACTTCAATATTCAGCAGCCAGTCATGAGGCCACCCAATATGATTTCTCCGATTCCAGTTTGCATATTTACCATTCATCTTTGAGACAGCTGTCGGGTAGTACCATGGAAGTGATTTGAAATGCTTTAGTCTTCCAGCAATGGATCAGCTTTGGCAATTAAAAGAGTGAAAGCCCAGAAAAAGGTAATGGAAGTAGGGGGAGATGTGTCTAATGGGCTTTTATCTGTGGAAACCAAATCCAGACAGACTGGTGGAGAGGGAGGAAATGGAGCACCCCCCCCCAACACACACAACGTCCTTTGGCAGCTGACACCATAGTTGGTCTGGTCCATGATCTGGATTTAAATTCACCAGCGGCTATCTGCACCGTCATTGAGTAAATGTAATAGAGCTGGCCATGAATGACTACCAGGTGCTCTTAAGAGGCTGGACAGAGCTGGATTTACATTCAGGGGCCACTTCTACCATCCAGATAAGATCAGCGATTTGAAAATATTTGGCCATATTTCTTCTGATACCCAAAATAGATTAGTTTGGTCTAGTAGCCAAGAGGTTAGCGTGAGCAGGCCTCTTTTAAAAGCGCCCTTTGGTCTTCCTCCTGTTGTGGTGGCATATGGACTCTGTTGAGGATGCTCACTGATTTTTTTTTTAACAGGATTCCTTGGTTTTAATATTATGCTAACATCATTTGAAGAAATGCACCCTTGTTTATGAATGTTAATTCAATTTATGAAATAACTGATTGGACTTTCTCCAAAAATTCTTTGACAGCATATGTAAAACAGAAAGTCTGCTGTCTCTTCAAGCATGCTAATTCTTATGAACTATTATAGCGGCATGACAGTCTGTCATCACTATCACATTATTGTCATCATGTAAATATCAGCTTTGAGTATTTATGATAGTGCTGTCATAAAATGTCAAAGGATATAAACAATGTGCCAGAGATTTCCTCAAAAATGTTTTGCTTTTTGTCACAGGAGAAGTCGAGGTAGAGAGATGAAAACTGATTGAGCTGAAGATGTTTGCCTCTTTTATCTGTAATTGTTGTTTTTTTGTTTTAGCACTGGAGAAGATAAACCAGGATGGTAAGGCATTGTTCATAACCAGCTTCAGTTTGACGAAGGCCATCGTAAACCCGCTCTCATCTCGTGAACCTTGACAGCCCTCTCCCAGCCATGTCTAATATAAACAATGCGCTTTGCATTGAAAATGGACAGAACGCTGATGTGTCTCTCTTGCAGAAGGATAATCTTCAGGATGGTGGATTAAGCCAGCTTTTGGATTATAATGCTGAAATGGAAAGGTACAGGTCTTTTGCAAACTTTTACAAAACCAACGGGGCATTTCCACAGACTGCAAAAATTGCCCGCATCACAACACCCATTTTTCCCAGTGCCAGAATTGGCATGTCCCCTTGGAACTGCGATAACGCCATGCTCTGGGGAAGGAAATCAGCGGCAATAAACCCTAATAGGACCAGCATGCATAGAAATGACTCCCAGAGGCCAGGGAAGCCTGGCGTGCCGCCAGAGACGCTGCAAATGGCAAATAATAATTTCCTCTCTACCTTATCCCCTGAACACTGCAGACCTTTAGCAGGAGAATGCATGAACAAGCTGAAATGCGGCGCTGCTGAAGCAGAGATAATGAATCTCCCAGAACGCGTTGGAACTTTTTCCGCTATTCCGGCTTTAGGGGGCATCTCATTACCTCCCGGGGTCATCGTCATGACAGCCCTTCACTCCCCCGCAGCCTCAGCAGCCGTTACAGACAGTGCGTTTCAAATTGCCAATCTGGCAGACTGCCCACAGAATAATTCCTCGGCATCCAGTGGAAACCCAGCGAAGAAGAAAAGGAAAAGGTGTGGGGTCTGTGCGCCCTGCAGGCGGCTAATCAACTGTGGTGTCTGCAGCAGTTGTCGAAACCGCAAAACGGGCCACCAGATCTGCAAATTTAGGAAATGCGAGGAGCTGAAGAAGAAGCCGGGCTCCTCGCTGGAGGTGAGAACCGGGGTGCTGCTCCCCCGCCTTTTATTATTATCCTCTTGCACTCCAAAGCATTAACCTTTTCATCCAGTCACGTTCTAAGCCCTTGAAAATTGTTTCCATGCCCACCCATGCCTGAACATCCCCCTGGCTTCTCAAATCTGCCTACCCGCCTAGCCTAATTGGCAGTAATTAGGGGTGTTTGTGCGGAGCGCAAGCTGAGCTTGGCTCAGACACCCCTAATTGCTGCCAGTCAGGCTGGGGCTGGAACACATCCGAACAACCCCGGGCTTGGCTCAGCTCCAAGCAGGGCTGGGAAATGGTTTTCAGCAGAGAGCCATCCCTCTCTGCACCCGGTCATTTTAACCAATTATGGAAACCGTCTCTGGATGGGGAGAATCAATATCCCACAAAGCCTCAGCCTACGACCACCAAGAGATGGTGAGAACGATGGCAGGGCTGCTGATGGTTTTTCTCAAAACACCCCTTTCAGTTTTAAGGGGGGGGGGGGCGAACCACCTAGACAGATCCTCTTTTCCTGATCCTATATGAATTGATTTTGCATATGGGTTTAAAGTGAAATCATTTTATATTTCATTTGTGATTCTAAGGCCAAGTATCGATCAATCTAGCGGGTGATGCATAACAGCAAGTGCTTGGAAAGGAATTAGCGCCATTGACAATAGAGAAAAAAAATATTATCAAGCAATATAATTGACAGGTAATGACAGAGTCAAAACACTGCAAGGGCAGGTTTACTTTTAATTAGTTAATCCTAATTGATTTATTTGTTGGCTGGCATTTGCTCATCGAAGGCTCTGACAGAGTATCCATGTAAAGTCAGAAATATGGGTCGCTTAATGCTGTTAGTTTAACTTATTCCCTGACTCAACACGAAGTCATGTTGATGACTCACCAGCAAATGCAATCTGAGCACCCGAAGATTAGCTCATTTAATTAGGTGATTACATAGATACTAAAATGAGGTTAATCATTAAATATTACTTAATCTACTTGTGGAAAAACACCCTGTATGGACTCCTTCTTTCACAATGTGTTAGTAAGTCACGAGGTTTTCTGGCCCATATTTGAGCCTGAGAGGGGTTGAAATTTTGTCATGACTTCTTAATGCGAGTCAGCCTCGATATTGGCGGTTTTGTTTGGTTTGGTAAGGGAAATGTCATATTTAATGAGGCATTTTTCCTTTTGAGCAACTAACACCTTAGATAAATATCAATAATTGAGCATAAAAACACACATCTGTCCTGCATAGGCTGGTGCATACTGAGGATATGCAATGTTGAAGGGTGCACAGGAACAGTTACGTGTTAGTTTTTTTTTTAATTTCTATGATTTGCTCACCAGTGTTGCATGTCCTGTGTACAGTGTGGTGCAACAAGGATTTTCTGTTGATTCAAGCCTGGATGTTTGACAGCTTCAGATGGGCAGTCCCACTGCAATCCATTAGCCAATGTCTGTCTAGCAAAGGCTTTTCTCTTTGCATGACATCAAGGTTTATGATTTTGACTGGAGTCTTCAGCATTAAAAATGTGCTGCAGAACACTACTGACATTCAAGCTGAAGAAAATTGGTTGTTGCTTTTGAAACATGGGGGGGGGGTGCCGGGTGATTATTGTGTAACTCACACTGTTAAGGTCATAATAGGAAGTTCATTTAATGTTCACTTCGTACATTTGGTACTAACAGGTGTCTCAAACAGGTGTCAAGGAAGATGGCCTCATTCTGATAATACATGGGTAGACTGACTTCTGGAAAACATCCATTTACCAACACAGAATTACCAAGGATGTGAAAAACCCCATAACAAATCCAAACTTGCTCTTAAAAGAAATAGGTGCTTCACTGAGTCCAGTAATTGATATTGTGGTTCTTTCTACCACCAGTTATTATTTTTGAGTCTGCATCTGTAATTACAAAATCACCTTAAGCTTTGGAAATGGGCTTCAGTTTGCAGATGTTGAAGGGTTGTGAAGTTGGACATTTTCTTTGGCAAAATGGCATTCACATGTGCTGTTATCTCTCTTTGACTATAGTAAGAGTACAGCTATTTTATAACAGGGAAGGCATAAAAAAAATCAGGAGCTCAAGTCCGTTTAGAAATAAAATTTCTAGCCCACATATAAGGCACACCTTCACATGTGTATAATATCACAGATGTATCTCTCTCTCTCTCTCCCTCTCTCTCTCTCTCACACACACACACACACACACACACACACACACACACACACAAACATTACCAAACTGTTCCTCTTCCCTTGGAGGAGATGATAAGCTTCTGGCAGCCAGTTAGAATTGGCTGTCAGTGTTTTCCACATGGGAATCACCCTGAACTAATTATATCTTAAGCAGCGGTGGAAAATGCAAATCAGAATTTTACTCACACCCCTGAAATCGGAGAGCCAATTTAATCTAATACCCCCTTTAATTTAGCACGCTAATGCAAGACCCTAGAGGATTGCCCCATGTCACTGCTGTGCTGCTCTGCAGCAGACTCTGTTTTCATGTGCTCTCATGGTGTCGCTTTGGCTGCTTTCCTCTCTCCCCCTCTCTCTCTCTCTTGCTCTCTCACACATTCAGTCACTCTCTCCCCTCACAGGCCCGAGAATGGATTAGCCTGGCAGAGGAATCTCATCTAACCCAACATTTCCAGAGCAGTTACCTTTGCATGTCTCGGGCCCCCATGACTCTCAGAGTTCCTCCCTCTGCCTCATAATGCAATTTTATGTGTGCAAGCGCACAAGTACACAGCCGTACGTCTTCACAACTACCCGTTGTTTACAGTAACTTCGCTTTCATTTGTACCGGCTGTTTTGTAGAATTCATAATTCAGATGTTTCCTTGTTTTCATGCACAAAATAATGGCTTGTGCCTTGATTTTCAGTTCAATTCTCAGTTTTTATGAATGGGTACGCCATTCTTAAACTCATTAATTATACTGGAAGGTGCTTTGGAAACAGCATCCTACAAGTGGCACAGTGTTAACCTCTGAATAAAACTCATAAATTTGACATGGGGGCAATAGTTGCCTCTTTACCTAAAGATTTTTCTCCCTCTCCGAAGTTCACGTTATTATTTGCTCTTTCTGCGGATGACAGGGAAATCAGAGAGATTTTTGTACATTCAACCAAGTTCTGTACTTATGGAATTTCATGGACTGGTAAAATTTGATGTAGCTGTATAGGTTATTCTCGATTAAACTGAATGTCAAGATCGCAGTCTGGAGCAGTTTTTAAATGTGAAATTTATGCAGCCAACATGCCAAGGATGATCGTAATATCTTCAGAGAATTGAACGAATTTCTTTCTGTATATCTCAAATTGTAACTCACCAAGAACAAATCTTAAAATTTTACACCATTCACACAACCTATAACTTTGCATAAAATAATGTTACAGCAAATTGAACTCAATAAGTTTTGTATTTTCAAGATGGCTGTCAATAAGAGAGGCAGAAATCCACTGTCTTAGGGTGTCCGGGTAGTGTGGCAGTCTATTGAATTGCCTACTAACATGGGGATCGCCTGTTCAAATCCCTGTGTTACCTCCGGCTTGGTCGGGCATCCCTACAGACACAACTGGCCGTGTCTGCGGGTGGGATGCCGGATGTGGACATGTGTCCTGGTCGCTGCACTAGCACCTCCTCTTCTGGTCGGTCGGGGCACCTGTTTAGGGGGGAGGGGGAACTGGGGGGAATAGCGTGATCCTCCCACGCGCGCTACACCCCCTGGCGAAACTCCTCACTGAAAAGAAGGGGCTGGCGACTCCACATGTATCGGAGGAGACATGTGGTAGTCTGCTGCCCTCCCCAGATCGACGGGGGGGGGGGGGGGCAGTGACCGGGACGGCTCAGAAGAGTGGGGTAATTGGCCGGACACAATTGGAGAGAAAAAGGGGGAACATACCCTAAACAAAAAAAGAAATCCACTGTTTCTATCATTGTTGTGATGCAAAAATACATGCCACATGTATTGAAATAGAAAACTGCCTCAACGAGTCTCATGCATTGATAAGGCAGCACTCTGAAAAGTTGCTGGCCAATACAACACATTTGTTGGAGTAAATCCTTAAAACTGGAATAGCTCTGATATTACTGGTAGGGCAACATGTCATCAAAAAAGGAGGAAAAAGCAGAACAAAATCCCACAGAGCAGATGCCATCAGCCAATTCACAAATTACCAGGACAGTGTCAAGTTGTGCTCAGATATACACAGCACCCACATGGGGAAGGGTTTTCTCTTTGTCTGTCTGTCTGTCTGTCTCTCTCTCTCTGTCTCTCTCTCTCTTCTTTGTGCTGTGTTGATGACTAATATAGAAAAGGGGAGATGAAAAAATGGCATTGCTGCCTCGAAACCTTTGCTATTGTGATAAAAGACAGACCCCCCCCCCCAAAAAAAAGGTAGGAAACAGGACCTTGAGGAAAATAGCTTGGATCCAACCCCTTAATGAGAGCGAGGGAGCCAAATAAGCAACGGCAGCAAGGTCTAATTTGTTTTAGGTGTGCTCAGAATAGATAAGGACAAATCTGTGGCCTTCTCCACCACCCCTCCTCCCAACCTTTGCCTCCCCGGAGATAACACCGAGTGCTCCCAGCCAATCTCCGTAGGCATAGGAGAGGGGTTAAGAAATGAAAAAAGGAGAGAAGGAAAAGCCTGAGGGACCGACGGCCTTTACATCTGCAGATCTCTAACTTAGTGGATTTATTCAAGCTTTAAAACTGCAGATTAATTTGGCGGCAGAGGGTCTACGGGAGTGTGAAAAAAAAAAAGAAAAATGAGGCCAGACGCTTCACCACATCTCAACCTAAAGGGCAACCTTAAGCTCCTGTCAAGACAATAGGATTTTGCCATCTGAACCACGATGCAGACCGCTTAATTATACACATCTTCCCCAGCGAGCTACCCTCAGCTACTAAAGAGCATGGCCCCACTCATTCCCTGTCATGGATTTTTTCCCTAGGTTTGTAGTACTGTGTGGATTTTCTGTCAGCTTCCATTTGTACCAAATAGCTGAACTCAAAAAGCCTTTGCCTGTGCTCTGGAAGACATAACGGCGCTGTTAAAGAATTCATAGTTTTTGTCACTGCCACCAATTAAGGCCAAGGCGTAATCGGAGGCACCCAGGCGGTACCCTGATGCTGTGTGGCCTGGTGCCTCCTCTACTCTTGTTTGATTTTACATCCCTGTTTCAGTGGCAGAAGGGAGCCCACTGTCATTGGCTCTGTTATAGCCGGGGGGGGGGGGCTTGTGTGTGGGTCTCTGTGAGAGAGAGGGAGTGTGAAGAAAGGGGGAGGGGGATGTTTTGGAGGTGGAAAGGCACCCATGGATGGTGGGCAGCGTGAAAGTGCAGGTGCAGGAGGACGGTAATGTGTGGCACTTTAAATTTTCAACAGAAGACTATAAATTATTAATGCCAGCTCTGGCTGAGAAGTTAAAAGGTACCTCGTCATTACTGAGAACCCATATGAAAAAAAAAGTGAGGGAGGAAAGTCTTTTGTATATGTATCTGGGTTTGAAAGCGGGCAGAGCCCATTTATTTTGTTTTTTTTTGCCCCCCCCCCCCCACAGACAGCAGCAAACTTTTATGTTTTGGCCTTAATGCAACAATTGATAAAATGACTTGACTTTGCAAAACTCTAAAGGTTTTTTTTTCTGAATACATAGCTTTCATTAGGCTTGAAATGAAAAGTTTTAATTGATACAACTTATTGAAAAGAGATAAATATTGGCAGATATCTGATCAGAAATATTGATATTGACCTAGCTTTCAAATTGTAATGAATTGGAAAACTTAAAATGGGTCTAGTAGAAGTAGCCAGGAAATGTAACACAAGCTTTATACAGCTAAAAGGTAAACACAATCAGCTTCCTTAAGTATGCAAGACTATCTCAGTTTTGCTAAGATTATCTTGGCCTACATACTCTTCATTATACTATCATTTACAAAATGCATCTATAGACTAGACTGCATTTGGAGGCTGCAAAATGATGAGTGACATGTTGCCTGTTTCCAGGACCGTCTGTTTGTTTTCAACAGTTAGATAACCTTACATGAGGAGAAAAGGTGGGACATCACATAATTCCTCATAATTTCTCTTTCTGCACGTGTACTTGGCCAATTCTCTTTAAATGGATATAGACATATTTTTTGGACTAGGAAGCAATGAAAGGTGGCTTACCTGTGGAGCAAATAAGGCTAATTGCAACCTTAACCCACTATTGTAGGAGTTGAAGTCATCATTACAGATACCTACTAGTACACTGATTTGGCTTAATACTAATCTGTTCATAAACATGTTTATGTACATACCGTGTGACATATTACACTTTCTTGTCTACGTATCTTGTATACATTGGTAATACATCCAATGAGAGGGCAGGGGATCCTGAAAAGATGATGGACCCTTCTGGATTGTACACAACATGTTTGTGCTTTGAAAAATGTTTCATGAGTTGCCAACTCTTATGGGGCCACTTTCACGAATGTAAATTGGGGCTGGGATTCGGCATCTACACCAGGAAGCAGTTTATGTCTGAGACTATGCCATGGTCTATGTGCATCCAATTTGAATTACCTTAACAAGCATTCATTCCAAACGTTATGGGAGACAATTTAAAGAGCTGGATTCCTAATGCATGAGACTAACATTTTGAAGCGTTTTCTTCTCTTTTCTTACTTTCCCCCCCTTTTTCTCCCCAATTGCACTTGGCCAACTACACCACTCTTCCGAAACATCCCAGTCGCTGCTCCATCGCCTCTGCCGAGCCGGGGGAGGGGGGCTGCAGACTACCACATGCCTCCTCCAATACACCTGACAGTGAGGAGTTTCGCCAGGTGGACGTAGTGTGTGGGAGGATCACGTTATTCCCCCCAGTTCCCCCTACCCCCCAAACAAGCACCCCAACTGAACAGAGGAGGCGCTAGTGCAGCGACCACGACACATACCCACATCCGGCTTCCTACCTACAGACACGGCCAATTGTGTCTGTAGGGATGACGGACCATGCCGGAGGTAACACGGGGATCTGAACTGACGATCCTCGTGTTGGTAGGCAATGGAATAGACCGCTATACTACCCGGATGTCCCTTTTCTTTGCTTTTCTTTTAATTTTTTTTTTTACATCGGTTCAGTAAGATAAAATCTAAAAACTGTCTGGTGACAGCATTCTCACATGTTATAGCCTTCCATTGGCCTCTTTGACAAAATACCACATCAAAATACTGTTACCTGCTGTATTGGAACACGATAGTAATCGTCCTCTGTCTTGATACTTGTATAACTTGTTGAAATAGAAGGAGCGTATCCATTAAATGCAACAGTGATTCTTTTAACTTTGATGCTGACCAGCTTTAGTGCTGACAAACTGTTTCTAGATAGCATATAAATCAATGTCTGGTTATATAGTGGAAAAAATTAGGTTGCAGTCCAAATCTTTGTGGCACACGCTGTAGATGGCATTTAGGATAAATTGGAATTTATTGCAAATTGCTATTAGAATTAGAAAGATGAACAGCAGTTTGAATTTTTTAAAAAATAAACAAATGCCTATTGGGCGTAAACTGATGTCTTCAAGAAAACAGTTTGATTAAAAACCTTGTGCTGTTTGTCCAAGGTAACCAACCAATTGCAGAAAATTGTGGAATTGGTGACTGACAACCGCTGATGGGATGGAAATTGGTCAGTGTTGTCGAAGCACCTAAATTTCTGCAAGTTAAATCCACACGTGCTGCCACCTCCTCTATTGTGGCTCTGCTTGCAGATCATGAATATTTCATTGCATGCATCTGACACCATGCCCAGAAGGATATTTCAAGGTTCTTTCTGACAGAAACCCTGGGGTTAGAGAATGTCAAAGAGGCGTGAAGTCAGTCTATGGCCCCCAGGCTAAGGACAGGATTTATACGTTGGTTGATGACATCAGGTGGATATTTTCATTCAGGAGAAGAGAGCACCTTTGTCCTCCCCAAAAGATAAACCACTGAGCTGTTCACAGTTTGTTGTCACTCCTAGAAAAATCTGTCTGAGGGATTTTGTCAAGCGCTGAAATGATTTCAATCTGCTCAGAGTGCAAACTACGTATGTTTTGACAAACTGTGACTGGATTCCCAGTCTGATCAGTGCGGAGCTGGAATGACTAAGCAGGGGGGTTTCTGTTTGGATTAGCTCCATTTAAAATGCTGCCTTTAGCTTTTTACACTGTCCACAGGCTTTCTGGTACACACATCTTGTTTTCTTTATTTCTTCAAAGTTGCATTATGCACTTTGGATAGAAACTATATATTTTCTCTCTTTTTTATTTACAGTAAATCTGTCTTAAGTATTTGCTGTATGGCGTCCAGATGGCATGGCGGTCTATTCTGTTGCCTACCAACATGGGGATCACCGGTTCAAATCCTTGTGTTACCTCCGGCTTGGTCAGGTGTCCCTACAGACACATTTGGCCATGTCTGCGGGTGGGAAGCCAGATGTGGGTATGTGTCCCGGTCGCTGCACTAGCGCCCCCTCTGGTCGGTCAGGGTGCCTGTTCGGGGAGTAGGGGGAACTGGGGGGAATAGCATGATCCTCCCACGTGCTATGTCCCCCTGGCGAAACTCCTCACTACTACTGCTACTACTATTACTTTCGGCTGCTCCCGTTAGGGGTCGCCACAGCGGGTAATCCGTTTCCATCTCTTCCTAACCTGCTGCACATCATAACCAGCTCAGTTCCTCTGTCCAGCCAATCAGTACAAGCCCTTTTCTCCTTCCTTAGTGTCGAACCTCATACAACTCACAATACGTCTTTTCTTTTCCCACCTCTCTCTTTGGTTTATGCTACATCTCCTTGTACTCCTGTCTACTTTCTTCATCCAACTTGGGGCACTGGTAATCATGTGTCACATAGTCAGCATGCGTCACAAAGTGGAATTCAATGTTGTCCTTTGGTGGGATGTAATCTTCAGCCTTGTGATGGTACTTTGGTCCTAGAGGCAATATTTTGAATTTGTCATGGGTCTCACTGGTTGCATCAAAAGCTGAGGGAGTTTTTCCGCAGACCAGATTTGGAGACAGGGTTGGTAGACCCTTATAATCCTGATGGCTGGTTTCCCTGGGCTGCACTGGATATGGGATATATTGCAACCTGTAGGTAGTTGTCCCATCAAAAGGAATCTGTTCCCGCGTTTGTGGGACCGGTTTGAAGCTCTTTCTCATTTCAATGGGATTCTTGCAACAGCAGGTCTCCTTATAGGTAGTAGTCGCTGCAAATTCTCCCTTATTAAGCTTAAGTTTGTCAGGCAGCCAACATAATTGCCTCTTGTCTGCAATCCATGCTGGGAAATCACCTTTGTACACTGACTTGGTGGTGAACCCCCCCCTTTTTTTCTCCCCAATTGTATCCAGCCAATTACCCCACTCTTCCGAGCCGTCCCGGTCGCTGCTCCACCCCCTCCACCGATCTGGAAAGGGCTGCAGACTACCACATACCTCATCCAATACATGTGGAGTTGCCAGCTGCTTCTTTTCACCTGACAGGGAGGAGTTTCACCACTCACTGTCAGGTGAAATTAAGCGGCTGGCGGCTTGACTACTAGCCCAGAAAGGTTTTCTCAACTTCCCCCATGTAACTTAATATAGTAAATTAGATTAAAGTCCTACTTCCTCACCCCCGTCTTTGGTAATGTAACCACATGCCATGAGTATCTATTATAAATACTAATAGCTCATAGCTAATAATTAATTGAAAACTAAATAGCAACTTTTATTCATGTAACCTTTCTGTAACCCTCCTAATTTCATTCCCTTTCAACTTTCAACTTTATTTCACACAAATATGAAAAAATATAACTTATAATTATATAATACACAAAATGGTGTGAAAAGGGGCACCCCAAGAAAGCTCAGTAGAGCTTATGGATGGGGGCCCATACTTTAAGCAAAGTAATTTACATAAAGGGTAACAGACATAAAAGGAAAGAAATAAACCTACAAAGAAAATAAAAATCTAAAGTCCTAGCCCTATAATTAGCAAGTTTTTAGTATATCAGTCAGCAGAATATTTCTGAATTAATCTTATGTTTTAATTTCTTTTTAAAGACATGTATGGATGACAACATTTTCAAATTGTCACTTACCTCGTTCCACACCTGTGGGTCTTTACATGCCACACCTGTGGGCCTTTACATGCCACACCAAGGCTCGTGCATCTAAGCCTGCGCCACTTGCCCGCTATAAGGTTGTTATTCCTGGTGGTGCTTAAATGCATGCGGATATAACATATAACATGGTAGGTACATCAAACAAGCATTGTGAAAAACATTACATTCAGCGAGCATTAAAAGACCATAATTGCGGAAAAGAGGGTCCGTGGGAGCACAGACCCCAGACCATGATATGGTGCGTATAACTTTCTTTTGCAGAATCTGTAGTTTTTTATATGACTGGGAAAAGTGTTGCACCAAATAGCATTGCAGTTATTGATATGGGGCTCAAATAAAGACTTGTACAAAGTAAGAAGTGCTGCGCATAGGAGAAAATGTCTTATCTTAAAAAACAGACCAACATACTTAGACAATCTTTTTTTTTAAAGCATCAATATGGCACTTAAAATTTAAGGATTCATCAATATGGACCTCTAGGAATTTTGTGGACTTTACTCTTTCAATATCCTGACCATTAACTTTGAGACAAACATGCTCAGTGTTATTTTGATTTTTGTTGGAACGAAACACAATGTAGTTTGTCTTGCTGATATTTAGGGATAATTTATTATATCTGAACAAAGTGTCCACCTTCACCAGGTCCTCGTTTAGAATTTTTTGAAGATCATTTGGACTCTTATGTGACGGGAACAAATTTGTATCATCAGCAAACAATCTTTTATGTAAATTGTAAGAGGAATTTACAAAGTCATTTATATACAGGATGAAGAGGAGCAGCCCTAAAATGGAACCCTGGGGAACCCCATACTTGAAGGATTTACATAAAGATTTGTGGCCATTTATAAGTACATATTGCTTTCTCTCATAGATATAGCTTGTAAACCAGTTCAGCACTATACCTCTGATCCCATAA
This sequence comes from Lampris incognitus, assembly GCF_029633865.1. Taxonomy (NCBI): domain Eukaryota; kingdom Metazoa; phylum Chordata; class Actinopteri; order Lampriformes; family Lampridae; genus Lampris; species Lampris incognitus. Next base: position 31,574,183 of record NC_079215.1, read on the forward strand.
TGATACAATTTATTTAAAAGAATCTCAAAATCAATAGTGTCAAATGCCTTTGACAAATCCAGAAAAATACCAATGCCGCAGTCTCCTTTATCAATAGTATCATTGATTTTTTTTCAATAAGTTCAAAAATTGCTATGCATGTGGTGCTCTTTTTCCTGAAGCCATACTAAGACAGAACAAGAATATTAGATTTTTCAAGGTAATCACTTAATCTGCCATACACAACTCTCTATAGTACTTTGGATACTGTAGGCAATATAGATATTGGACAGTAGTTGTGCATATCATTTTTATCACCCGATTTAAAGACTGGAACAATTCTAGCAATCTTTGCCATATTAGGCACAACCCCACAAAGTAATGAGAGGTTAACAGAGTAGACAATTGGCTCCACAATTTCGTTCACAATGGCGTTAAGAATTTTGCTAAAGATTTCATCTGTGCCAGCTGTATGTGAACTTTTCATAATCGTGAAGATTTTAGAAACTTAATTTTTGTCAGTTGGCTTCAAGAAAAATGAATTCAAATGATTTTTTTTATTTTTATTTTGGTAGCCATTGGCTGAAAGTGGCACCCTGTGGTTTGTTAATTTTGTTGGAAAGATTTGCTAAAGTTATTAGCAAGATCAGTATTGCTAATATCAGCATTATTAATATTATTGCTGGTGCTATTGGCATTTTGTATAATCTTGGTGTCAGGAAGCACAGCGTTTTTGCGACCCCGGCTTAGGACATTGTTTAAAACATTCCAAGATTTATTTGAATCCCCCTGTGACGCTTTAATGAGTTCTGTGTGATAATTTCTCTTACTAGTTTGTATAATATGTGTAAGTTTATTTCTGTATTTGGTATATTGTTCCTTATTAGTATCACCAGGGGTTTTAATGTAGCGTTTATAAAGTTTGTTCTTATGTTTGATAGATTTTAGGATTCCCTTTGTAAGCCAGAAATTGTGATCTATTGTACTGCTTCTAACGATCTTTTCAGGTATGATGCGTTCAATGGAGTCTGCTATTTCACTAATTAGAGCATTATATGCAGTATCTGGATCTTTATAATCATAGACTGGGTCCCATGTTATGGTTCACAGGTTTTCACATAATTGTAGCAGCGTTTTCTCATTTAGGACTTTAGCTGTTTCAGGACTTCAAACTGTAGTCTTAGCAAGATCAATGAATAACACAACAGAACATTTTTCTGAAATGTCAGAAAGCCCCACACCCGAGTCAATACAGGCATCACGAATGTTTGTGATGAAGTTATCAATTATAGATTTGCTGGTTTTTGTTACTCTGGTAAAAGTGTTTATGGTGGGGAAGAAACAGGAGGAATGTAATGTGTTAATAAAATCTTTTTTTGTAGTATCCTCTTTAGAAACTTTGATATTGAAATCCCCAAGAATAATACAATCTTTGTTATTTCTATTTATGGAATATAAAGTTTCTTCCAGTTTAAGCCTGAAGGTGTCAAGATTGGAATCTGGGGGTCAATAAAACACACCAATAATAACATTTTTACCATTGTTTATATTTATCTCAATGAAGTGAGAGTCGGAGTGATCATCTTCAATGATAATATCATCGCAGACATTCACTGAGTGTCCAGAATTCACATACAGACTCCACCATCTGTTCTGCCTATTCTGTTTTTATTATATAATTTACAACCATCTAGGTTCAAGATATCTACATAAGGCCTATCATTGAGCCAAGTTTTACTGCAGCCAATTACATCAAAACTACGGCCTCAACTGGACAGAAAAGAGATTAATTCGTCATGATGTTTATTTAGGCTTCTAATATTTAGGTGTAGTAATGAATAGTTATTATTTGTGCGCTTTAGTTGATGAATTGAATCTACTACTACTATTTTCGGCTGCTCCCGTTAGGGGTCACCACAGTGGATCAATTAAATAATGCTTGCAGTTTAGCCTCTCATTTAAATTTAAGCACTGCTTGTTTGTAACTTTCATTACAGCTTATGTCATAAAAACCCATACAAAGTCAGGTGCTGATGTAGTATCAAAATGACCGATGTAGGAATTGGAGGGCAGGAAAATAACAATATCAACAATAAGAACAACAAAAAACAAAAACAAAACGCAAAACAAACCTTCAGTGAATATTCCAGCAAAGGCATCTCCCCAATGGAGATGCGTGCAAAGACCTCTTTAAACACAAGAAAGATTATCTTCAAGATTGTATTCAAACAGTGTAAGTACAAGAACACGTACTCACTACTCAACAAACTCAACTCAAAGAAACGTGTCACTATTGACAGAATAAAAACAGTCCTCGTGAAAATATACAACCAATGATTCCTTGGGTCTGGGAGGAAACAACACACGTTGTGAGCGCAAACAACTTAGCAAAAGTAGCCAACGTGTCATTCATTCGCTCCCGACCCAAACTTCCCAAAACATAAAGTCATCTTAAGAACGTTCATCTTGAGGCAAATTATTCTCTATAATTCTATAAGCTTAGTCCAGCCTTTTCAGCATACATCCACTCTTTCCAGTTAACTATCTGATAACAGTTTATTTACTCACAGGATAGCATCCAATGCCTCCACGATGGGCGTAGCTTCCTCTGGTGTGTCAAATGAAAAATCGTTGTTGCATGTAAAGTGGAGGGTCGCTGGGTACTGCATCCCGAACCTGATGTTTTTGGTAATCAGTTTCTGACATACCGCACTGAAGTTCCTCCGCTGCTGCAGGACATATTGTGGGATGTCTTGTCGGATGGTGATCTTAGCTCCTTTGTATTCATGCTTCTGTTTCCCACTGAGTATCTTCATTTTGTCTGCTGGGTAGACTATTACTACTACTTTTGGCTGCTCCTGTTAGGAGTCGCCACAGCGGAGCATCCGTTTCCATTTCTTCCTGTCTTCTGCATCTGCATGTCTTCCCTCACCACATCCATAAACCTCCTCTTTGGCCTTCCTCTTTTCCTCTTCCCTGGCAGCTCCATATTCAGCATCCTTCTCCCAATATACCCAGCATCTCTCCTCCACACATGTCTAACCCATCTCAATCTTTCCTCTCATGCTTTGTCTCCAAATTGTCCAACTTGAGCAGTCCTTCTAATATAATCATTCCTAATCCTGTCCTTCGTCGTCACTCCCAGTGAAAATCTTAACATCTTCAACTCTGCCACCTCCAGCTCCACCTCCTGTCTTTTCGTCAGTGCCACTGTCTCCAAATCATATACCATGGCTGGTCTTCACAACCATCTTGTAAACCTTCCCTTTAACTCTTGCTGGTACCCTTCTATCGCAAATCACTCCTGACACTCTTCTCCACCCACGCCACTCTGCCTGTACTCTCTTCTTCACCTCTCTTCTGCACTCCCCATTACTTTGGACAGTTGACCCCAAGTATTTAAACTCATGTGCCTTCATCACTTCCACTCTTTGCATCCTGACCATTCCACTGTCCTCCCTCTCATTCATGCATAGGTATTCCGTCTTGCTCCTACTGACTTTCATTCCTCTTCTCTCCAGTGCATACCTCCACCTCTCCAGGCTCTCCTCAACCTGCACCCTACTCTTGCTACAGATCACAATGTCATCCGCAAACATCATCGTCCATGGAGACTCCTGCCTGATCTTGTCCGTCAACCTGTCCATCACCATTGCAAACAAGGAATGGCTCAGAGCCGATCCTTGATGTAATCCCACCTCCACCTTGAACCCATCTGTCATTCCAACCACACACCTCACCATTGTCACACTTCCCTCATACATATCCTGCACCACTCCTACATACTTCTCTGCAACTCCCGACTTCCTCATACAATACCACACCTCCTCTCTCGGCACCCTGTTGTATGCTTTCTCTAAATCCACAAAGACACAATGTAACTCCTTCTGGCCTTCTCTATACTTCTCGATCAACATTCTCAAAGCAAACATTGCATCTGTGGTGCTCTTTCGTGGCATGAAATAATATTGCTGCTCACTAATTATCACCTCTCCTCTTAACCTAGCTTCTATTACTCTTTCTCATATCTTCATGCTGTAGCTGATCAACTTTATACCTCTGTAGTTGCTACAGTTCTTCACATCGCCCTTGTTCTTGAAAATCGGTACCAGTATGCTTCTTCTCCACTCCTCAGGCATCCTCTCACTTTCCAAGATTGTGTTAAACAATCTAGTTAAAACCCCCACTGCCATCTCTCCTAAACATCTCCATGCCTCCACAGGTATGTCATCAGGACCAACTGCCTTTCCACTCCTCATCCTCTTCATAGCTGCCCTCACTCCCTCCTTGCTAATCCACTGCACTTCCTGATTCACTATCCCTACATCCTCCAACCTTCTCTCTCTCTCTCTCATTTTCTTCATTCATCAGCCCCTCAAAGTACTCCTTCCACCTTCTCAGCACTCTCCTTGCTTGTCAGCACATTTCCATCTCTATCCTTGATCGCCCTAACTTGTTGCACATCCTTTGCAGCTCAGTCCCTCTGTCTAGCCAATTGGTACGAGTGTTTTTCTCCTTCCTTAGTGTCTAACCTGTCATACAACTGACCATACGCCTTTTCATTTGCCTTTGCCACCTCTCTCTTCACTTTACGCTGTGTCTCCTTGTACTCCTGTCTACTTTCTTCATCTCTCCGACTATCCCACTTCTTCTTTGCCAACCTCTTCCTCTGTATAATTTGCTGTACTTCCTCATTCCACCACCAAGTCTCCTTGTCTTCCTTCCTCTGTCCAGATGACACACCAAGTACCAGGGGCGCGGGAAGGTATTTTGAGTGGGGTTGCTGAGGTGCTCTCTATCTAGGCTAGTATTTATTTGCCAAGGAAATATCCCTCTGTCTCAGTCTGTCGCTCACACATGCTCACACACACATTGTGAAACAACGACGGACCCCAGTGCACTTGTACAGTATAACTAAGCATGCACGCCGCGCGCACACACACATACACACACCCTACAAAGACGTAACGTTAAATATTTTATCAACAATGTGTTGGAATTTAAGTCAACTGAGAGGTAAAAGGAAGGGAAGCTATTCAGAACTAATGTTGGCGCACTGGGACGCATGCTGTAATGTAAACAGCTACATGGTCAATCAAATGACACATACATGCCCATCATTTGACACACCAAAGTTCTAATAGGCCCATATCAGTTACGCACACAAACACCTCTTTTTCACTTCAACACTGCTAGCCGAAACATGCCATTAACACAGACACAGGATATCCATTAGGCCTACATTAAGAACAGTCTGCGCTGCGCACATCAACTGGTGCAATATCAATAATGTAAAATTGCCTTTCCTGCCAGTTATTATGAATGTCATTTTAAAGTATGCCACTTAGCTCATAACATTGTGAATTCCAGGCTACATACATAGCCTACTACAAACATGATATTGACTACTACACACATTCGGCACGGCGGCAGCAATAACCAAAAATGAATAATAATGCATGTCAGTCTTACCTATTTGAAGACTCCAAATGTGGACTTTGGACTTCTGTTCTGGTGTGATTTCGATAAATCTCTTCATCAGTGGCTGAATGTCCATCCAATCAAGAATGTCACTGTGGACGTGCAGTAAATTCAGGTGTGTGAGTCGTCTCTGGGTCATATTGTTCCGTAGCCACGTTTTGAGGCGGCGAAAGGTAGAGAATGACCGCTCAGAGGAAGCGGCGGAGACAGGTAGACATAGGCAAAGTTCAATAAACATTTCCACCTCTGTCAGTAGTTCCCTTGTTTGAGGATGCAGTGCTCCGACAAATCCAGCAACATCTTAAGCTGACTTGAGTCCCTTTGTCTTGGAGAGCTCACCCATCAATGAGCTGCATATTTAGACGAGATTTGTTAATCTGATCGGGGAGCTGTGCAGCATTGATCTCATTCCACCCTAAGTAGGCTCCATTTGCGGCATTGATAAGAGTCTGCTCTCTCAGGGCAGCGACTTGCAGTCCTTCTTGGTGAAATCGGCGATCTAGCTCAGTTGTCACAAGATCCAAGGCCTCATAGAACTCACGCCACCATTGCTGCTCTCCTACATCAGTCACGATGGCCTCGGCCTTCCCTGTACCCCTTAGACGGGCAGGGGTGGTTCTGCTTGTTCGTGGAGGAAGGGGCATTTGAAGATTTTTTTTTTCTGCACAAGCCTCCACTTTAGCAGTCATCTCCTGGACAACTCCCATCTTCTCGCAGTGCATGCATGCACTGTTGTAGCGCAGTCACACACTCCAGTGCGCGCTTCACACTTGCCTTCTCACTTTGGAGAGTTCTGGCTACGATCTCGCACGGACCAAAAAGAGCCTCACAGCTCAAAAGGAAAAGTATGCTCTTGCTTTTGTAGCTTGTTTGTATAGACCAAATATTTTCACCCGAGTATCTCCCCTTACTGTCTTGTCTTGCTCTAGCACCTTCAGTGTCTCCAAAAGGGCTGTATATGAGGACCAAACCTGTGAAATAGCCCTTGTGCACACAACCTATCGAGTCGGGCATAATGTTGCTCTTTCTCAACACTGTCTGACAGGAGAGCATTAATTGGAGTGTTGTTGAGCGAAGCAAGCATCCTCGCTGATTCTGAATGTATGTCTGACATCTCTTGCTGGCTAAACTTTGTGCTTTACGCCAGTTACAAAAGCCTCCTACTGTGAATGAACTTGTTTTTCTATCGTGATGTCGTAATCCCTTCTCTACGGCTTTGCAGCAGGTGAGAACGGTGTCTCTCTCCGTGACATAGTGCAACCATTTCCACCTGTTAAACCAGCTTTTTTGAAATGACCGCTCAAAGGTCTCTGTTCCAGTTCTCATCCTAGGAAAATGCACGTCTGGTCGACAAGGCTCGTCAAATCCTCACACTCACATTAGCTGGGCGGCCTGGCCTGGAACATGTAGCTGCTGAGTCCTGCCGGTCTGTGTTTGTTCACGTTAGCTCTTGGGTGTTAGCAGCCGCTGACCCGCAAGCTACACTGCTAATATCCTCCTGGTGATCGTCAGTGAGGATGGTAGAAGTAGGCCTAGGTGCTGCTGCTTCAGGAGCGTCTTCTAACTCGGTCGTCCTTGCTGTTTTCGCGTTTTTAGAATTGAAAAAGTCTAAGATTCGTTTTTGCACCATGTTGTTAAGTTACCTCGTCTTGCGGCCGTTAGCCAATCAATACCTCGTGACTGAGCGTTTGTATCAACATCAAAGTGACACCGCCATGAACCCGTAGGTCTGTGATCACTAAAAACTAACAAACACATTTTGATTTTTAACACGTTTTCTTCCCCAAAGAAAAATTATTTATTGTATCGTTTCAATATATATACTTTAAAAAAAAATGCAGGCAGCACTAGGGGCACTCCTCCTGCCTGCAGCTCCCTCTCCCTGCTGCCAGCTAGGGGGTGCTGCAGCACCCTCAGCACCCCCTTCCAAGTACCTTCCTAGCTGTCTCCCTCGCTATTTCTGCAGTGGTTGCCCAGCCATGCGGCAATTCTTCACTACCACCCAGTGCCTGTCTTAACTCCTGCCTGACCTACACACAACAGTCTTCCTTCTTCAACTTCCACCGTTTTATCGTCGGCTGTGTCTTCACTCGCTTCCTTTTCTTGGTCTCCAAAGTCATCCTACAGACCACCATCCGATGCTGCCTAGCTAAGTTCTCCCCTATCACCACCTTGCAGTCTCGAATCCCTTTTAGATCGCACCTTCTACATAAGATATAGTCCACCTGTGTGCACTTTCCTCCACTCTTGTACGTCAACCTTTGTTCCTACCTCGTCTTGCAATATGTATTCACCACAGCCATTTCCATCTCTTCGCAAAATCCATCATCATCTGTCCTTCCACATTTCTCTCCTTGATACCATACCTACCCATCACCTCCTCATCACCTTTGTTCCCTTCACCAACATGTCCACTGAAGTCCACCCCAATCACCTCTCTCTCCTCCTTGGGTACCCTCTCTACCACGTCATCCAACTCACTCCAGAATTCTTCTTTCTCTTCCATCTCACACCTAACTTGTGGGGCATATGCGCTGATAACATTCAGCAATACACCTTCGATTTTCAGCTTCAAACTCATCACTCTGTCTGACACTCTTTTCGCCTCCAGCACACTCTTGACATACTCTTCCTTCAAATTACCCCTACCCCATTTCTCCTCCCATTTGCACCATGGTAGAAGAGTTTGAACCCACCTCCAATACTCCTGGCCTTATTCCCCTTCCACCTGGTCTCTTGCACACACAGTATGCCTACCTTTCTTCTTCCATTATATCAGCCAGCTCTCTCCCTTTACCAGTCATAGTGCCAACATTCAAAGTTCCGACTCTCACCTCCACACGCCTACCCTTCCTCCTCTCTCGCTGCCTCTGGATATGCCGTCCCCCTCTCCTTCTCCTTCGCCCAACAGTAGCATAGTTTCCACCGGCACCCTGCTGGTTAACAGTACCGGTGGCTGTCGTTGGTAACCCTGGCCTCGACCGATCCGGTATGGAAATCTTATTTACGATCCGCATATTTGATTTGGCAAAGATTTTACGCCGGATGCCCTTCCTGAAGCAACCCTCCCCATTTATCCGGGCTTGGGACCGGCACTAAGAATGCACTGGCTTGTGCATCCTCAGTGCCGGGTAGTGAAACTTCATAATGACGGCGCGGGGCACATCTAGTTTAGGGCGGCCGAGACCTCTGTGGCACCTGTCCAGTAGAATCCTGCCCCCCCCCCCCCCCCCATTTTAAGAAGCCTAGGCAGCCAAGTTTCGAAAAAAGACAGTATATTCTTCCCTTCAGTTCCTTCCTTGACACCGAAAATCCGAATACTATCCCTGTGGGATCGCGCCTCCTAATCACCCATCCGATTAATGAGGGTATGTAGCTTGGTTTCTGTATCCGTTAGCCTTGTCGCCAAGTCGGCAATGACATCCTCAGCATTGAAGATGCGACTTTCCGCTTTCTCCAAACGCTGTGAGTCGCTTTCTCACTTAGTCGTGATGATATCTAATTTGCTGGAGAAAATTTACATTTTCTCTTCCATGATAGCCGCAACCTTGGTTGTAATCTCCGTTACTAAAACAGCTACAACCACTGGAAAGCTAGGATTAGCCTCCACTGTGTCGCCATCTTTGTTAGCCCCGTTGTTAGCATTGTGATGGCGGACGTTTCTCTGGGAGCTTTGCTTTTCTGTGGCCGTTAGTCAACATGTCTTTGCTGGACATGTTCATCAACCACTCCCTGCGTTGTGTATCAAACGTGATTACAGATATAGCTCTTTAATCATAAGCTTTGGGATAGTTTGGTCGGGAGTGATCTAGTCCCCAGCCTTTCAGTATGATGTCATCACCGGAAGTCTGCTGACGCTGTCTCCGCTTGTATGAATGAGACATGCAAGGCAATAAATGAAAGCAGTCTAAGTCTAAATCTACTAATATGCATATTCCAAATGAGAAAAGACTTATTTAATTGTATTCAACAATTATAGGCTTTTATTAGACATCTCTGACATAAATTAACACTTAACTTGCTCAGTCAAAAGGTAAATCAAGGTCTTCATTTCAGCTATGTACGATATATTTCTCATCCAAACCTACGTATTCTATCAGTGTTCTGTAAATATCCAGATCTCTGCATATAGACCTGTGAGTCTAAAGGCTCCCACACAGTTGCTTAGGAATCTGCTCAAACTAAGCAAGCTTGCTCCTATTTTGCATTTCAATTTAACATTTCAGAGAACTGGCAGGATGTAGCCTCACTTAGCCATCGCTTCATTACACCCACATGGCTTCTTGCCGTGCTTGCTGACATCTTCCACCATTAAAAAGGCTGCAAGTTGGCTGAAGGATTTGGGGTTTCCGTAAAAGATCCCTCATACCTGTACAATCAGTGTGTGTCCTACTCTTCCCTTCTTTCACTGTCATCCTTATTACATTATTACAATGCTTGCACTGTTTTCCCCATTGTAGAGCTCAGCAGAGCTCACCACTGATGTGTTTTGTGTTTTAGTTCACTAAAACACTAAAATCATACATTTTCACTGCAACCGTCCCTACCCCGTGTATGTGTGTTTGTGTATCTATACCTATATCTATCTATCTATCTATCTATCTATCTATCTATCTATCTATCTATCTATCTATCTATCTATCTATCTATCTATCTATCTATCTATCTATCTATCTATCTATCTATCTGTCTATCTATCTATCTATCTATCTATCTATCTATCTATCTATCTATCTATCTATCTATCTATATCTATATATACTATATATGTATGTATGTATATCATCTATCTATATCTATATATATATCTAGCTGTATATATATATATATACACATACATAATCCAGTGAGTCAAGTAAATTCTTTAATATTTTGCTCATTTGTTGAGCACTTTACCTACCATTGAGTGTTTCTTTTAGCAAAGTTATATATATATATATATATATATATATATATATATATATATATATATATATATATACACACACACACACACACACCATTGACAGTTTTGGAAAAAAATGCTATATACTATATATATCCCAATAATAATTATATATAAATATATGTAATCTTATTGGGAGAAGGATGTTGAATATGGAGCTGCCAGGGAAGAGGAAACGTATAAGGCCAAAGAGGAGGTTTACTGACGTGGTGAGAGAGGACATGCAGGTGGTTGGTGTGACAGAGGAAGATGTAGAGGACAGGAAGAGATGGAAATGGATGATCCGCTGTAGCGACCCCTAACGGGAACAGCCGAAAGTAGTAGTAGATATTATAAATATATATAACTGAAATAGAAAATAGAGACCAGATTTGTATTGTAGATAATAATAGCAGGTGTACTTAGTAGCCTCTGGCCCAGTGTAGCCTCACTCAGGTTCCTTGCTGGTAGGGCCAGGTGGGCTAGTCTCTAGCTGTGTGGGCAAGGATTTAATATGCATGATGATTGGATGAGGCATGGCATCTGCAAGATGTTCCAGAGCAGCAGAAAGACTCTGCCTTTTCAACAACAGATTTTTTTTAAATTGAATCATGGACGTGTGCTTTTAGTTTACACATTTCATGTTTATTTCTTATATTCATAGCACATTAGGTTAGTCATTCTTGTGATTGCACCAAAGTGGAATATGCATCTTGAAGGCCACTGCTGGCAATGATATACCACTTAGGTCCAAGTGTGTGCATATTTGTATTCTAACCTAAGTGCTCTATGAAACCAATAAGCACACTTTAACAAAAGAATGGAGAAACAAGTTAGTGAAATCAACTAGTGAAGTGTCTGATCAGAATGAAGATCTGAATACACAGGGATCTCGGTTGCACAGAGCTGAAATACATTGCTTTATACCTAGATGAAAATATTTGGGTGAAATCAATTATGAACATAATTAAAGAGTAACTAAACCCTTGTCTATTTTAGTGAGTTTGCTGAGATTTACAGGTTAAGGTTAAAAACATGCCAGGCTGGCCTTGGTACTCTGTGATGTGAGCATAGCAGGATAAACAGCTGCAGCTAATAGCATTAATGATGGCTCTGTTGGATATACTGTAGGTGTGCCAAAAAACCAGCAGTGGCAGTACTATTGACATTGGAAGCAATGTCTGTCTGTCTGTCTGTCCGTCAACGCTGATAGGTGTGCTGGAACATACACCTAAATTAAACTGAGCCATTGTTAATGTTATTAACTGCAGCTGTGTTCATCCTGCTATGCTTACATCACAAACTACCAAGACAAGCCTGCCGTGATTTTATACTTTAGATGATTTTTAACCTGTCGATGTCAGCAAACTCCCTAAAATGGTCTAGGGTTTAGTTATGGTTTAAATATGATGGTTAACTAAGATTATCATCATTCATTAGATTATTATAAAAGTTGCACGTAATGGATGTGCTTGTTGATGAATGTTTTTTTATGTTCACCATTTATAATTTTTCCCTTTTTCCAAGCTGTATCCATTTTTCCGTTGTGCTTACTGAATGGTTTTCAATACGGCTTTGTTAAGAAAAGCTGTTTTAACAAATTGGCTCTGGACAGACATGCAGTTAATATAGAATATCTTTTACAGTTTACTTTTGTTTATCTGTCACAATGTCAACTACTTTTAGCATTTTTATTAAGATTCTGGACAAATGTTGAAATAATCTTCATCGCAGATATTTTGGATTGTCCTCTGAAGGCAATGGCTTATTTACTGATTAATATTTTTGCTGTACGGCCCCAGTTATATTATGTCCATTCTGTTACGCACTTTCTTCAGCATATGGTAAGACTACCTTTTAAAGCCCCTCTTGACCATTCCTTGTGGCTTTGCCCATGTCAGTGCAAATCCACTCCTATAGAAGGCTAGCAAGATGGAGGCCCTACAGGAATACCGTACTGTAATTACATTTCCCCCATTAGCATACGGAGGCTTGGGAGAGTCATACTGCACACAGCCTCCAGCAGCACTTTGCCATATGGCCCGTCTGCACTTCTCAGGCGATATTTGGCAAGTCTCTCGCAGAAGGTCAAATATCAAGTCAGAGGACTGTGCCAGAATTGCATCTATGCTAATTGCTCTTTCTCTCTCCCTCATCATACGCTCTCTCACCCATCTCACACTTTGCTGCTTCCTCTTCCTTTCCTCTCACCTTTTTTCTCCCACCGAAGTAAGTAATCTGCTTTAGGATGTTTCTGAGATGGAGACGGATTTAGTTTTCCTTCACTGCCCCTCAGCCTAATCTCCCTCCTGTGACCAACCCAACCGCCCCCCACCCCCAATCACCGCAAACCCTTCCTCCTCAGGCAGAATTCTAAGCACGCCATCATACATTCCCATTGCATCCATGCACATATGTGCTTAGTCAGCAAAAGCTTCCCAAATTCGTCATTACTCTCAAATATCCATAATACACTTAACTTGATTTGCTCCAATGCAAGCCTGGCACAGGGCAGGACCTTGAGTGAAAAGATTGTGGCTGTATTTAAGTATTGGTATGCTTTTTACCATACTGATGTTCTTGGGTGCTTTTTTCCATGTATCTTCATGCTGTGAGGTAGTTTCAATGATCTTTGAGAAATTGTTTGTTGGGATGCTGATTAAAATGATGAAAATAGTGCTACCGTAATTCACAATATTAGCATTTCCTTTTTGAAGAATGTGCCATCATCCACAGATTCAAGGCACTGTGAAATATGATTTGAGCTAAAGAGTCACAGAATATGAGCCATAAGCTGAGGCACTGTGGTAAATAGTCCACACAGGTAAAGGTTACACTCAAAATTAAGCATCTGCATCATCTCACAAAAGCAAGACAACAAATCCTGCTGCCATAAAATTTTATTACTGATCAAAAAAAAAAATCTATGCGTCATTAATTTTTTGCAAGTATTTTGGTTCTGCCAATAGATCCTGACTAACAGAATGTGCATCTCTCCAAACTAATTTTAACCAGCTATTATGACATCTGTGTGATAAATGAATGGTATTGAACCACAATGGGAATAGAAACTCTGCGTGATATCCTTTGAAGCTCTGCTCATACACATCCCTAAACCCTTGTACTTCTGCACTAATAAACTGATCTATGTAATGCAATGAACATAAAAACTGTTCAGGCCACAGAAAATCTGGATGGAGTTTGCATTATTCAATGAATGAACAACCAGTTTTTGATTCATGCTGGAAGATTTAAGTTCATTTAGGCTGGTTCCATATTATCATTTATCCTGAAGAACACTTAATTTTTCATGGATTTTGAAAAGTACATTGCGGCAATTTAGGGAAATATTTTATTTAAGTAGCTTTAATACAGATTTAGAATTGTTGATATTGCAATAGCCTTAAAAATTCATGTTCAGAGGCCCTTCCATACCTGAGGAATGTATCAAAAGTTAGACCTTCACTTTACTTGATAGAAAGTGCCTTTAAATGGAATGACAGAAAATGTAATTGAATCAGTGACAGCTGGTGATTTTTTTGGGGGGGGGGCGCAGTTTTTTGGGGGGGGCAAACAAACTGAAGCAGCACTTCATAGCTCAAAAAAAAATATCTAAAAACAACACAACACACTGTAATGTTGCCTAACACTGGCCAACGGCACTACTTGAACATACATTTTGCACTCCTTTCCTTCTGGCCTGCAAATTTTTCAGTTACTTTCTGATTAAAGTTAGTCATCTCAGTCACCAGTCTATTTTCCAATGACAGCAATGGCCAATCCATTCAGCCTGTGCTGGGTCATGGGTCAACAACCCATGGAATACCCTGGGCTTATCAGAGCTCTCACTCTCATCATGGCCATGCAACGCCAACTCAAAGGCTCCACAAAATTTCACTCAGTCAAAAAGTCTGTCGTTCTAGACAGGATGTGACAATTTGTTTGTCACCTCTTCATTGTGCCTTCTAATGCCAATCCTGCCTTAATCTAGCTGTTCAGCAATGCTAAGCCTGCCAAAAAAAAAATTAGGCCCATACTATTTGTGATAGGCATCAAACGGCAGGACAGGACAACACAAGGAAGGCACAAGGACACCAGGATTTCAGGTTTACTCAGTTTACTGTAGCAAAACGATATCCCAGTGATATACAGGCAGACTGGATGGTCACAGCCACTACAATCACTGCTCTGCAGTTGCATCTTTTAGACTGAAGAGCAGGTGGACTAGCCCCACACACGGGGGGAATGGATAGATCCCATATTAGCAGACCAATAATTATATGAATCAACAATTCTAATGAAATCTCTTAAACTGGAACCATCTTATTAGAAATAAAAATATCTGAAAACTTAATGTACACTCAGAAGCCTCCTTCACTTCATCTTCAGTTTCTGGGCTATGGCTGTGGAGAATCCATACAGCAGTCCTCTGATTATCACTTTCACCACCTATTCCTTCAAGTGGGTCATGCTTTGTCGCCCTCACTGCTACATAACTATCCTCGGACATATTGGAAAGTACTGTGTCTTCCTTGGCCTTCTCCCAAGGGAAGAAGTTTACAGAAAGCAAGAAATTGCAGTGTACCATTTGACTTTTTTGATGGTGAGATCAACTACTCTGTAGATATGTAAGTCAGGGTTTTTCAAACTATGTGGACAGCAGGTTTCTACTTGCCTCGATCTCTCTTGTTGGGGAGGAGAACCAAAACTCCTACATCCAATGTACAACCTCTTGCCTTCTTATCATATTTTCTTGCCTGTTTCTTTTGTGCTCTATTTGTGTTCTTCTGTGCAACACAGACTGCTTCTTGAGGGTCTCTCTGAAAGGAGCCAACAAACTCATCATATCCCAAAACTGTTTCATCCCTCATCAACAGGAAGTTGGGGTGTCCATCCAAACATTGGATAAAATGGTGCAAAACTAGTCATTTCATGCTCTGTACAATGAGAGTTTGTAACAACTGAGGCCACTTTTCCTTTGACCAACAAGGTAAAACATAAATTGTGTTTCCCAGGGTATGGTTAAGTCTCTCAGTTTGGCCATTACCCATTGGGTGATATGGTGTGGTGTAAGTGTTCTTAGCTAGTTCCACTAACTCTACAATAAATTTACTCTAAAAACAGGCCCCTTGTTTACTTAGAATGCATTGGGGGTTACAGTTATAACCAACATGTCAATGCTCTCTCCATCTTTACCTTCAGATGACCAAAAGTCAATACAAACCAGTTCTAGTGGTGCACTTGTCCTAACTGACTCAAGAGGAGCTCTTTTCTGTGGCTGATGTGATTTGCTTACCACACAATGTCGGCACCTCATGACATAGTCGTTGACGTGCTCACCCATACCGACCCAAAAGAACCTCTGCTGAGTAAGGTGTAGTGTCCTTTCTTGCCCTTGGTGTGCAGCATCATCGTGTGTTCCCTTTAGTACTTCTGACTTCAATGATAACGGGACTAAAAACTGATATCTCTTTTTGCCAGTACTGTCCCTAGAGTTCTGATACAGGAATCAGGAACCAGGAATCAGGAACACTTTATTTGTCATTTCACTTGCACTTGCGTACATGAAATGAAATGAAATGCCATTTCCTCCAGCCCACAGCAGTACAACACAAAGACAAAAACACATCCAAAATCTACAAGAACACAAATATTGTCACCTTCTTAAAATAATGGCCTAAGTCATATTTTCAAGTTTTTCAAAAAACAGAACAAACCGAAACAAATATAGAATATGTATATGCTATTTCTTAATCATTTCACACAAAAAGGTTATGACAATATATGACTATTGACAGCGTACGATATTGTCATAACCTTTTGTGTGAAATGATTAAGAAATAGCATATACTCTATATTTGTTTCAGTTTATTCTATTTTTTGAAAAACTTGAAAATATGACTTAGGCCATTATTTTAAGAAGGTGACGATATCTAAACTAACACATATATCAAAACTTGTGGTGGACACGTATTGGGGACAGAATTCAACCCAGGAACTAAGGGTTAAGTCATGGTTGCCCTGGCAGGTTAACGCAGGGTTAAGTTATGGTTGTCCAGCCAGTTTTCTGATTATTCTTGCCACCTCCGCTCAGTCGAGCTGTGGTTTGGTTGCTCTCTGATTTACCGTGGATTAAAGAAAGTTGCCTACACGGCTAAAGTGTGAACCTACGGTCTTCTCCGTTCCTTCGGCTCTACACTGGTGACCCCGACGTCGGTTTTCGGATAAGTTTTCTGAAACCACACACATTATGGCTACGAACGCCGTTGCAATTAAACTGCCGGAGTTTTGGGAGTCTTCCGCGGCTACATGGTTCGCGCAGGCTGAGGCACAGTTCGCGCTCAGAGACATAACAGCAGACGAGACCAGGTACTACTACGTAGTGGCAGCGCTGGGGTGCGCTACGGCTTCCAGGATAAGCGGTTTCATAACCAACCCACCGGCCGATGGTAAATACGCCGCACTTAAACATCTCCTCCTTGAAACTTTTGAACTGTCAACAACGGAGAGAGCACGTCGCCTCTTCGCAATTCAGGGCTTGGGAGATGGCAAACCATCGGAGCTAATGAGCAGGATGTTAAACCTACTGGGTCAAGAAAAGCCATGTTTCCTGTTTATGGAGCTGTTTCTGCGCAACATGCCGCCCCACGCCCAGACTGCGCTCGCTAACTCCACCATCACTGATCCCCGTGAGCTGGCAAAGGAGGCTGACCGATTCTTCGTCGCTACACAACGTTCCTCCCATGGCGGGGTGCTGGCTCCTACCTTCACTGGCCCCCCGCCGACATCGCGGGCGTGGCCCGACGGTGGCGCCACAGCATCAGACCGCTACAAGCCCTCTGGACTCTGTATGTACCACGCTCGATTTGGTGCGAAAGCTAAACGGTGCCGTTCCCCCTGCAACTACAGGCCGACGGGAAACGAGAGGGCCAACACTCAGTAGTGGCCATGAGTGTTGGCGATACGAGCAGGCTACTCTTCATCCTCGACACCATCTCCGGTCGGCGATTTCTTTGTGACACGGGCGCACAGAGAAGCGTGCTCCCTGCTACTGACGTCGACATCATGGGCGGGGAGCGGGGCCCCCAGTTGGCGACGGCTGATGGCAGCCCTATCCACACCTACGGCGTGCGGTCTGTAGAACTGTGTTTTGGTGGACAACGTTTCACGTGGGAGTTCGTCATGGCCAATGTAACGCTTCCCCTCCTCGGAGCTGATTTTTTGTGCGCTTACGGTTTGCTAGTGGACATTCAGAACAGCCGTCTGGTCGATGCCTTAACCTTCTCCTCCTTCGCATGTACGCGGAGGGAAGCGGCCTATGCAGGTCTAGCCAACTCTCTCTCAGAGGCAGACAAGTTCAACCGCCTCCTCGCTGAGTTCCCTGACCTCACCCAGCCTACCTTCTCTGCACCCACCGCTAAGCATGGGGTGGAGCATCACATTGCTACGAAGGGGCCCCCGGTCTACGCCAGAGCCAGGCGTCTCGACCCCGCCAAACTCGCCATTGCCAAGTCTGAGTTCGAGCACCTGGAACGCATGGGGATCATCCGCCGCTCTGACAGCCCGTGGGCGTCCCCACTCCACATCGTCGCTAAGCCTGATGGAGGTTGGCGCCCATGCGGGGACTACCGCCGACTAAATGACGCCACCACGCCCGACCGCTATCCTGTCCCGCATATCCAGGACTTTTCTGCAAACCTGTCTGGCAAATGCGTCTTCTCAAAAGTCGACCTGGTCCGTGGTTATCATCAAGTTCCCGTGCACCCCTCAGACATCCCCAAGACAGCGGTGACTACCCCATTCGGCCTATTTGAATTCCTACGAATGCCATTTGGACTCAAAAACGCGGCCCAGTCCTTTCAGCGGCTGATGGATTCAGTGCTCCGTGGCCTTCCTTTCCTCTTCGTCTATTTGGACGACATACTCATCGCCAGCGCCTCCGAGGAAGAACACCTGTCCCATCTTCATGCCCTCTTCACACGCCTCAGCCAGCATGGGCTGATCGTCAACCCGGCGAAGTGCCGGTTCGGGCTGACAGCCATTGATTTCCTCGGGCATCGCATCACTGGGGACGGGGCAGTCCCCCTGCCCTCAAAGGTGGAAGCGGTGGCGGCCTTTCCGCGCCCCCAAACAGCTCGTGCGCTCAGGGAGTTCATCGGGATGGTGACATTCTACCACCGCTTCATTCCCCGAGCCGCCTTTATCATCCGGCCACTGTACGAGGCGCTGAAAGGCATGTCCCCCAACCAGGCGGTCGACTGGACAGCAGAGCGGGACCGTGCGTTCACCGAGACTAAAGCTGCGCTCTCCCAGGCTACCCTGCTAGCGCATCCTTCACCTACAGCGCCTATTTCCATAACCACGGATGCATCGGACTATGCTGTTGGTGCCGTTCACGAACAGTGGGTGGGGGGGGCTTGGCAGCCTTTGGCCTTTTTCAGTCGCCAGCTTACACCCCGAGAGCGCAAGTATAGTACTTTTGACAGGGAACTCCTCGGTCTCTGGCTCGCTGTCCGGCATTTCCGTTTCCTGCTAGAGGGCCGCGAGTTTACTGCGTACGTGGACCACAAGCCCCTCACGTTTGCCATGTCCAAGACGGCCGAGCCATGGTCCGCTCGCCAGCAGCGACAACTCTCCTACATTTCGGAATTCACTACCGACATCCAGCACGTCGCTGGTAAGTCTAACCAGGTAGCTGACTGCCTCTCTAGGGCAGTGATTGGAGCGGTCCACCTAGGCCTTGACTATGCACAGATGGCCGCTGACCAGGCCACGGACCCAAGCATCCTCCGTCTCCGGGCCTCCGACACGGGGCTCCGCCTGCAGGACGTTCCTTTCAGCAACACAGGTGCCACCCTCCTGTGTGACGTCTCCACAGGACAGCCCAGGCCCATCGTCCCGCACAGCTGGAGACGCCCCGTATTTGAAGCTGTGCACGGCCTCTCTCATCCAGGCGGTAAGCCATCCGTGCGCCTGACCTCTGCTAAGTTTGTGTGGGAGGGACTTAAGAGAGACGTGAAAGCGTGGGCCGACTCGTGTGTTGCCTGTCAGCGGGCTAAGATACACCGCCACATTAAGGCGCCTCTGGAACGCTTCGCAGTGCCGGAGAGACGATTTGACCATGTCCACGTCGACCTGGTTGGTCCCCTACCCCCCTCCCATGGGTTCACCTACCTCTTCACTGTGGTGGACAGGACTACGCGCTGGCCTGAAGCTGTTCCCCTGGCATCCACGACGTCTGCTGATGTGGCCCGGGCTTTTATTGGGTCGTGGGTCTCACGTTTCGGTACGCCTTCCGACCTTTCATCTGACCGCGGGCCACAGTTTACCTCAGAGCTATGGAGTGCTGTGGGTGAGGCTCTGGGCGTCAAGCTTCATCGCACTACCGCCTACCACCCTCAGGCGAACGGCCTATGTGAGCGCTTCCACCGGTCCATGAAGGCTGCGCTTCGGGCTACTCTCAAGGACTGCAACTGGGTCGACAAGCTCCCATGGGTCATGCTGGGCCTGCGGACCGCCCCGAAGGAAGACCTACAAGCCTCCTCTGCGGAGCTGGTGTACGGCACGCCGCTGCGAGTCCCAGGCGATTTCATGCCCAATGCAACGCGTCCCTGGTCAGCTGTGGACCAACGAGCCTCCTTGCTGGACGGGGTCAGAGCTTTCACACCCGTCCCTACCGCCCAACACGGCGCGCCGGTGTCCCAGGTGCCCCCAGGTCTGCAGTCAGCGGACTACGTGTTCATCCGTCACGACGCACACCGCCCCCCTCTGCAACCCCCTTATGACGGCCCCTTCCGCGTCCTGGAACGAGGAACTAAGCACCTGGTGGTGGATTTTGGGGGCACGGCCGAGCATGTTTCAGTGGACCGAGTTAAACCCGCACACCTGGACTTGACGCAGCCGTTGGAGTTAGCCCAACCTCCTCGTCGCGGTCGTCCCCGGGCTCCGCCTCCTCCCCCCGTGGAGGCCCGAGCTGCCTCTTCTGCTCCTCAGGCCGACCTTCACAGGCCCGCGTCAATGCCTCCCAGAGACACTCCGGCCCCTGTTATCCGGAGCCGCCGCGGACGGCCTGTTGTCCCCCCGCGCCTGCCTGACTTCGATTACTAGGGCGAATTCTGGGGGGGCTCATGTGGTGGACACGTATTGGGGACAGAATTCAACCCAGGAACTAAGGGTTAAGTCATGGTTGCCCTGGCAGGTTAACGCAGGGTTAAGTTATGGTTGTCCAGCCAGTTTTCTGATTATTCTTGCCACCTCCGCTCAGTCGAGCTGTGGTTTGGTTGCTCTCTGATTTACCGTGGATTAAAGAAAGTTGCCTACACGGCTAAAGTGTGAACCTACGGTCTTCTCCGTTCCTTCGGCTCTACAAACTAAACAAAAAAACCACTGTCCAAGGAAACGAACGCCAGCCAGGATGAATGTCGGAACCGCCGGTCTGCTTGGGCTAGCAGTTAGCTTAGCCTGCCCCACTTCCAAGTCCTGTCAGACTGCCCTCAGCGTTTCCTCCTCAGGTGCAGCTCAAGGCAGGGGCCGTGACCCCTGGGCCCACCAGACGAAGCAGACCATGCTCTCCCAGCCGATCCAGTGCCAGCTCTCCCAGCCAGACACCCTCGACACACCTCCCCGCACTCCTCATGACGACATCAAAAACACCACAGTTAAGGCCAGGTGAGGCCGTCGCCAAACCGCCCTCAGTGTCATCGGAACTGCCGGTCTGTATGGGCTAGCAGTTAGCTTAGCCTGCCCCGCTCTCCCAGCTTATCCAGCGCCAGCCTTCCTAGCCGTCAAACGAAGACAAAACTTAGACACAGATGTGGACAAAGACACTGCATCGACAGTACTGGGTGAGGCCGCAGCAAATGTGAATTCACGCCACCATCTTCCGACACCGGCACTGGGTGAGGCCGCTGCAAACGTGAATTCGTGCAGCCATATTCCCACACTGGAACCGGAGTGGATATTCCATACAATATTCCATCCAGGGTTTCCGCTAGGATTTTTCCTTGCCGGTCCAATGTCCAGAAAGAATTTATTTTACTGGACAAATGTGAAACTTACCGGACATGTTCAAAAACAGTTTGTTACAAATGCAAATATAATAGCCTACACTTAGGTTGAAGAGATAATGACAAAAACCTCAAATCGGTTTAATGGACAATACATATTAAACAAAACGAATTGTAACGATTGTGCAAAACAAACAATAACAAAACACTCATAACCAACAGAATACTCGTAACATTTAGCCCAGGCTATAATAGAAAAACACTCATAACCAACAGAACACTCGTAACATTTAGCCCAGGCTATATATGATACGGCTACCAGGCATTTTTATTTTCTCCATTTTTTTATTGCGGCAAATGCCTCTACTGTCGACTTAAAATCAAAGGCATCTAGAGTGTCTTTGCAGCTTGCAATGTGCCTAATGTGCCTGGTCCAGCCGATTTCGTTGCGCCGTCTTAATTCTGCTCGACACGGGCAAGACACAGGCAATTTTAGCCACTGTAGCCCAGTCGGAGTGTAGCCGGGTGGTAAATCTGTTAAATATGTTAAAAGATTTTCCACTTAAATTTAGTATAGTTTAACTGTTAATATATGTAATTGTTACACTGTCAAGCCATGTAAAATGTCATTTGATGTATTTAAATTGTGAGGCAGATTGTGAGTGTATTTTTATAGTTTTGGTTGTCATTGCATGTTTTGACCAGTAAGTGGCAGTGGCGGACTTTTATTGTAACTCCGTGCAAGTTATCCAAGTGCATCTTGGGTATTCTTTCTTTTTTTTTTCTTGTGTGGAGCGCCTGAAGATTGCGGTGTGACAGTGCTCTGACTCCGTAGTAAGTAAGGGTAAATATCTTGTGAAATATACCTGTAACATTATTCCAAACAATATTGTATGTCGGTAATTTGACAAGATGGTTTGATTTAGACGCTACTGGAGTTGATGTTCGGCGCGAGCCGTCGACCGCTGTTCGCCATTGCAGGCATGACAAGGTAATGTTGGCGTGAATAAAGCCACACCATGCCATTGTATTTGGGATGTAAAGGTTTTATATGCATTTTAATTCTGTTTAAAGGTAACTGACAGAGTGAGAAGTTGCGCGATCTTCAGGAAGTTCCACATGTCTTTGTTAAACCCTGTTTAACGTACATAGTCCACTGCCGTATTTTGCACCGTATTTTGTATTTATTATTTCCCTTTTTAAAATCTTTTCTGTTAAACTTGCCACATCTGTGAACATTTATGAGCTGTTTGCTCGAAAGACACAGGAATGTATGCACTCAGTAAAACGATCTGCATTCGAAGGTTCAAACAATAAAATTAAAGCTACAAGAACCCCGGAAGTAATTGTGTCCTGTGTGGTATCTAATTCCACGGGCTACAGGAGTATAGCTTGCTGAACTCACATGTAAGCATCTTGGCACTGGGTGCGCTCAGTGAATGCGTATGCCCTCATGTTGGTTGACCCTCTCGTAAATCCATTTCTCCTCCCTGAGCTAACACAAAGGCAGCAAAATATTTTGACTACCCCATCCACAGTTTCACACTTCAGCCACCTGAACTTGTTCTGCCACTCGGGTATGAAGCGGGTTCTCGCCTTCTTTGGTGCTGGACCCTCGGTTTCCGAGATTTCTGGGATGTCCTCATCAGGCACAAAGAGGGGGGTATCAGTAGACTTAGTGCTACCACTAGACTTGCTTCGTCTTTGAGGAAAAATTGACCTATGTTCGATTGTTTTGCCATAGCTAACTGCTTGCTAATACTACTGTAAGTCAACCATTGGAGATATTTCCGTGATTCATAGCGAATCAATAACGGCTCTGATTTTCGTTTATCGATTTCCGTTTGGATTGTTTACATCAAACTATCTGTGATATGCCGAGGCTAATAACCTTAGCTTTGCTAGCTAGCAGGCGCTAGCAAATGACCGTCTCCTGTAAAATTTGTTCATGTTAAGATGCGGCTCATCGTTGTGCTTTTCATTGACTTTTTGTACATAGAATGAAAACGACCACATACATAACCTTTTCGTGAATTATTTTAATTTGCAAAACTACAAGCCATCCCAGCTGTTTCCATTCAATGCAGCCTCGGACTGAAGTAGAAAACTGGACAGCGGTGTCATGGCGATGCCCATTGTTTGGCCAGGAATAAGGTGGTAGTATCGCGCAATTAAAGAGCGGACCCCTATGGCAGAAAAGAGCACTGCAGGCTGTTAATGGGCTGTTTAGCTGTCAAAACAGAAATGTCAAGGTGAGGGATAGCCAATGTTATATCTCAGCTACGTTTTTTATGTGCATGCCTACCGGAGATTTTGACCGGCAAGTTTTTATTTTTCAGTTTTTTCATAAATTTTACCGGTCAAAAACTGGTATTTACCAGTTAACGTAAACCGTGATTCCATCCTTCAATTCCAGTTTTTCCCAGTGCTTCAACAGTCTCTGCACAGCCATCGTTTCATACTCCCTCTCATGACGCGACACCCTGCATTTCCTTTTCACATAGCAGATAGCACGGGCTATTGTCTTGTCCACTTGCTGTTTATCTTTAAGATCACCAAGTGAAAAGACAGAGAGTGTTGGAAGGCCTCCCTGTAACTACTGCAAGTATTATTAAATTAGCAGCACAGCACATGTAGACACAACACCCTGACAATTCAGACAGCCATCTACCAGGGCCTTCACTTCCTCACTTGAGACTTCAGTATAGATACGTGAATCTATTTCACCATTGGCTGTTGGGATTCGGTTATTCACATAAAGTCGCAAGACCTCTTGTACTTTTGCATTTGCTACATGTTCAGTCTTACCTTCTTTGGAAAATGGTATACCACTGAGTATGTTTGCGAGCACATTAAGAGATCATGCAATGTGTTTCAAGTCAAAATCATAAGGGGCTAACTTGGATGCCCATCTTTGTTCACAGGCATCTAGTTTTGGTTTTGTCAGTGTGAGTCAGTAGTATATTATCTGTCATAACTGAACTTCACACCCTTTAGCAATGGCCAAATTTGTCACAAACTGCCCATTTTACTGCCAGAAACTCAAACAGTGGGTTGGGTACTTGGCTTGGGCCTTGTTTAGGGACTTGCTGGCGAATGCAATAGGTCTGCTCTTGTTCTCCCCCTCAGGGATCTGACTCAAAACAGCACCTACACTGTCAAGTGAAGCATCTGTTGACAGTATGAAGGGTTTGCTAAAATCAGGATGAACTAGAACTATTGCGTTGACAACAGCATATTTCAGCTGCTCAACGGCCTCTTGACATTCATCTAATCTTGTGTGAGCTTACATGGTGGATTTCTCAGCAGCTTTTCCTTTTTGTTCTTGTGTTTCCATTTTTGCCCTGCAGGTAAACGGAACATTGGTCTAGCAATCTTAGAAAATCCCCTGAATGAAATGGGAACAATAATTCATCAACTCAAGGAATGGCTGAACTTCTGGATAGCAGGTGTCTTTCCATCCATTTTCATTAGATGAGTGGCCATTATCCCTGTAAAAGCTGAGACCTTCTCTGCATCAGTCTGAACCCCTTTCTGAGATATGACATGGCCCAGAAACTTTACTGAGCATCTAAGGAAATTACATTTTTTTGGGGGGGGGGCTAATTTCAAATGCTTGCAAGCCTACTGAATACCATTTCTAACCGTTGAAGTGATTCCTGTTCGCTGTTCCCAAAACAAGTAAACCATCCAAATAACACAGCCATGATAGATCATTTTCCTCTCCAAATATGGACATCATCATTCTTGTGAATCTAGCAGGATTATTACAGAGACCCTGAGCCATGTGGTTATACTCAAAAAGTCCAACTGGAGCAGTGAAAGGCTGTGTATTTAAGGTCATCTTTGTGCAGAGGAATTTTGAAAAATCCTAAAGTCAAGCCCATAGTGCTGAACAGACAGTTTCCTGCCAATGACGCTAATGCATCTGCTTAGTTTAGTAAAGGATAAGCGTCCTTCACAATTTTTGTGTTGAGCCATCTAAAATCTAAGCATGGTCCAAGTTCACTATTGCGTTTCCAAACCAGAATGAGGGGCAATGCCCACTCACTGTTTGACTTGCTGATGATGCCACGTTCTTCCATTTCATCCAAACTTTGCCTCAGTCTTTGGAAGTCAGAAAGGCACACTCGGCAGTAAGGTAGCCTGAATGACCTTTTGTCTTTCAGTCTGATCCTATGCACAAAATCTATTGCTTCCCTACAATCCATTTTGCCTCTATGGAACACTTTCTCATATTTCAGCACAAGATTTGCCATCTTACTCTCCCATTCACTGGTTATTTCACAAGACTCTATGTCAATATCGGCATGACCACTCTCTTTTAACTTCTCAACATACATCTATCTGTCTGGTCTTTTTGTCATTACAGGAGGATTTGGTTCCCATTACATTCAGTGAAATGCCCCATATTTCCTCACACTGGCCACAGCAGTTACTGTTAGGCTCTAAGTCTTTTGCTGCTATGCATGGAAAGACATCTGTTAACTTTGCATTATACCTCAGAGTCATTTGATGTTCCTGGGGATTAAGCACTTTCATGGGAATCCATTTGTCGCCCCATAGCGGACACACTGTTTGACCAACTAACACATTTTTGGGCACTGCTTTTGAAGTGGTGGTTTCTACAATAGCTGGCCCGGTTGTCAACTGGTTTAGAACATACCTTCCGGACAGGCAGTTCTTTCTGTCTATTGGAGAATTTTCCACAGACAAAGAGGGTATAATGTGTGGGATACCACAAGGTTCAATTCTTGGACCACTACTATTCAATCTCTATATGCTCCCACTCGCACATATTATACAGAAACACAAAATAAATTGCCATAATCATGCAGATGATTCACAACTGTACATATTCCTATATCATGATGACCTAGATACCATACATTCCCTAATTCATTGTATTGACGATATTAATCTATTTATGTCAGAGAACTTTTGACAACTGAACAAAGACTAGACAGAAACATTTATTTTTGGTGTAAAGACTCAGAGACAGAGATTTGCAGCTCATCTCAGCTCTCTGTCTCTGGAGTGCAAAAGCGAAGCTAGAAATCTTGGTGTAATCATAAGCGCTAACGTGTTAGGCCAGAACTCCACAGTGTACACCCATCTACAGGCCAGCGGCCGCTCTTTCAAGAATGAGGATGTGCACATCCTCGATAGGGAGGAACGCTGGTTTGAATGGGGAGTCAAAGAGGCCATCTCTGTAAAGAGAGAGCAGCCATCCCTGAACCGGGGGGGGGGGCTAAGAGTACATCTGTCACCGTCTTACAATGCTGTGACTGCAACCATTCCCAAATCCTCTATGAATAGTACACATTGCCATTGAAAGCCTAGTTAATGCGCATGGCAATTTGCATATGAAACCAGTCATTTTTGGTCGTTTATGCCACTGTATTGTTTATACTGGCGGGGATACCTACAGTCAGTTGAGACTGAAGAGGTCACTTAGATGACTGATGAAATGTTGTGTCCAGATGAACTGATTCAACTTGCTTTCTTTGATTTTCTTACCTAGATTATTGAGCATGCATAAAGACATATATGAGTTCTTTAAGTTCTTCAAAGCACTGTACAGTTAACCGTGCATATAATAGATGATCACAACCTGCTGTTCTTTGAAATTTTGATGTATCACAACTGACTCTTCAGGAAGATTATCTTTGCATGCAGCCACCATTTCATCTAGACCAGGATGGTTGGTGCTTTCAGAGGACGACAGGGGTCATCATGGGCACTCTGAACGATCTGCAGCTATACAGCCCCATACACAGCAAGCTGTAATGCACTGTGTGTTCTGACACCTGTCTATCATAGCCAGCATTAACTTTTTCAGCACTTTGAGCTACAGTAGCTCTTCTGTGGAATTGGACCAGATTGGCTAGCCTTTGCTCTCCACACACATCAATCAGCCTTGGGCACCCATGACCCTGTTGCCAGTTCAATGGTTGGCCTTCCTTGGACCACTTTTGGTAGGTACTGACCACAGCATACTGGGAACAAACCACAAGACCTACCGTTTTGTCGATGCTCTGACCCAGTCACCTGGCTATCACAATTTGGCCCCTGTCTAAGTCACTCAGATCCTTATGCTTGGAGAAAGCTTACAACCATGTACCCTGGGGCACTCTGTGGGGGTTACTACGGGAGTATGGGGTAATGGGTCAGTTGCTACAAGCCATTTGGTCATTGTATAACCAAAGTGAGAACTGTGTCCGCATTCTCAGCACAAAGTCATACACATTTTCGGTGGGTGTCGGACTCTGCCAAGGTTGTCTCTTGTCTCCGATTCTGTTTGTGATATTCACGGACAGGATCTCAAGGCGCAGCCAGGGTGAGGAGTTTGTCTGTTTTGGGAACCTCAGAATTGCATCCCTGCTCTTTGCAGATGATGTGGTTTTGTTGGCTTCATCGGAACATGACCTCCAGCGCGCACTGGGACGGTTTGCAGCTGAGTGTGAAATGCCCAGGATGAGAGTCAGCACCTCCAAGTCTGAGACCATGGTTCTCTAACGGGAAATGGTGGATTGCTCCCTCTGGGTTTGGGATGAGTTGCTGCCTCAAGTGAAGGAGTTCAAGTACCTCGGGGTCTTGTTCACGAGTGAGGGTAGGATGGAGCGGGAGACTGACAGGTGGATTGGTGCAGCATCAGCAGTAATGCGGATATTGTACCGGACCGTTCTGGTGAAGAGGGAGCTGAGCCGAAAGGCAAAGCTCTCAGTGTATCAGTTAATCTTCATTCCAACCCTCACCTATGATCATGAGCTTTGGGTAGTGACCAAAAGGGTGAGATCACGGAAATGGCTGAAATTAGTTTCGCCATACGGTGTCTGGGCTCAGCCTTAGAGATAGGATGAGGAACTCGGACATCCCGAGGGAGCTCGGAGTACAGCCGCTGCTCCTTCGCACTGAAAGGAGCCAGTTGAGGTGGTTCGGGCATCTGATTAGGATGCCCCCTGGGCGCCTTCCTTTGGAGGTTTTCTGGGCACGGCCAACTGAGAAGAGACCCCGGGGTAGACCCAGAACTTGCTGGGTCTCCAATCTGGCCTGGGAACGCCTTGGAAGCCCCCAGGAGGAGCTGGAGGGCGTTGCTGTGGAGAGGGATGTCTGGAGTGCCCTACTTAGCTTGCTGCCACTGCGACCTATACTTCTCGGAGAAGTGGCTGATGATGAATGAATGAATGAATGAACGTAATGTTTAAATAAGTATAATTATAAATAATGTAGAGAAAAATGCTTAATGTAAGATAACGTCCATTCTCATAGGATTTCGGTCTTGATTTTTTGACAGGCGGAAGTGTTTGTGACAACAGATGTCTGAGAGATATTTGGTGATAATTGATCTTTGTTCAGCTACGTTAAGCCACGTTAAGCTTTTTCCTTATAATGGGCGTCAATGGAGAGGAGAACGCTTAATATATGATAATCACCATATTCCTAGGATTTGGGTTTTGATTTTTTTTTACGTGTGAAAGTGTTAATGACAAGAGATGTTTGAGGGAAATTTGGTCATCTTCGATCAATTTTTTGGTACATTAAGCCACGTTAACCTTTTTTTCTTTTGTCCACTTTAAGCGTTTAGAATGTCCTGCGTGAGCTCAGGGCCAATAAAACCCCATGCAGCCTGACAGTGTGAACCTGTGAGCCTGAGCTCAGGGCAAGCAAAACCCTAGAGTTACAGACAAATCTCCACACACATTTGCAGATCGCTACACGCATTTACAGATCAGCTACGACAGAGGTGTGGAAAAAAAATCACGTGTAAAAAGACAGCCAATTGAGAGGTCGGCCTGAGCTGTAACTGATGACTTGTCTGTATTTCCCTCTCTTGGAGCAAAATACTTTTCAGCCACACGGATTCTGAATAAACATTTGCAGATTCATGTAC
Source organism: Lampris incognitus (assembly GCF_029633865.1). NCBI lineage: Eukaryota > Metazoa > Chordata > Actinopteri > Lampriformes > Lampridae > Lampris > Lampris incognitus. Next base: position 31,603,467 of record NC_079215.1, read on the forward strand.
ACATTCGCAAATCTCAGTACGCAGAGATTCTGTTACACATTTACAAATCTGATTACGCACACACGGATTGAGATACAATTACACAGCTCTCCACACACATATGCAAATAGTTCTGCTAAAATAATGGCCCCATAGATTTCTAACGTCACATAGGTTCAATGAAACACCACCAGTGATGCTCTCAAAAACATATAAACCAAAATAAACTTCTGCAGACAAAATGGTGTAAAATACCTCGGAAGGACGCATCAACGAATGAGATTAGCACTGTCTTTCAATTTAGGAAACTGTGCGAAAAAAGGAATAAACAGACAATGGCCTGTGATCCCATCGCTTTGAGTCGTAATTGGTGTGCTGAACCAACACGACACCAGGACATTTACGCAAGCTATCTTTGTCTAGGGGTTTCTCTGGGTGGTTAAAAAAAAGTTTCATTGGCAGCATTCATAAACCATCGATGACAAGGGAATTCTCCTTAAAACCCGACTGTTGGAGACCGAAATCTCAGTTGCATTAAGCTCCCTTTTCCCCTCCAATCAATTGTTAGTTTATATCATAATCTAAACTAACTGTATTTTTTACCATTTGTAGAGATGCCAACGTGTTCGGCGTGATGCTTGCGCTTTCAGGTGCTGTCCCACTCCACAAACAAATTCATGCCAATCAGAGTGGCTCACCGTGTGCCACGGAGAGCCATGTGTATGCAGGTTTTCATTCAAGCCGGACTCCACACCAGGTGATTTCACTGATTAGCAACCCTTCAACCAAAGAGGAAGGATGTATCAGTGAAATCACCTAGTGTGGAGTCGGGTTGGAATGAAAACCTGCATACACATGTACACATGGCTCTCCATGGCACGTGGTTAGCCACTGCTGCATGACCCAGGCTGCAAAACTTAGCCTCAACCAACCTACGTGCTATTCTTTCCCCCTCTGCATATTAGGATGTTTTTGAGTCATCAGAACCTTAACTTCAGTGACACAGTCTATTAGCATGCGTTTCTACTTTTTTTTTGGGGGGGGGGGGCTTCCCTCAATAGTACCCAGCCAATTACCCAACTCTTCCGAGCCGTTCCGCTCGCTGTTCCAAACCCTCTGCCGATCCAGGGAGGGCTGAAGACTACCACCTCTCCCCCGATACCCGTGGAGTCGACAGTTGCTTCTTTTCACCTGACAGTGAGGAGTTTCACCTGACTTTTATTTTCACCCGAATGTCGCCAGGTGGACGTAACGCATCAGAGGATGACGCTTTTCCCCCCAGTCCCCCCCCCCCAACCAGGCGCCCCGACCGACCAGAGGAGGTGCTAGTGCAGCGACCAGGACACATACCCACATCCGGCTTCCCACCCGCAGGCACGGCCAATTGAGTCTGTAGGGACGCCCGACCAAGCCGGAGGCAACACAGGGATTCAAACCACAGATTCCCGTGTTAGTAGGCAACGGAACAGACCGCTACCCGGACGCCCTATTTGTTTCTACTTTTTATACTAGGTGACACTATCAAAACTCAGTGTAACGGTGATGGGGTGTTTGTCACGCTGTGACAACGTTGATTGGACAATCGAAAGTCGTTGAATTACAAACTGGTCTTTTCAGTCTACATGGTATCTGATAGTGGTTAAAACAAACTGTGAAAATACATTTAATTAAAAAGACATCAGACAGCGTTGAATGTCTCAGAGTACTGCTGAGTTTGATGAAAAACAATAGGTAATTTATTCTGTAATGTTGGTGGTGGAGGTGATGCATGAATAACACGGGTATGGCCAATCCAGCCAGGACTATCACTGGGTATGTCTGTGACACACACACACACACACACACACACACACACACACACACACACACACACACACACACACACACACACACACAATCCTTACCTAACTTGGAGAAATTAATCCTATAGTACCACTGAGAAGCTTGATGAGGACAGGCTATCACTTTTGCAAATTAGAAAGAAACCTGTAACATTTTCTCTACCAATCATTGATGTGCCATAGTATTTGGGCAGTGTTTCCTAAACTTTTTTTCTGGGGACCAATTTTTAAGAAAATGACAAACCATCACGACCCAATTCACAATAGGCCTCATCTATGAATCGTGAGAAGAGCAAATTTGTGCATAAATGAAGGTTCCTGACCTGTGGCAGAGCCAGAGCAGGGGCATGGGGGCGGTCGCCCTAGGGCCCACAAGGTCGGGGGGGCCCCGTTTGGAGCTCTGTTGCCGAGTTTACGAGCGTCTGTGAACGCACCGGGTCTCGGGACTCCGACGCATTCAGTGACACACTCGTAAAGTCGGCTAATGATAAAAAATACAGTGCAGTACGGGGCCCCTATACATCGATATTAACGGCCCCTATAAAGGCTATAGCCTATATTTGAGCGCGACTGGCAACACTTTTTTTTGTTCTTCAGAACAAGCTTCTGAACAGGTTTGTCTGACAAAAGTGGCTTTTCTATTCTTTCTTAGACATGTAAGCTGCTTGGCTCAATAAGTGACCATTTGTGTTGTTTGCTGGATAGGATGAGATGTCCGCTAGTTTACAGTTTTTGAATTTTAAAATGACTATCACAAGGTCTCATTGAGAAGCTCCACCCCCTTTGTGCTGAGACCCACGCTCCGCCCCTGTTCCTGACCATTTTTACTGTCATTTCCGCATCACCTTATATATAGTATCTTGAATATATTCAAGATAATATGGGGTGATGCGATTTAAGAGATATACGTTTGATGTATCACAACTATACGAAAATTCAGTACTATCAGAAACATGCTTCGCGTTGAACGTTTTTTTGAAATGCTCATGCCTATTATCAGAATAAGTAGGCTTGTGTTTAAGTGCAGCTATTGCTGTCAAACAGTCAACCAATCACAGTCAACAATCAATTCGTTAACCACATCAGGTCTATTCCACGACAAATCTCATTAGGCCCATTATGTGTGTGAATATTATCTTTTTAGGTCTACTCCGAATATCCAGTTGTGCATATTAACTTAACATACACCTTGCTAATGTGATAGGTGGGCCTGCTTGCTTTTTAGTATTGCATTCTAGTCCGGTGTACTAGAGGAGAGCACAACGTGCATATCGGGTGCAGCGTTCAGTCTATTTCTGGCGGAAACGGTGAGTGATGTAGAAATATCAACGAGTTCTCTAATGGGGCTCAAAGGTGTACTGTAGATATAAATCTTAAATGAAAGGCTTAAAGAAATTCTGCAAATTTTATTTGGGTACCCAAATAAGATCTCCTGCGACCCATCTGTGTGTCCCCACCCAGTCTCAGGGAATGACTGGTATTAGTGCACATACTAATTACTATGAGCTAATCAAGCAGTCTAACAATTGATGATAATAATAATAATAATAATACATTTTATTTGTGGGCGCCTTTCAGAGCACTCAAGGACACCTTACAGAACACAGTAGAAAAAAAAAAAAACAAGCAGAACTGTATCAGACAGCATAAAATCAAAACAAAGCAGGGTAGACAATAAAAACAATAAAACAGTTAATACAACAGATAAGTATAAAATCATCAACTGTACAAAAATCAATGAAGTGTGTATCAGACTGAATATGCCAGTTTGAAAAGGTACGTTTTGAGATGGGCTTTGAAGGTTGAAAGAGAGTCAATGTTGTGCATTTCTTGTGGGAGAGAGTTCCATAGGCGGGGGGCAGAATGACTGAAGGCTCTAGTCCCCATGGCAGTCAAGCAGGCCGATTATGTAGTGAGTTGGAGAGCAGACAATGATCTGAGATTGCGGGAGGGTGTGTGGGTTTGAAGGAGTTTGGAAAGATACGAAGGAGCTATGTTATTAAGGGCCTTAAACGTGAGGAGCAGGATCTTGAAGTCAATGCAGTATTTAACAGGGAGCCAATGGAGTTGCTGAAGAACAGGAGTAATATGATCTATGGAAGGAGTTCTGTTAATGATACAGGCAGCTGAATTCTGGGCCAATTGAAGTTTATGAAGACATTTCTGGGGAAGACCAAAGAGGATAGAATTACAGTAGTCAATACAGGATGTAACCAGGTTGTGAGTGAGTATGGCTGTGCTTTTAGGTGTAAGTGACGGGCGAAGATAATTAATATTGCGTAGGTAGAAGTATGCAGACCGAATAACATTGTTGATGTGAGCTTCAAAAGATAATGTGCTGTTCAGGATGACACCTAAACTCTTAACCTGAGGCGATGGAGGAACTATAGAATCGTCAATAGTCAGAGAAAAACTATCAGGTTTGGCTAAAGTAGAGTTAGTACCTACTAGGAGGACCTCAGTTTTATCACTATTAAGTTTGAGAGAGTGGTATGAAAACCAGGATTTAATTTCTAGTAAGCAGTCAGAAAGGGAAGTGGGCAGAAGAGTGGAGGTAGGCTTGATGGATAGATAAAACTGGGTGTCATCTGCGTAGCAGTGAAATTGAACGCCACATTTCCTGAAAATGTAGCCAAGAGGTAGCAGGTAAATAATAGGAGGGGTCCCAGTACAGAGCCCTGGGGAACACCGGTAGTAACAGGAAAGGACTGTGATCTCAAATTTTTAAGTTGGACAAACTGAGTGCAGCCAGAGAGATATGATCTAAACTAGTCAAGGGGGGTGCCAGTTATTCCAATGTAAGGTAATCTTCCTAGGAGGATGATATGTGAGATGATATCAAAGGCTGCACTCAGATCAAGAAGGACAAGTATGGTTACGAGCCCAAGATGCAGACTCTATAGTTTTGCTGGGGAACTTCAACAATCACGTGGGCAGCGATGGAGAAACCTGGAGGGGTGTGATTGGATGGAACGGCCTCCCCAATCTGAACCCTTGTTATTGGATTTCGGTGCGAGTCATGGATTGGCCATAACAAACACCATGTTCAAACATAAGGTAGTTCATAAATGTACTTGGTACTAGAACACCTTAGATGTAAGATCAACGATAAGACTTTGTGGTTGTATCATCAGATCTGTGGCCATATGTTTTGGACACTCGGGTGAAGAGAGGAGCAGAGCTGTCAACTGATCACCACCTGGTGGTGAGTTGGATCAGATGGCGGGGAAGGCTGCCAGACAGACCTGGCAAACCCAAACGTGTAGTGAGGGTGAACTGGGAATGTCTGGTGGAGGCCCCTGTCCGTGATGTCTTCAACTCCCACCTCTGGAAGAAGTTCTGGTGTCTCCCGAGGGAGGCTGGGGACATGGAGTCTGACTGGGCCATGTTCAAAGCCTCTATTGCAGATGCGGCAGGCAGGAGCTGTGGTCATAAGGTCATCAGTGCCTGTCGAGGTGGCAACCTAAGAACCCGCTGGTGGACACTGGAAGTGAGGGAAGCCACCAGGCTGAAGGAGGCCTTCCGGGCTTGGTTGGCCCAGGGGTCTCCTGAAGCAGCAGGAGGCCAGAAGGGCTGTGACTTAGGCGGTCGCGGAAGGAAAAACTTGGGTGTGGGAGGAGTACGGCGAGGCTATGGAGGAGGACTTTTGGTTGGCCTCAAGGAAGTTCTGGCAAACCACCATATGTTTGATTTGGTAAATAGCGAAAAGCGAGCATAGGTTTCAGCCAGGGGACACTCCTATCCGGGAGTCCAGGAACCGCCACAGTCGGTACGCGAACCCGTATCTCCCACTCCGCAAGCGACAACGTTAACCAGTCGACTAAAGGATCCGATCCGTTAGCCAAGGGCCAATGTGTCTAGTGTAACGTGCATAGATAAGTAGACACGTTGGCCGCTGGCTGACGGGTGGGACCCTTTAGTAGAGCGGTTAGCGATGTCCCCCGCGGTGCGGGACATACGGGCTTGCGTCCCGGCTGTGGCGGTTCCCGAGCTCCCCCCTGGATTCACTACATTGATGTCAGAAGTGGGATACGCGTGGACGCGCTTTCCCGAAGGAGGGGGGGTGGGGTAACGTGCATGGATAAGTAGACACGTTGGCCCTTGGTTAACAAGTCTGACCCTTTTGTCGAGCGGTTAGCGATGTCTCCCGCGCCGCGGCAAGTCCTGTGGTTGCCCCCCGAATTCGCTACAATAATTTATTTTACATAATCCTATATTTTCTTATTTATTAGAGGCTACCGATTGCCTTGACAAGAGACTTATCTCTCAGACAGTTTCAATAATAACGACAACATAATAATGATGATGATGATGATAATAATAATAATACACCAAAACACTCCACAGCAGAACAATGCAGATAAATCACAGATTCCGTTAATTTTATAATGGACATTTGCTTTATGATATCTAAACAAACCATCCGTCAATAAGGAAATAAAAGCCTCTCGTTTAGGAGACCGGTCTCCAGCCAGCTCACAGCGGGTTCTGTGACCGTGAATGGCCCGCTGGTTGCCAGTTTGGGGAGCTTCTCTGCAGTTCAGTTCGCCATCAATTTTCGTAAAACTGCCAATATTCGAAATCTACACAGTTGATTTCTCGCATCAAAAATTATCAGAAGTGAATTTAATTATGAAATAGCATATGAAAATTGTAAAAAAAACCCAAAAAAAACAAGAAAGCAAACAAACAAACGCAGCCTTAGTCTCTCCCCACGCGCTCTAAGTGGTTGGCCAATCACAACAGAGTGGGCGTGGCACAGTGAAAAGTGTGTGTGTGTGGGGGGGGGGGGCTTAAAGCGACAGAAGCGAACGGAACCCAAAACAGCCCGTTTCCGGCCGAGTGAGCATGAGGTGCAGCACAGACAGCGTGCACATCTGTAACTGGGTGCTTTTTGACCATAAATGTTTGTAAATAGGCCACGAAAATTAATATATTCAACTGGGAAATAGCGTAATATGGGCACTTTAAAATTTAATTCCAGGAACCCGACCAAAGTTGACGACCCTGCATGTGTTTATATTCCTTTAATTGAGTGAATTGTTGGGTGTGAGCCCTCAGTCTTTAAAGCTCAAGTTGTGATTTCCCTGATCCGCCACGCAATTAGAACTACAAACAAGGTGTAGAAGCCATTATCGCCTGTGTGCCATCAGCTCAGCAGTAAACAGTTCCCACCCTTGTAAAAATGGAAATATCAGACCAAAGCTAGCACAGGCAATCAAATGTATACATCAAGCTACATCAAACTATATGGGAACACAGGTTTTTTTTTAAACTGAAACATTGATTGTAGAATTGGCGGATCAATCAAACAGAGGCATTGCCACATCATCATCATGTTTCGATCGTTTTTCCTGTTTGAGTATGAATGTGTTTGCCGTGGCACCAGTGTTCATCCTACTTGGTGAAAATTTCCGTAGCGGTTTAAAGAGTGTCTCCGGCCATGGTAATGATGCATTACGTAACCTGACTCTACGGTCCAGGTAGACAAACAACCGCTCGACTTAAAGGGTCAGACCCGCCAGCCAGGGGCCAGCGTGTCTTCTTATCCATGCACGTTACACTACCCCCCTCCTTCGGGAAGCGCGTCCCCGCGCTTAAGCATATCAGCTCCTTCACGCCTCAGGGCGCATACGCTTCCGATGGCCTTACGGTCGCTCCATCCCACTTCTGACACCAATGTAGCGAATTCGGGGGACAACGCAACCACAGGAACTGCCGCGGCCGGGAAGCCAACCCGTGTCGCCCGCACCGCAGGAGACATCGCTAACCGCTCGACTAAAGGGTCAGACCCGCCAGCCAGCGGTCAGCGTGTCTTCTTATCCATGCACGTTACAATACGGTGCAGAATCCTGGACCCTAACAAAAGCTATGGAGAAAAAAAATACAAGCCTTTGAACTTAAGAGCATATAGAAGAATGCTGCAAATCCCATACACAGCGCATGTCACCAACACTGAAGAGCTGAACAAGCGTTTAAGGAGGCTATTGGTCACAATGATAGTTTACTGACAATGGTAAAAAAAAGAAAAGAAAGGAAATTAAACTGGATTGGGCACGTTTGCCGAACGGAAAGGACACTTGCAAATGGCATCCAAGGCCTGGTAGAAGGGACTAGGAAGAGAGGGAGACCGAGAAAAACCTGGGTAAACAACATCGGAGAATGGCCGCAGATGAGCGTAGTGGAGGCGGGGAGAGCGGCGATGGATAGGGAACGGTGGAAGAGACTTGTTGAGCATCAGCTGTGCTCCTACGACCTCCACAGGTTACGGAACTAATGATGATGATGAAGAGATTGTGACAAATTCAAAAGGTTGGTAGAAAATGTAATAAAGGCGCAAGATTAGCGAGAAAACTCAGGAATAGTGAGTCTCGATCAGCATATTTGAAAATGAGCGCGGTTTCACAGACTAATATTTGACCTATTTTCTTCAGTTAATGAGACATTCATTTTATTGAAGGTGATGATATTTAAAGGTATATAACCTAATCTTTCATGACATTTGCACCTAAAAGTTTCCATGTCTTTGTTTGATCAGAATCAGAATCAACTTTATTGGCCAAGTGTGCATGCACACGAGGAATTTGATGGGCTAATATTTGGTACCAAATATTACCCTCCAAATATACCCTGCTGTTGGAGATGATCACAAAGGGAAAGCAGCAAATTTGGTTTCATGTGGATACATGATTGTTTAGGATTTGATGTTGGGTCCCATGTTTGTAACTGTAATATTTGTTACACTGCCGCATTACCCTTTAAAATTACCAGCTGTCGGGCTAAATCATTTTTTTCAGGAAGTGGTGTATCTAGAACATTAGCACAAACAGTTTCAGGCATAAAGAATCAAAGCCATGATACCAACTGAACATCTGATACCAGAAAGATTCGCCCATCACAGTTTCCACCACATCACATTTGGGCCAGCTTGTCCAATAAATAAATGGACTGACATGTTTAATCATTAGCATTGCTCATACTTATATTATCCTAATTTATATATCTTGGTAAGCGGCTGGGGTTGTTTGTGTTTAGGCAATTTGGCACGGGACTTGGAACAATCCTGTGTGGATGACTACATGAGTGGTCTTTCTGCGATAGTGGCCTTGGAGAGGTCTTTCTTATAAATGGCACTGGGTGGCTCGAATTTAGGCTCCAAGCTCCAAGATGAGATTTCAGCCACCCACCTCTCTAAGAGTGCAGGTGATGGATTGCCATACCTTCCAGGTTTGAGCTTGGCAACGCCCCAATTTTCCTGCAGAATAAAGTGACAGGCAATATATAACGCATCAGTTAAGGCTGACTGCACTGCTGAACCCCCCCCCCTTTCTTAGGCCTAGAGATTGTCCCTGAATCTTTCGCTAGCACTCAAACCCTTCCTTGCTCAACTTTGCTGATACATGCTCTTTCAGTACTCTTCCCCTCTTCCCTTGCCTTCTCTGTCATCCTGGTTTTATTTGTTCTACTATGCTAAAAATCAAGCTATTTTCCACATATGGCCATTTTATTTTCAGATTATTTGAAACCCTATAAAAAGGTCTTTCATGCTGACTTGTAGTTCTAAGGCGATGGTGCTCTTTGGGGCCAAAAGAAATTATTTGACAAGAACTTGTATCCGAATTGGGTCCAGTTGCAGTCGTGACACTGTGTGAAATGTGTTTGTAATTATGATAAAAATTAGCATTCATGGATACACAACTCAGCTGCTGCTGGCAGGAGTGTGTGTGTGTGTGTGTGTGTGTGTGTGTGTGTGTGTGTGTGTGTGTGTGTGTGTCAAAAGAGGATAGTTTATTTATTTATTTATTTATTTATTTATTGTGAGCGGCCTGTCAGAGTTGCATCCAAAGGACTGCGGTTATGAAAAGTGGCTTGGCTCCCAGTCTGTAAGTTAATAAATAATGGGTATGTCAGGGTGACGTATGGGCCATGTGTGATAATGAGCATACTCTCCCGGTCCGCCATTCAAACTGCTCACTACCACTAACATGTCTTCTCTCTCTCTCTCTCTCTCTCTCTCTCTCTCTCTCTCTAAATCTTTATTTTACATTTTTTCTCCCAAATTCTAAGGTGTCCTAGGTGTAACAGTACACATTTTATCAGACCCCTTTTCTTCCCATCTAAAGCATAGTGGTGATTTTTCTCAGAGCACGAGGAGATTCTCGAAAATTCCTAGAAAGTCTGAAATGTGGGAGAAGAAAGGTTTGTCGTGCACGGGAATTATCTGACTTAATTACAGCGAGGGAAAAGTTTAATGATTATGTGTCTGTGTGCACGCATTTGTGTGAGGTGGAAGAGAGCATCTGCGACGAGGCTTTCTAGAAAGGGAGAGCTTAAGGTTGCTGCCAGACATGTCTCAAGAGAAACCAGGGCACATTTGCAATCACCCTGAGTTCAAAAGGGTAATTTATTCACAGTCTGTGGTTAAAGTAGGGCTGCTCTGAATGCCAGTGGGATTCTGCCAGGGAGTGGAGTGGTACAGACATATTATTTTCTTTCTTTTTCTTTTTTTTCTCCTTCTAGCTTTTTTTTTATTTTTAAATTTTCTCAAGCTCTCCTTCGTGGTCCTGTACAACATTGTTGTTGTCTCCCCGATTCCTGTGTGGCATCTCTGAACTTACAGCAGCAAGCATATTTCACTTTTACACTCGTCCACATCGATGTCCCGGCACTGATTGAATTCCGAGGCGTCGCAGCGTTTGCCATTATCGCCGTCATCGCCTTGCGTGCTTTATCTCCAGCACCAATCCAGGGTGACGCCAAGGCTGTCGGGGAGAGGAAGGGCGAGAAAAGGGAGTAGGCTCTGCGGGGTTCGAGGTGTATGCGCGTATAAGTGTCTGCCCAAATCCGTGGCTGCGATTTCACGTTTGTTATGTGTGTGAAAACAAAGATGAGGGAAGAGATAAGGAGAATTAGACTAATCCTCACAAATGGTACGTAGAAGTCTGCGTGTGTGTGTTTTAAGTGTAGACACATCTGTATCCGCAATTTGGTTGTACCAATGAGCTAAGTTTTACATCAGCACTGTCAGACATTGTATTAAACTGTAGACTGAGGTGATTCGCCCTCTCACCCAAGCCCCTTCCATAAGCCCCTCTTCTCTATCACTTCCTTTCAATCAGCCCAGACTGTGCAAGGCCTCAGCATCAACTGCACCTGCCAGGCTCCATTAGTATCAGGAGATGATAGCATGGTCGGCACGCAGACCTCCCAGTGCTTCAGCACACATTCACAGAATAATTTCTCCACAAGTTCTCCGTCCTGTTATTATCCAAAGTCAGAGGCAGACAATGTAGGATACACCGCTCACTGTCAAGGTGTGCTGGGGGGTTAAATTTAGGTTTAGGAAAAGCTCTTCCTCTTCCCCTAGTCATTGGCCAGTGGCAGGTTGTGTGCATTCAGTGCCAAGGAAGGATATTGTCCTTCCCGCTGTTTTGTTATGTATGCTCTGCTGCAGAGGCAGTGGTGTTGACACGAGGCTGAGCTGCTGCCATACAGTCTTGATTTGAGCTGAAATCTTGGTGCTGCTCCAGTCTCCCTTGTGTAATGCCATCAACAACTGCCGTCTTACCACCCTGTTTCTCCTTCACTTTTTTGTCTCCCTCCTCCCATTTCTATATATCTCCCTCTGTTTTCCTGTCCCTGGTGTTCTCTCGTTCCCTCTACCTGGAAATTGATGGGGCGATTCTGAAGGGGCATGCAGGCGGCGTTCGGGGGCGAGGCGACGCAGAGCTGTACTAATTGAGCCTTCTTTGTGCTTGGTCACTGCGGTGTGCTGAAGGCGTCGGGGGGCCCACGAGTGAATCCAAGCAGCACTTGAGAGCCTCACCGGATCGATAACGCGGGGGACTTAACAAAACAGAGCCATGCCGAGTGCCCAGATCAGGGTCATTATTGTCTGTAGAGAGCCACACCACCAGGGACAGATCAGTGTGAGAATATGGATCAAGATAAACACACTTCCCCTTATGCCCGGCCTAGCCGTAGCTCTGAAGAGTATGACATTTTAAATGGTTGGAGCAGCATTCAGGCCTCTTTCCTTTGTGTTTGTTGGCTGTTTGGAGGTTTTTCATTTTGTTAGATTCCTTTTGACTGCTTTCTTTCTTTTTTTCCCTTTTTTTTTCTACCCCAGGATTTGCCTTGTGAGACTTTACCTTAGCTATGCTATTTCTTAATTGTTAACATGGGAACGTCCCCAAACTGCAGATTAGTCCCAGAGTCCCCTGTCTCTTTAACATTTGAACTCTCTGGCTAAAGCTCTTTGTGTTTCCATTCATCTCAACATATATAATCCTGCACAAATTTCCACTGAAATCAAATTTGAGTTTTCCCATAAGTTTTAAAATATTTAGCCGGTTCCTTATTCATAGACATTAGATTCATGCAATGTTCGGTTGCCCACCATATGACCATGTTTCTCAGTATAAAATAGTATAAGGAGCATCACTGCATCATCATGAAGTGGTTTGTCTCACATTTGCACTGATTAACTAATTGTTTTTTTACAGGGCAATTTTAGAGTATTTCTGCTGTAAAAGAGTTTTGGGGAGTTTTTGTAGCCCTCCTACATTCAAATAAATATTGTACTTACCATGGGCTGACTATGACAAACAAATCTTTCTAGCTACGTAGGTGGCTACCATACTTAGCTCCACATTATAATATAGAGTAAAATTAAATGAAACTGTTAACTGCAGTACTTTCTCCACAGATTCCCCTGGTCTCTCCAGGTTAATTCTGACATTTTAGCATTTTAACTTTATTGCACATTGTTTGCTCAGTCAGTCGAGGGTCTGCATTGAGTGGGATTGGTGTCTTCCATGGAATAGGTGTGCATTTTTAAATGGTAGTAGGAAAATGACTTCCACTAACCTTACAAGCAAACCTTATTTGCGAGCTATTAATACTGCTTGTAGCCCTGCAATTATATAAGGAAATAATTGTGTACTTTAAGCACCTCTAGTTAGCATTACTCAGGAGGTGCTCGGAGAAAGCACAAAATAACTGCTTTTGCATTTTATTGTTGCCTGTTGCACAGCTGAAATATTTTTGATTTTCAATGTCACAAAACTGAAAACATTCTCAGATATCTGTGCTGTTAAGATTATTTTCACACATCACCAGAGGAACAACAAAAAAAATTTAAAAAAAATAAAATTCCAAAGCGGGGTCTTACGTGGGCTTGGTGCAAGCATACCTGCATATCTTAACTAGCTAGGGATTTCAGACAGTGTTATGGAACTTGAATAATCATTTCACAATGGCAAATGCAAGTTAGGAAATTTATAATGCAACTTCTGCCATAAGTTGTTTTCCATGTGAACTCATAAAGAAATCTTGGGAATTAATTAATGAGGTTTTTTTGGTTTTGCTTTGTGCTCCAAACTTATCCCTTTAAATGCTAAAAAAGACCAAATGTTGTGATCCCTTTAGTGCAACCAAGCAAAGATAATAGATTCATAATGATAATGTTGTTTGTCCTCTCAGAACATATTGGTGTGTCATTTGGTCCATAACGTTAAATGTGATAATGGAAGATGGCTCGAGAGTTGAGACCCTCCATTTCTTTAGGCCTATACTGGCTAGTTATGAATTAGAATGAGTTACTAGTTATGAATGAATGAATATGAATGAATGAATGCATACCCTCAAAATTAACACAATTAACGTGTTTAGCAAGCACCTGTCGATAGAGTGACCACAAGGGATACATACATTCTCTCTCTCTTCCTACCCAGAAATACAGCAGGCTAAAATGCAATTGTGTGGGTGTTATCTATTGGCTCTATTGACGGCTTAATTGGCCAATTTGGTGATGATCCTCTCCAACGGTGACTATGACTGGGTGTTGTATGGGTCCACCAGAATTAGTCGCTTAAATAAAATGAAAAAGGTTGATCGTGTAACACTCCATCAACACCTGATGTGGTCACTTAATAATTTTATGACATATTTTGTGAATTGACGCCCTTTTCTACTATTTATTAATTTCATGTTATTGGTAATTTATCATTATGAGAGCTGTTGAGAGGGTAATATAGTTAGGCAAAGTAAGGCTGTCGTTTATTTTTTACTGCCCTCTACTTTGATTAACACCGCTTTAACATGCGGAGATAGGCATAATTATAGGCTGACCTACCAAACCTGTATTCATTCATGGTTTTCGCCACTCGCTGTTAACCCAGTGTGCACCATCAAATGTATTTATGTCTATGAGATCCATGATGTTCATTCACATAAGCAACCCTGCTGTGGTGTGTTTAAAGTCTGTGTGCACGAGTTTTCAATTTCGTTTAGTACAAAATACAAGGTGTCGTGCTACGAGTCAAAATGCATAAGGTATAGCATGTCCCCGGACCTTTTCCTAACCTGTGACCATAAATTTAAAATGCACGCATATAAAATACCTTTTGCATGCAATCCAAGCTCTGCACTCCTTCAGAGCAACGTCCCATCTTGCTCTGAGGCATTCATCAGCATGCCTTTGTATAAAGTGCCACAGATGACACTTGTTATTAAAATGTCATATTGCCCTCCTCCAGACTCGAATGATTTTAGTTGTGATCATGCACTGCCCCCCCCCATCAACAGAAAAAAATGATTAAAAAAAAGTGCTAATTGCGCATGGGGATTGGTGGGAGACCTCAGCATTTTATGTTTCTGACTTCCAAACGAGTTTTTCTGGCACAGGGGTTTGAGGGGGAAGAGACATGGGAGGGGTTGGCGCAGGCTCAAATTGAGACGATGCACTGTTTCCCCTCACTGCGGCTGCAGCTCACTGTAATTAAATGCCTCATTGTTGCTTCTTGGGAATTTGTATTGAATATTTCATCCAGCGTATAATGATTATTTGGGTGTGGGTGGGACGTGGATATATTTCACTTTGGCTTGCTCTTTGATGAGAGTAAGACATTTGGGCTTGGGGGTGTTATGGTGTCAACTGCGCTTCTTGTTTTCTTGAAACTTTTTTTTTTAAATATAAAATGATATTTTCAAAATGATAGCTGACCACATTTGGAAACAGGTATTTACACCACTGTCTTTCAAATGTGTAAAGCCTTATAAATGTTAATGTGTCTGTTCAGTGACTTGTTTCATTTCTGGAGAGAATTTCAGACTACCTCGACAAACCCGCTAACTGAAATGTGTTGCTGGCTTTGTGTCTCCCACACAGAGGACGCCAGTCAACAACGGCGAAGCTTTCCGGTGGTTCTTTTAGTAGCCAGCTATGGTCCAGCTGAGGGAGAGGGGGACTCTGACTCTCTGCCAGCAGCACTTGAGGGGTTCACAGACCCCCCCCCCAAAGCCCCGCTTGATACGGAGAAGAGGAAGGATGATATAGGAATGAAACATAAATGAAAACATTATGGTGTTGGTTTAACTCTGTAATTTCCTTTTCTGTGTAATTATTGTACCTTTTGACAGTATCATAATGTATATTTTTGGTGTCTATGAATGTGTTTTCAGTGTCATGGCTGTAGGTTTACAGCCAATCCTATGTAAAGGACTCAATAGACAATCATACAATCATGATGAATCCGTCAAACGGAAGAGGCCACACATGGATTGGTGATCTAGAAATCGCAACAGACTATAATCTGGAGCAATAAGCTATTTTTTGTTTATTATTCTTTAACCTTTCAATTTGGTCAGCTTTTGAGTTATTGAATCAAACCGAATCATCTTAACCGGTTCTGTCCTTCGTTTCCTTTGCAAGCCTATTTTTGGACACATCTCTCTGGCTGAGAGATGTGTCAGATCACCTGTGATTTTTCCTCTTGAGAGACGCAATGTCAGAGTGTGGTAGCTCCACGTGTCCGGTTGGTTTATAAGAGTCCTTGTCTCATTGTGAGTTAACGTGTTGCAGAACAGGGCATATTGTCTTGTGTGACCAAGTGCACTTGCATAAAGTCAATGGAAGATTTCATTCAAAATGCCACTACATTGTCGTAAGCCAGGCTCTGGTCTGATAGTGATGTCCTCTAGGATGACGACACCATCTTTCTGTTTTGGTTTGGAACACTGAAGTTTACACACAAACTGTCCAAAGGTAGGCACTAACGCCAATAAAGGGATTGTAGGTTGTGTTATATCTGATGTTCTGGAGCCCTTCTGCAGAGTGAAAACACCACAGGCCTCCCCCCTGCAGTGAAACCTTACACATTCCAACAACAAAATTACTCAATAAGTTACTCATTGTCTTAAACCCTATTGTTGCATGTGTTCGTGTGTTTTGGTTTCAAAGATTAATACAAATTTGTATATTGTTGTTGTGATGCTTTTATGTGTTAAAATAAAAAAAAAGGACTTCAGAAAAATAGTGTGACCAAAACGTCTGTTTTGAACGGAAAAACACTTTGGGTTTTTTTTTATTTCCCACCCTCACATGTAAAATAAATTGATCATCGTAGCATGACAGGTCAATCAGCGACCGGTCATAATCACCTGAACACTTATTTTCTTAACTCTCGTACCCACTGCAGCGCATCAGCCGAAATAACAACCAGGAGGAGACGGGAGAAACAGAGCAACATCGGTTGCTTCCCCAGTCACGTATTCCCTAGAATACTAAAATGATGCATGGAGAAGAGAGGTTCCCAGAGGCAGCAGACTTTAAAGGACGAGTGAAATCCCATGTGGTTTGTCATGCTGGAATGCACTTTGGGGGAAGAGGGTGGGGTTGGGGGATAGTCGGGGAGGGCGAAGTGAGACAGGCTCCTGAGATGGCTGGTGCAATTGGGCGATTTCTGGGTATTTAGGTTCGGGGGGGGGGGCTGAGCTCTGAATGAAGGGAAGGAGGGATAGAAGGAGAGAGGAGGGCGACACAAGCACATCTGGGCTTAAGCCGAGTGGGGTGTGTGTGTGTGTGATGCTTAGGAAAAGGGGCAGACTGGGAGGAAATCACCTGGGACTGACTCATCCCCACCCCACCCCCGTCTGAGCATGTTTGCTGTCCAGTTGGCGCTGCTGTTTAGCTAGCGCCCGCCAGAAAGACAATTGAAGCATTCTGCTGCATTGGCAGGGGTGGCAACGTGGCTTCTTTGTGCCAAATCCCCTTTGCTTGCGATCAGAAGGTGATAACGTGTGTCAGGGGTGCACTGGTTCACTCGCTGGCCAGCGTGATTAAATAACAACAGAGACAGCTCTCTCTAATCCTCTCCACCACACCTCCTACTATGCACATTCTGGGACAGGGATTTAAAGTCCGCAGGCCCCAATGGTAACGATCTGTTTCCTCCCTAAGGAAGAGAGCGAGAGAGAGTCGGAAAGACAGGCAGACAGACAGCTCGGTGGACAGACATAGAGAGAATCACGCAGAGAGAGGAAACTAGGATGTAATAAAGAGGTGATAAGTGACTTAGCGAATGAAATGGCTGTACGTGAGCAGTAGTCAACATGGCTTGAGCCTCCACGACATAGTATTTCACTAAACCCTGTAGCCAAAAACGGTTGTTGGGACAATAATGAGCAAAGCAAAGATACGCAAACATAAGATCAGTAGTATTGGAAAGATCAACATTTTTTTTATTTATGAGGGCATCCGGATGGCGTAATGGTCTATTTCATTGCCTACCAACACGGGGATCACTGGTTAGAATCCCCGTTATACCTCCGGCTTGGTCGGGCGTCCCTGCAGAAACAATTGGCCGTGTCTGTGGGTAGGATGCTGGATGTGGGTGTGTGTCCCAGTTGCTGCACTAGCACCTCTCTGGTCGGTCAGGGTGCCTGTTCGGGGTGGGGGTGGAATAGTGCGATCCTCCCACGCGCTACATCCCCTTGGCGAAACCCTCACTGTCAGGTGAAAAGAAGCGGCTGGCGACTCCACATGTATCGGAGGAGGCATGTGGTAGTCTACAGCCCTCCCTGGATCGGCAGAGGAGGTGGAGCAGCGACCGTGAAGGTTCGGAAAGGTAATTGGCTGGATACAATTGGGGGAAAAAGGGGGGGGGTCTTTTGATTTACATTTACTGGAAAAAATGCAGTAGATATTGAAATTCTTCATAGTGACCTGGCCCCTTATCCATTTCCCTGCCTTTTGACCAAACAAAATATTATTTTTATTCGATAAAGGCAATCAGAGATTCACAGATTCCTAGATCAAACGAATATCTTGCTACTTGATACTTTCAGGCTATCAGATATGAGATGACCATATAATGTATTACGAGGAAATGTATGAAGCCGTTGCATCATTTTACAAATCTTACAGATCTTGCTTTAGTGAACCCCCAAGGTGTCATTGAGCGAAGGTCTTCTGAAAGTTTTGAAGATTTTTCAATAAATGGAAAATTTAAGGGGAGCTAAATTGGCAACCTGATTATTCTTGAATGCTTGGCTTCTTTTGAAATGTTCGATATTTTTTTTCCTGTTTGATAAAAGTGAAAGAAACAACAATACAAGAAATGTTAAAAAGAGACGTTTGCAGTGGTGGGTGGTACAGGGGGCTCTGATAATACTGCAGCAGGTGTTGTGAACTTGCAAATGTTCTTCAGAGGACAACCGTTTTCAAAAGAGACTGACCTAAATATTGACCACCTGTTTCATGTTACTATATTTCTCACCCAATTAAATGGTTGTGAGTGGTGACCATGACGCCACGCCACTGGGTGCCAGGTTAACTGGAGAAATCAGGTGGTGCTTACACCACCCGTGTCCTCAGCAGAAATACAGTCTCGGTGATAATCCCCTCAGGGATTTCGACTTTGGATGCTCCTTCATTCTGCTGGCACACTTCATGGCACTTGGGTGCAGCAGAGGAAAAAACCCAAATACCTTTCTATGCTGGAATGCTAAGGATGGATGCGTGTGATGGAGAAGTTATATGAGTGTTGAATAAACATGGGAGAAGGCAGTTGCATCTGAACACCACGGATGATTTATTGCCCTCATCTTTCCACTTTGACCTGACACTTTAATTAAACCAGAATGACTCTATAACCCTCGTCACACAGAAACATTTCAGTACATGGTTGAAGGAAAACGATTTTCAACATTCTCTCTCTCTCTAAATATGTGTGTGTGTGTGTGTGTGTGTGTGTGTGTGTGTGTGTGTGTGTGTGTGTGTGTGTGTGTGTGTGTGTGTGCGTGCGTGTGTGTGTGTGTGTGTGTGTGTGTGTTGAAGAGGACAATGCTCCTTTAGCAATCATAATATGGAGCAGTCTTACATTTCTCTTAAATGCCACCAAAATTGTGCAGAAAAACATATATCAGCGACATTACTGGTGGATAATCTGTGAATCGCCATCTTTGGTGACATTCACCACCACAGCTGTATGTAGTGTTGTTATTGCAATTTCATATGCAACGTAGTCTATTTCGATGGATCCCACCAGTGGCAAACCAGGAAGTAAGGGGTGTAGTTTTCACACTGACATATTTTCCACCGATGATGTTGCCAGAGAACACAACTTCAGCAGCATTTCAGAGAAACGCAGAAGACTGCTCACTATTATGGCTGGTAAAGGAGTGTCACGCCGACATCATATACATATATATAGTATATGTGTGTGTGTGTGTGTGTGTGTCAATCATCTATCATCTCTCTCACTTTTATATATATATATATATATATATATATATGATGTCGTATATATGTATAAATGTATATATGTAGAGAGAGAGCGAGAAGAGAGAGAGAGAGATGATGTTTAAAATGTGAGTTTTTCCCTTTAAGCACTTCAAGATACATCCTTCTTTGCAATACAGTTTTGGCCTGTTTAGTGAGCACCTTAAATAAGGTATTTTTTATTTACGATCATCTCCAACTCATAGGAATCCGTGCGGACTCGCAGATGCTTTGAGCACATGTAGCTTCATACCCTTACACAATGCAAACGAATCCTTTGCCACCTTGACTCACTCATACTCAGAGAGGATAGAAACTAAAGCACAGAGGGGGGGGGGGAGAAAGACGAGAGCGAGCGACATGTAGAGCCCCCCTCCCTACCTCGTCTTTCATTATTTATTTACTGTCTGCAGTTTTACCATTGCACGCATATTGATGCAGAGAAAGCAGGGTGTGAGTGCGTGTCAGAATCATTTCCTGACAAGGGAGACAAGGTGGAAGTAATCAGCAGAGCGCTGATGCAATATGACAGCCCTTGGAATGGCTGGTACACAGTTAAGAGCAGGAGATGGGAGGTTGTGTGTGTGTGTATGTGTGTGTGTGGGAGGGGTCTGGGACATCTCCCAACTGAAAGGGGTGGTGAGATTTTGCACAAGCAACATCTTAGGTGGAAAGTAGATTCACAAAGTTCTACAACTTTATGCAAGAGTATCATATCCTGGGATTGCTTTGACTGAGCACACCCCTGAAACTCTTTCTCTGATGTAAAAATTGTGCGCTATGAAAATGGCATGTTTTCTAGGAATATGACAGTGAGGTCATGTCATTTGCAATATCTGCTGTTTGGGCATAACTGTGTTATGATAGGTAGGTATTTCACTGTTTTGCTACTTTTATCCATACATGTTGTTCAATTCTTAAAAAAAGAGGAAGTAAACATCCAATTATATTTTTGAGCTGAAATCACGTTGGCCTTTCTTTAAGGTGATAAAACAGATTGCCCTGGCGATGATGTCAACAAAGGACAAGATGGCATCACATGGCTGCTTTGAAGGAGAAAGTCTATTCTAGCAGTTGCCACTAGCCCAGATGCACACCTGCCTCCTCTGACAAACAAACCTGATGGCACTGTCAAGAACAGTCTTCTATACATCAAATCACAACTCCCTGAAATAGCTGACAAAAACAAAGCTCATAGCATGTCATCAAAAATAAAAATGGCTGTTTTTAATGTAGAGGCATTATCCAACAAGTCGTTCTGTACAAATGACCTTATTGCTGACAATGAGCCAGACTGTCTATTTCTCACTGAAACTTGGTTGTGTCTGGATGCACCAGCAGCAATTAAAGAAGCATGTCCTACAAATTATGTGTTCTCCCATTTCCGTAGATGAGGTAGGAAAGGTGGGGGAACAGCTGCAATACTCAATGAAACTCTAAAGGGTAGAGAGTTTGACCTTGGAGCATTTTCTTCTCTTGAGTATAATGCAGTAACCTTGAACTGTCAGTCGCCATTGTTGACAGTAACAATCTACAGACTGCCAAAACTCTGCCTCACTACTTTTTTGGTTGAGTTCTCTGAATTTCTCACATACATTCATGCCAAATATGATAGTTCAATTTTAATTGGTGATGTTAATATAGATGTTGATCATAAGACAGATAAAGTGAAGGACTTTTTAGATTTATTAGCATGTATGGATTTTAATCAGCAGGTTAATGAGCCAACTCATAACCTAGGTCACACTTTGGACCTGGTAATTTTATGTGGGCTGAAAAGAAATGTTTCTTCCCTTATTGACTTGGCTATCTTAGACCATCACTGTGTTTTTTCTTTTTCTTTTTATTGTACTCTGCCAACTTCTATAGAGCAAGTTGTTAAAAAACACTGTCTCACCCCTGAAGTGACCTCAAACTTCTTAGCATTTATTGCCATGAACCAGATTACATCTACTCCCTCCTCAATCCACAGTCTTCTTAATGCATTTAACAATGAGTTGGCTACAGCCCTTGATGCTGTTGCACCACTTATTAGAAAAACATTTAAAAAGAGGAGCATGGCATGGAAGACTTATGAATCTACTAAATTAAAGAGGGATTGTTGGATCGCAGAGCGCAAATGGTGCGAAACTAAGTTACATGTGCATGAAGAGATTTTTGTTTTAAATTCAAAACTTACAACGAAGCAATTTGCGCTGGTAGGCAATTTTGTTTTTCTAACATGATAAATTCTAACACAATCAAACCCAAAGTGCTTTTTAACACCATTGATCACCTCATTAACCATGTTACAGACCACAGCAAACACCTTATCACTTCTAAATGTGATACATTTGCGGACTACTTCAAAGAGAAAACAGCCAACATCAGGTCTAGTATCTGTCAACTACACAATGCCTTATCAGCTGAAGAAACATTCAGCATATAGTGTGAAGCCCAGCTGGATAGTTTTACCATGGGTGATGCTGAAATGCTCGGGGAAGTGGTAACAACACTTGAGTCCTCCACATGCACCCTTGACCCAATCCCAAACTCCTTTTTTTTTAATTCAGTATCTGAGGAGGCCCTACAATTTTTAATCACTCGATGCAATGAGGTGTATTCCCCACAGCATTCAAGACTGCACTTTTAAAGCCTTTTTTGGGGCATCCAGGTGGAGTAGCGGTCTATTCCATTGCCTCCCAACACGCAGATCTCTGGTTTGAATCCTCATGTTACCTCTGGCTTGGTTGTGTCTGTGGATGGGAAACTGGATGTGGAAGAAAAAAAAGGCCTCTTAAAAAAGTGGCCTTGATTCCTCAATACCCAGCCAATACAGACCAATCTTCTATTTTTAAGTAAAATTTTAGAAAAACTGGTGTACATTCAATTAAACAACTTTATTAACTCAAACAATGAATTGTAAATATTTCAGTCTAGTTTTGGGGCTAATCATAGCTCTGAGAAAGCCCTAGTAAAAGTAATCAATGACACCAGAATAAATGTAAGATGCGAATAAACCTTCAGTGATGGTACTACTCGATCTGAGGGCTGCTTTTGATACAGCTGATCATGAAATTATTTTATAATAGACTGAGGCATTACACTGGACTATCAGGTACTGTTTTTAACTGGTTTTCCTCTTATCTTTCTAGCAGAGAGTTTGTTGTTGCAATTGATGATAACTTCTCCAAAACCTCCAAAATAACCTGTGGGGTTCCCCAAGGATCAATTTTAGGGCCACTTCTTTTTAATCTATATATGTTACCCCTCGGTGATGTCATCAGGAGACACCACATCTCTTTCCATAGTTATGCCGATGACACGCAACTTTATGTGGCCGTGTCTCTTGATGACACAGAACCAACTGATTCTCTTTTTAAATGTATTTTAGATATTGATGTCTGGATGGCACAAAACTTTTTACAGCTCAACCAGGATACAGCTCAACCAGGATAAAATTGAAAATTTTAGTCATTGGTTCTTAAGCTCAGAGAAAGAAACTGGTTGCAAAATTAAATTTCCTTGGACTCACCCCAAGCCAACAAGCAAGAAACCTCGGTGTAGTCTTTGACTCAGACCTGAACGTTAAGGCTCGTATAGGGTCTGTCACCATATCTGCTTTTTATTGCCTCAAAAATATTGCTACTAAAGTGTGACCACTTCTCTCTCTGAGTGACACAGAAACTAATGCACACTCTTATATCAAGCAGGCTGGACTATTGTAATGCTTTCCCATCTGGTCTACCTAAAAATATCATAAATCAGCTACAGCTTATTTAGAACTCTGCGGCCCGGGTGCAGACCAGAAGGAGAGAACACATTACACCTGTTTTAAAGTACCAACACTGGTTGCCTGTCAGTTTCCGTAGTAACTTTAAAATTATTTTACTTGTTTTTAAAGTACCTCATGGTCTTGTACCACCATCTCACATGCTTTGGTGAGGCAAACCTTTGGTGAGGCAGCTTTTAGCTTTTATGCTCCCAGCCACTGGAAGATTCTGCCTATTAATCTGAGAGCAGATGGAAATGTTGAAATTTTTAAATGTAAGCTTGAAACCCACCTATTCAACCTGGCTTTTGATTAAGAATGGTTTATTGAGGCCGCTCTGGTGGCCGAGCGGAATAAACCGCCGTTCTTGCAATCAGTTCGTCATATGGCTGGGAGGTTCGTATCCCAGACTTGCCGTAACCGGTCACGGCCAGAGCGTCCACGGGGTAAGGCATTCATTAGGCCACCCTTACCCGAGGGATAGTGGGTGTAGATCGGTGGTGTTCGGGGACTCGTCGTTCTCCAGCGATCCCTCTGGCCCACCCGGGCGCTTGCAGCCAAGCAACTGAAAGCATTTTCCCTACGCAGCCTGAAGGTGATGCAATCCATGCGAGGCTTCAGCGTGTAAAATAGCGAGAGCAGCCGACACGAGTTTGAAGGAAGCTGGTGTAACGACTATCTCCTTCCTGTGGAAACGTGAGCCATTGGGTTAATCGGGTGGGATAAGGGGAAAAACTAGAGATAAATTTATTTTTTAAAAAAGAATGGTTTATTGACATTACTTACTATATCTTATTCATTTAATTGCATTTAGGTTGTGAAATTTTATTTTATTTTATTATCCGTGTTATTTTATTATTATTATTAATATCCTAATGTATCTTTATCCCGCTTATCAATTTGATTTGTCTTTGCTTTGTTTTTTATCTATTTTATTCAGTTGTTTTTTTGTCTTGCTTTTATTTAACTAAACTTACCACAAAAAGTAAGGAAATTTGTGTTTGGTAGATTATTTCTTTTTTGTAACAATGCTTCTTGGCAATAAATCTTATATCAAGCACCTGATTGTCAGCACCTGGGGTAGTAGAAGCTCAAAACAAGAGTCAATAGAAACAGCAAAATAAGCTGTTTGGCATTGGCAGAGAAGATCTGTCAAATTTTTCATGGGCGCAACCCACATACTCAGCTCTGCTGCTCTTCCCACAAATGCATGTTCCTTACAAATGTGGCACCATTTAAAAGGGAAATAAACAGGCTTTCCAACGGTAGAAGATTAATTGCCAAAAAGCATTGTTACAACAAAGAAATAATCTAACGAACACAATTTCCTTACTTTTTGTGCCAAGTATATTTTATTTTCATTATTCTCAAATTGTCTTAAATTGTTCTGTTGTGGCGGACACTAGGGGCTATGCCTCTCACCCAGCAGGACTTAGAGCTGGGGGCGTGGTTTACGTTCCCGGGCTTGCTGGTGCAGAGTTGTTCCTGCTGTAGTTTTGGTCTTTGGAGTTGAGGAATAAACATAAAACTCGCCTTCGTCTGCTGTGTTTTTCCTCATCCTGCCACATTGGTGACCCCGAATTGAACATGTTTGGAGCAGAAGAGGAGTGTGAATCCACTTCGGCCACGCCGCCCCAACTCTCACAGCCGGCCTTTCTCGCCGCGGCTGTGAAGCTCCCTGAGTTCTGGCAGAGCGACCCGGCTTCGTGGTTCCAGCATGTCGAGGCGCTGTTCCACCTGCGTGGAATCTCCGTGGACGACTCCAGATACTATTTGGTCATCGCTGCGCTGGACCAGCAGTCCACACGCCGTGCCATGCAGGTGTTGCGCGCCCCTCCGCAACACGATAAATACGTTGCCCTCAAACATCTTCTGCTCCGGAGGTACAGCCTATCTGCTGCAGAGAGGGCAGATAGAATCCTTTCCCTATCCGGTTTGGGCGACAGGACGGCTGTGGATCTCATGGACAATATGCTGTCACTGCTAGGCTCGGACGAAGGTGGATTCCTTTTCCCGCACGTTTTCCTGCGCCAGCTTCCGTCTCCTGTGCGCGCGGCTTTGGCTAAATCCCCGTGTCTGGCCGCTGTTGACTGCCAAGGTTTGGCTGAGGAGGCCGATCGGGTCCTGCTGGCTACCAGACGGTTCTCTGTGCAGAGTGTGGCATCGGAGCCTCTGCAGCCGGCGTCGAAGGACACGGACCCGGCAGTGGTGGCTGGAGTGACTGCCCGGAGACGGCGCGGGAGAGGCCTCTGTTTCTTCCACCAGCGGTTCGGCGGCAAAGCGAGGCGCTGCGTCCCTCCGTGCACGTTTGAGGCGGCGGGAAACTCCAGGGCCAGCGCTCAGTAGCAGCTGTGGGCGCTGGCGGACGTAGTGAGCTGCTCTTCATTAAGGACACGATGTCAGGAAGACGGTTTCCGGTGGACTCAGGCTCGCAAAAGAGCCTACTCCCTCCGGCTAAGACAGACAGGTCGGCCGAAGGCGGCGGCCCACAGTTAAGTGCAGCTAACGGTTCGTCCATTGCGACTTTTGGCACATGGTTGGTGACTGTTTGCTTCCACGGGCGCCATTTTGAGTGGGACTTTGTAGTCGCCGCCATTACTGTTACTATTATCGGCGCGGATTTTCTTTGTGCTAATGGTCTGCTGGTTGATGTTGCAAACCGCCGTTTAATTGATGCTGTGTCTTTCGCCACTAACACACGCTAACTTTTTAGCATTAGGGGATGTTTTTCATCGTTTGCTGGCGGATTTTCCATCAGTGACTACACCTGCCTTTTCCACCGCGGTTACTAAACACGGGGTAGAACATTTCATTCCCACTGTGGGACCGCCTTGACGCGGTAAAATTGGCTACAGCTAAGGAGGAGTTCGCCATCATGGAGCGTCTGGGTATAGTGAGGCGTTCCAACAGCCCGTGGGCCTCGCCGCTTCACATGGTGCCCAAGGCGGATGGGTCGTGGCGGCCTTGCGGCGACTTTCGCCGTCTGAACAACGTCACCGCCAATGACCGCTATCCCATCCCACACGTACAGGACTTTTCCACACGCCTGGCAGGTACCACTATTTTCTCTAACCAAGACCGCAGTGATCACTCCATTTGGGCTTTTTGAGTTCATGCGCATGCCTTTTGGCTTGAAGGGGGCAGCGCAAACCTCTCAGAGGCTAATGGACTCGGTGTTGCGTGACCTTGCTTTCGTGTTCGTTTATCTCGACGACATATTAGTGGCCAGTCCGTCAGCTGAAGAGCACCTGGCGCACCTGAAAAAGGTTTTCCGTCGTCTGGACGAACACGGCCTCATAGTCAACCCGGCCAAGTGTCAGTTTGGACTGCCAGTGATTGACTTCTTGGGTCACCGCATTTCGCTGCAAGGCGCGGTCCCGTTGCCTCCTAAGGTGCAAGCGGTGGCGGAATTTCCCCGCCCAATCTCTGTTAAGGCATTGCAGGAATTCTTAGGCATGGTGAATTTCTATAACCGTTTCCTCCCTCGCGCTGCCCACCTCCTTCAGCCACTTTACGAAGCCCTGCGGCTTAAGAAGGCTAACGACCCTGTCGACTGGACTCCCGAACGGGTCCAGGCCTTTGACGGAGCTAAGTGCGCCCTGGCTAACGCTGCCCTCCTCGCCCATCCCACACCCACGGTGTCCATAGCTTTAACAACCGATGCGTCTGACATAGCCGTGGGGGCTGTGGTTGAACAGCGTGTGGCGAATGTGTGGCAGCCACTCGCATTTTTTAGCCACAAACTGCGAGATAGCGAGCGCAAGTACAGCGTTTTTGACTGGGAGTTGCTGGCACTGCACCTTGCAACCCGGCATTTCCGCTTCCTGCTGGAGGGTCGCCCATTCACAGCTTATGTGGATCATAAACCGCTGACTTTCGCCATGTCCAAGGTGACTGAGCCGTGGTCTGCTCGTCAGCAGCGCCACCTAGCGGCAATCTCCGAGTTCACAACGGACATTCAGCATGTGGCCGGGAAGTCCAACCCTGTTGCTGATTGTCTGTCGCGTGTGCTTGTGTGTCCTGTGCACCTCGGTGTGGATTTCTCCGCTATGGCTGCCGACCAGCCCAGCGACCGGGACGTCCTTGCCCTTAGGTCAACGCGTACCGGCCTCAAGCTAGAGGACGCTGTGATGCAGGAAGGCAGTCCTGCCCTCCTCTGCGATGTCTCCACCGGCCGTCCCCACCCCGTTGTTCCAGTGGCCTGGCGCCGTCGAGTTTTCGATTCGATTCACTCCCTCTTGCACCCTGGAGTTCGGGCGTCGGTGAAGTTGGTCGGTTCCAAGTTCGTCTGGCCTGGCCTCCGCAAGGACGTCAAGGGGTGGGCAGCTGCATGTGTAGCGTGCCAGCACGCTAAGGTCCACCAGCACGCTAAGTCGCCCCTCGAACCGTTTCCGATCCCGGCCAGACGTTTCGACCACGTGCATGTGGACCTGGTGGGCCCTCTACCTTCTTCACAGGGTTTTACGCACCTGCTCACAATGGTAGATCGGACCACCAGGTGGCCAGAGGCTGTCACTCTGTCCTCCACAACATCCTCGGATGTTGCACGCGCTTTTCTTTCCTCCTGGGTCGCCCGTTTCGGCACTCCGTCAGATATCACCTCAGACAGGGGCCCCCAGTTCGTCTCAGAGCTCTGGTCGGCACTTGCGCGATCCTTGGGTGTGCAGGTGCACCGCACTACCGCGTATCACCCTCAGGCTAACGGCTTGTGTGAACCTTTTCACCGGTTGCTCAAGGCAGCGCTGCGCTGCGCTCTCAGATGGTAACTGGGTGGATCGTTTACCTTGGGTTATGCTCGGGTTGCGTTCGGCTCCTAAGGAGGACCTCGACGCTTCGCCCGCTGAGCTGGTGCTCGGTCAGCCGCTCCGCGTCCCTGGGGAATTTTTGCCTGGGAGTTCCGCTCCTCGACCCCGTCCGGCCGTTTATCCTTTTTTGTCCGACAGCACTCGGGTTCCAGGCCCCGTTCACCACTGTTTTCCGCGGTCGTTCGTGCCTGCGGAGCTCATGTCGGCTCGTTTTGTTTTTGTACGGCATGATGCTCGCCCCTCCAACCCCCATACGATGGCCCATTTCGGGTTCTTGAGACGGGTCCTAAGGGTTCTGTGCTGGATATGGGTGGGCGTAGGGAGCGTGTCACGCTTGATAGACTTAAACCGGCGCACAGGGTGGCAGGCGAAGTTGTGTTTCCGGCCCAGGTTCCCCGTCGGGGTCGTCCTCCTTCCAGGACCCCAGCAGTGTCTTCACGGGTTCAGCATTCTGCTTCTAAGCCGGTTTTGGACTGTGTTTCACCTACTGTTTCGGCTGAGGGACGGTGCAGCCGTTATGGCAGGCTGCTTAAGCCTCCAGTGAGACACTGATTTTCTTTCCAGGAGTCACTTCTGGGTGTTCGGGGAGGGGGGGGGGCTGTGTGGCGGACACTAGAGGCTATGCCTCTCACCCAGCAGGACTGTGAGCTGGGGGCGTGGTTTACGTTCCCGGGCTTGCTGGTGCAGGGTTGTTCCTGCTGTAGTTTTGGTTTTTGGAGTTGAGGAATAAACATCAAACTCGCCTTCGTCTGCTGTGTTTTTCCTCATCCTGCCACACTGTCTTATTAGCTTGTCAGTCATCTGTAAAGCACTTCGAAATGCACAAAAGGTGAATAAAGCTTGATTGGTTGATTGATGGATTGATTTGATTGACGCTTTCTCTTTCTTCCAGGATAAAACACCATTACGATCACCCTTCTGATTTGCCAGCATCACATGGGGGCATCAAAGACCCCAATACCCCATACTGCATACCCAACGCAGAAAAGCGATATACAGGCGTTACTGTGGGTCCACACCAAATGCGACGCCAAATTTCAAGGCAATGCAACTTAATTAAAAGTCAGTGGAAAGAGACGATGTGGCGCCACGATTCACTGCTTCACCCCAGGCTATGCAATAGGTAAAAATAAGTGAAATAGCCGGAATGGTCACTTGCTCGAGTTGAAAAATGTTCAGCTTGAGTGAAAACCCTTTTTTCCCACAAGTTTTTATTAGACAGCGACAGTGAAAGTCAGACAAGAAATGGGAGGGGGGGGGGGGTATGACATGCAACAAAGGTCACCGGCTGGAATCGAACCGGCTATGGTTGCGACCACGTGATATGCGCTGTAACCGTTCAGCTACGGAGGCGCGCCCTGCTTGAGTGAAACTCTTGCTCGTCGTAAAAGAAGCAATAAGAAACTATCTTAAACATGGCTACCAGACACTCACTCCCACTCCTCAACATCTGGCCATGATGGAGTACAAACTGATTGTTAGTTACCATGTTCCCTTTCCCGGAGTTACATTACAACATTGATGTCCTACCAGGACTTAAATATGAAACAACAGGCATAGCTGCAGGTCAGCAAGTCGGTTGGAGAGCCCGGTAATTTCTATAATGTTTACTTTGAAAATGTCTACTTGCCACTGCTACTATGCCAGCAACAAGAAAAGACTGATACATGACATGATGCTCAAGCATATCCATGAGGAAATACCGCTCAAATGTTGACTTAGCATTTTATTGTTAGCTTTGTGCTATTAATGCTATGTTCACTTTGTTCACACAAAGTTATGCCACATTTGATATCATGTTCTATGTAAACGCACAGTTAAACTCGCTGGGTAGACTTAACTGGGACATGGTGTTTTACTACAATACTGCCACTTTCACCCCCCCCACACACACACACACACCACCCCCATCAGTCTCCTCTTCATTTTTGACCCTTTTATTATCTATTTTCGCAATGTGAGTCGGTGGAGACCAGTTACAAACTACTGTTTACTTACTCTTTGAATGGTAGTTTGTTTTCAGCTCTATAAACTTTTGAGCCATAGGAATACATTAAAGAGGGCTGTTATTAATCAAATGAATCAAAATATGTTCATGGGTAATGACACGAGTTATTTTGCTTCTGACACCAGACGTGTCCAATTTGGACTGAAGGACTCTCGTCAACAATGTCCACAGAATGGCTAACAAGGCACTTGACTGCTGGTGTCTTTCTCTGCTAATCTTTTCTGACTGCTGCTCTCCGGCTCCTTAAGGCAGCTAGATTGATTAGTTATCCTGCAGCTATCGCTGAGAAGACTGGGGGAGCTGAGCCCTGTCATCTCTCTTTCTCTCGTTTCTTTCACCTTAACACACCTGTATGTCTAACCTCCCCCCCTCCCTTCACTATTTCCATTTTTCCTTCATAAGCTTCACACACACTTTCTCTCTTTTTTCACTCACACGTACAGATGCACATTTCAATATTAAACCACTTTTCATGCACACACACTCACAAACGGTCACACATAAGCTTGCAAACACACACCATCCGGTCATCCGCTGACAGAGCCAAGCGTTCCAGGTGGAGTAATTGATGAATGGAGGAAAAACCGGGCGATTAAGGTCTTTTCTCTCTTTCAACCTAACACCAGAGCAAGAATGTGCAAACGAACACAGCATACACACATGTGCATGCACCCACACACACCCACACACACAGGTGCGAGCTCACTGATTGATTGGGGTGGTGAGTTTGGTGAAAGGTATTGCCATTTCTCCATATCATGTCAAAGCCCCTGGCAAATGGGCCCTAAAACAATTGGTAAAAGGTGAAAAATTAGGTAATTAGAAACTCAGATGGGACAGGTTGGATATGAGGGTGGCCATAGCACCCAAGTTGCCGTACAAACAGATGAGACCAGAAGACTGTATGGCCTTTTAGAATAGATTGGATTAGATTAGTTTAGATTCAACTTTGTTGTCACTGCACAGAGTACAAGCACTAAGTAAATGTATGTCATTTGTTTATGCATTTCATTAAGTTGATATGCCTTACTAATGCATTTACCTTGCATGTCATTTTCTAGTTTATCTAAAATGTATTGTTTTGAATTCATTTGCATCTTTTGGAAAACTCCTGTGGAATATTGTCCTTCTATTAATTTCTTTGAGTGACTTTGGAGGACAGGTGTCACTTGTGGCTTCAACAATGCACATGTTGAAACAATGAAATCATCTATTGCTGGCTGCTGCCAAACTTAAAAGCACTCGGAGTAAATTAAATGTTCTTGCAGCTAAAACAGGGGATAAGATTTAACAAGCGAAAGTAGCTCCCAGTTAATGGAGAGATTGGAAGTATGACAACATGTGATATGTACAAAGATAAAAAAAAATGGTGCACAACCCAGAAAATGATTAACAACAATCTCTTAAAACCATTGGTGTTAATTGTTAGATTGTGTTATATTGCAAATTGTTTCTTAGTATTAAAACATATCATGACTTAAAGTTTGAAATACATTGCATGTTGCAGGTATCATTTATGGATGATATATATAAGAGGTAAGAGCAACCACTGATTAAGTTTTCCATTTAGATAAAGACCAACTTCGTTTGTATGTTTCACAGGGTTTTCATTAACTGATCTGGCAAAGTATTATTGTACCATCTATCCAGCCACTCATTCATCCACACATCAACCCTATGATTATCTTCTTTGGATCAATCTACTGTAATTGATAATCCCCTAAAATAGAGGAGGAGGAGAAGGAGGAGAAGGAGAAGAAGGATGAGAGAAGACGAAGAAGAAGAAGCAGCAGCCGCTTTATTTGCCTTACAGCTTTTTGAACACACACTACACACACACATGCAGGGAGTGTTGGCTGAGGAAATGTTTTCTCTGCATTTTCCCATCCTTGCTTTCCTTCCTCTAGGAGCCAGGAGCAGTGGGCAGCCCTTCTTCAGTGCCTGGGCACCAACTCTAGATAGATGTCCATGTCATGGTCAGCGACAAGACAGGACAGGAGAATCTTCCGTACGTTTTTCTTTGGGTTCTTTTTAATATTGAAAGAAACCCGTGTGAGTTGGCGTAGAACATGTAGACACAGACAGCACCGGCACATCTAAAGGCCTGGGAAGAACATGCAAACTCCCCTAGTGCCAGTACCGCCCCACGCGGAATCACAACCTAGGACCTTCTTGCTGTGAGGCAGCAGTGCAAGCACTGTGTCACCGCACTATAAACCAGCTTGTTTAGAACCATGGCAATCCTCATGCCAATCTGCATGGCACTCCTCAAGGCAATCAACATTCACATCACTCTCTAGATAAATAAACCGTGCAATGATTGCAACCCCTGCTTTCCTAGTGGTTTGTGGCTCCAGTTAGAACCTTAAATCCATAACAAAGTTGATTTAATTTTCATGTTCCTGGAATCATTCCTGAGCAATGTCAGCTTTTGGCATTGAACACGATACTCAGGGACCAGAAAATTTTCATCCTTTCATGGTGTCCCTACAGTTTTCATGTTGCATTTCATATGCAACTACCAGCCTTGCATGCACACATGGGCTATGCATATGGGCCATGCCCCACACCATGCAACTTAGCAAATTTGTGTGTTGTGTCCAATCAGGACAATGAAATTGCGATTTCCATTTTTCTCCTTTTGTTGTGTTTCACATGTGAGTTGGAAAGATAAAACAGATTGCTTTCTGGAAACATGCAATTGTCATTCACTGTGTCTGGATGCAGCAGTGCAAGGAAGATAAAACAAGGAATAAAATGCTAGTTAAAAAACAGATTTCACCTTCACAAGTAATGGTTGAGAGTGATAAAACACCCCATTTATGATGGACACACACCGGCAAGTGCAGTCAAAAATGCATTTCTTGCATTCCTGGCTGAATATGATAGGAGCATGCAAGCAGAAATGTTGAGTGGAAAAGAGAAGATCCTGAAGTCATATGCTTGATTCCAAATGCAGGAAAGCAAAACCATAACTGAATAGAGGCAAGTTCCTTTTTATTACATGAATAAAATGTATGCTATTCAATCATTAGCAAATGTAAGCAATAGTCTGTAGCATTCTCTCTCTATTCACATTTTCTTACATTGTAAGAAGCATTGTAGCCTATTTCAATTCAGCCCA
Source organism: Lampris incognitus (assembly GCF_029633865.1). Taxonomy (NCBI): domain Eukaryota; kingdom Metazoa; phylum Chordata; class Actinopteri; order Lampriformes; family Lampridae; genus Lampris; species Lampris incognitus. The sequence goes on from NC_079215.1 coordinate 31,636,538, forward strand.
TCGACTATATAGCAGCAAACCAGGAAGTAAGGGTTGTAGTTTTCACATTCATAGAATGCCCGGCCATGACACTTCTCTTTACAAGTTCAGCAATATTTAAGAGACACACAGAATATTGCTCTGTATTATGGCTACTAATGAAGCGTTATCCCTACAACACATAAATAGAGATGGGAAAAACTGTGATTCTTTCCTTTTAATGGTCCCAGTGTATGCCAGCTGAATGCCCCCCCAAACCATTACACCTCCCCCACTGGCCTGTACAGTTGTAACCATACATGATGGGTCCATCGCCTCATGTTGTTTACACCACACCGAGTGCACCATCTTGCTGGTGCAGGTTGAACCAGGATTAAGCATATCAGACAAGCCATTTCCAGTCATCAGCAATCAAGTGCTGATTTTTCTTAGCCCACTGCAAATGCCTTCAGCGTTATAACCCATACAGGCAAGACTGTAACACATTGCATGTAGATACAATGCTAATATGAAGGGCTGCACCAAACTTGTAAAGACGTTTGAAATCCTGTGACATTCAAATGTTTTGTTTTCATCAGTGGGTCCTTTTATCACTGTATACCATGAAAACATGTCCAACATCATGACGCCACCACAATCAGTCTGCTATCTTGACATGCAGCATGATGGATGCAAGAACACACCATGCTGTTTCCACTTTTCTTCTAACTTGTTCAAAACAGAAGGGACTGGGATCAGTCCAGTGTCCAATGTTGTCTTTTCCTAGCCCACTATAACCACAATTTCTCATTCTTTGCTAAAAGAAGTGGAACTCTGAAAGGTCTTTGGCTGCTATAACCCTTCCGTGCCAAAGTGCAACAAGTTATTCCACTTTTTATGGGTCTTTCAATTTTGTATTAGTCTTTCAACCGAGTAATTGTGGTCTGTCTGTTAATCTCCGAACTATTATCCCTTCCTAAGTCCTGCTCCTTTCGCTCTGTGATCCAATAACAGTTGAGCAATCTTGGTACCTAGTGGAACCTCGATCAACTTTACCTTTTCCTGTACACTCTGTGCTACACTCATCTATGTTGAAAAGAAAACCAAATTTTGAAGATGGTTAAAAGATGTGTCTGGGGGACCTGTAAAAGTGACACTTGAAACCCTGACTATGTGGAAGGCGTTGTTATTCCATTCCCAAAACCAAAAACAATGTAATGTCCAATGTAAAGAGTGGATTAGGCTGTGGGGTAGACCTCCCCATCAGCTGGACATCAACAAGGACATCCATGTCTCTTCACAGATAACATTGCTATGTAAAGGCACATTACATTGGTGTCACAATCTTCACAGACACATTACATTGTATATAGTCACACCTTACGTTAGCTAATGTTAGCAAAATGCTAGCTAACGAGCTAGCTAATTAAAGCTACATCAGGAAGAGTAAGCCTAAGCGTAAGAGTAAATAAGTAAGAGTAAGCCTCATTCCTTCAGACCTCACTACACTCAGTGCACTTGTCTTACAGCTGGCTGTACATAAAGACCAACACACTGGAGCTATTAGCTTAATCAGGTTTGTTTTTAGTCTGGTGTTTAGGCTAGCTGGTCGCTTTCATTAAGGATTTTAAGTTTGTAGCACTTTTATGGACTTTTATGCCAATTTTATCACTTGATTGCACTTTCTCCCTCACTTGTACTGTTGTATGACTTGTGGGATTGCTTTGGACTACCTGCCCTGACTACCAGCTTACCTAGGCTTGCCTCTTGCCTGGCAGCTAAGCTAAACTAACTATAATGGTTTCAGCCGCTGAACTCACCTGCATTATAACTGAGCCTCAATGCATAGAGACTTTGATTGAAGATCTCCTTCATTGTCAAGCTCAGCTATGCTCTCGGTTAACTGCCATCCAGTCTGACCCAGCGGAGGTCGGGTTGATGGTCTGGGTCCTTCTCGCAGCTGGTCCTCAGTGGCAAAAGGAAAGAGACAGATCTCTATCCCTGTTTGATCCTGACTTTCATCTCCCTGTGGAAAACTGATTCTCTCTGTTGACAGAGCTTGCTGACAATATATCCCAGCCAGTTACCCCGGTGGCTGATGTCGGCAATGGAGCTACTCCACCGACTAAGAAACATCCTGCCACACCCAGCTTGTCATGCTCTCCATTTTACATTGCCAAGACCAAACATTCATGGGTCGAGCTCGCCAACTCCACACCGCCATCCTTTCAGCCTTCAGCTGTCCAACTACCCTCTCCATCCACCACTACTAACAAGGTCCCTACCACGGCGGGTGTAGTGGCTAATACAGATGATCCCTCATTGAAAGCTGACAATCTACGATGCCTCAACAGTCAACCTGAAATCCTTGTGATTGGTGATTCCATCTCCAGGTTCGTCAAGCTCCCTTGTGGCATAACTTATGGTTTCTCTGGATGTAAAGTTTCCAACGTCTTTAAACACATTCCAGCCTTACATGAGTGCCAGCCAACTGTCCACACTTTTATTGTGCATGCTGGAACCAATGACATCATGTCAAGACTGCCCCAATAGACGTGTTCCCTTATTTACATGCGCAAACAAGCATGCACAAATTGTGAGGCAAAAAGGGGCCACGCGTCTTGTGTTTGTAAACATTTTTACATTGGTTTCAAAAAGATCATCACAGAGAACTTGGTTTAAAATGAAATGAAATGCCTCACAGTTGTTGCGCTGTCAGCTGTACAAATCATAAAGATGGTAAAAACAAGCATCTGCATTTTTATCGCATGCCAAAGGGAAAACTCCAATTGAAAAACAAAGAAGACAGATGTGGATTCAGGTGATCTGTCGGGAACACTGGAAAATGTAGTCAGAAGAGCAAATATCAAACATGAAGATTTGCGGAGAACATTTCATATCTGGTATGTATCTGTTTCTTACACAAATAAGTATCGTGATTGAACGTAAGTAACAGCTCTAAATGTGATACTGTCCTAGTAGAGCAACTGCCAAACCAAAGTTTGAGTTATTAATGCCTAGCCTTCCTCATGTTTGACAACGATTCCATAAGCTTTCTTGTGTCATGATGTTTGAGGTCATAATTTGACTCTGGCCTCGATCTCATAACCGTACAAACAATTCAACAAAAATTCAGCACAACTTGTTTTCCTTTGATAACGGATGGTAAAAGCAATCTTGGACATGTCCACCAACAAAGTAATCATATGCTTCTAAAGACTTGTATGCCTTCATTGATTCTTTTGTAAATATACTTGTTCTGTCGCATTCAGTCACATCCCTCAAGCCGATGTTTGGCAACTTCGTGATGTCATTTGTACACTGAGCTTCAGCAAGCATAAACGGATAGGGAAGTTTTTCTCCAGTGCTTAGTGCAAGTTTCAACTCGTAATGCTCCTTGCTTAGACTTTCAACATATTCTGAGATTTCCATTTTCTCAAATTTCAAACGTTTTTCCGTTTAATTTTAAGTTTTACACGCTTTCATAGGTACACACGTTGTTTCTTGGCCATGTTTTGCCACTTGTTCTGCGCGCACATCTTGTTTACAACGCAGCTTTTACATCACACGATAAGGGGTCTATACTCTGTGGCGTTCTGCAGGGTTCAGTCCTTGGTCCCGTCCTTTTCTCAATCTACATGCAATCTGGTGAGCCAGTTCAATTGTCTCTCACCACTGCCACACTGATGTCATGCAGCTTTATTTTCAGCTAAGCCAAATGATATGGGTAATATTGGTACCCTTCATGACTGCCTGGCTGCTATTAAGGAATGGATGTCACTCAGTTTCCTTCAGCGCATTTCAGACAAAACTGAGGTTCTCCTTACTGTTCTTAATAAATTTTTCTCAGAAGTAAAACCTTGTATCGGCCCTCTGGCCACCAATGTTAAAACCTCCTCAAGAAATCTGGGTGTACTCTTTGACCAAAATCTGAATTTTGACCCATGCATAAAAAAACTTGTGTAAACCTGCTTTTTCCAGCTCCGAAACGTCATAAAAAACAAATTAACGCTATCAACCAGAGACCTAGAATTACTAATCCATACCCTAATGTTTTTCACACCTTGACTAATGCAACGCTATTTTCTCCTTACTCAGCCAAGCAGCCGTGTCCCACCTGAAACTTCCAAAACGCTACAGCCAGACTGCTTACCAATACCAATCTTAGATCCCACATCACACCAATCCTCACATCCCTTCACTGGCTCCCCGTAACGTAGACGTCAAGATAGTGCTTATCACATATAAGGCCCTACATGAGCTTTTCCCTTAAAACATTTCTGAACTTTGGCATCCTTACTCTACCTCTTGGCCACTCAGAACTTCCAACCAGGGTCTCTTACTTATAGCCCGCTCCCTCCGCAAATCCAAGGGTGAAGGTGCTTTTGCAGTCAGGGCCCCATCCATCTGGAACAGTACCCCCCCCTCCCCCCGTTAGATCAGCTGAGTCTGTAGACAGCTTTAAAAAAACTTCTCAAAACCCATCTCCACCAACTTGCCTGGCCTATAAAGGGGCTGTAATTTATACTTTTCTGTATATAACTGTATATGTATGTTGTTTATTTTTCTGTATCTGTATCTTGTGCAGCACTTTGTAACTTTAAAAGGTGCTATATAAATAAACTCTTACTTACTGACTTACTTACTAATGTCAGATCACCAATGTCAGTTGGGCTTGCTTCTTCCTTATTTCTGTGGTAACTTTAAAGAGATTTGGAAAAGGACAGCTAGGTTGGTTGCTGACATTTTTAAGATGACATCAATATTGTTAGCCAGAAAAGATCAAGGCTAACGGTCCTTTGTTTATCTTATCTCTGCAAGGCTACATGCCGCCCCAAACATTTAGTGCTATTTATTTGGATATACACAACATGTAGCATCCCAACAGGAAAAGTTACCATCGTAAAAGTTATCATCTAGTGCAGGAGCAATATCAACAAGGACTGATAGTTTTGTCATCCTTGGTCTGTATGCAAAGAATGTGTGGCTTCTTCCTTTTTCATTAATACCGGAATTGATTTAGCCTAAATTCACGTCTTGTTCATAAAAGTTAACATCGTGAATCTATCCTTCCATCACATACTCTAGTCATTGCTGTCAGCTTCTTTAAGCTATATTGCCGGATGCCCAGAAAATATCTAAAACACACTGTGGCACCCGGAGTTGGCATCAGCCTAGTCTCGCGATACCAGACAATAGGAGATCTCCGCCTACCAATCGTCTGGAGATTTCTAAATGCAAGATAGTTGCGAGAACGGCCGCTAACAAGCCTACGCCTATTGCTACGCCCACTGCTACGCCCCTTACATTTTGTCAAGGACACGCCTTACCGGAAACCATGACCCCCTCCCCCACCCCGTAGTGAAACAAACTGGAGATATAGCGAATCACTTTGTAACGCGGAGAGAGCTTTTTAAAACATTGAAAATGGATGTCCCGAGTAACGTTAGATCATTTGATTCAGTTTTATCGAACGTGTGCTCAGTCCACAAGATTGGTGCAATTTAAGGATTTACAGTGACTTTGTTTAAAACTTTTAACCCAGGGCAAGATTGCTTGTTTACCAACTGGTTATGGGAAAAGCTTGGTCTATCAAGCATGGCCAACTGTCTGCCACTTGTTGTCCACACAGGGCCAGAACTCTATGGTGCTGGTCATATGCACTTTGCTGTCGATAATGGAGGAACAGGTGCAGTTTTTGAAAGCAAAAGGCATTCCTGCCGCATACGCGGGACAAAGCGAGGACATCGATGACCAGACCGCCGCCAGTGATTTCGCCCTTGTGTTTGGCACACCAGAAACTTTTGTTGGTCAAGCAAAGTGGAGACAGCTCCTACAAACACCGTTATTTCGGGAGCGGCTGGTTGGAGTGGCTGTTGACGAAGTACCCACTGTAGTGCAATGGTGAGTTTGAAACCATAATTAATGTTAGCTCACTGACTGTGTATTGTTTGTCTAGTTTTCTTCGGTGACTGCGCCTGAGCCATCCTATAACACAAGTGTTGCTGGTACGACAGTGTTTACAAGCACACGACTTCTGCATATCACCGCCCCAATGTGATGGCCCCGCCCTAAAGACTGTGGATTGGTTCTGCAATTAACTTTTTTTTAAAACTCTTGTTTCCACTCAGTTTTAGCAACGAAAGCTGGGAGAATGTCCTCAGTTTCTAGTTGAGCGAAGCGTTTAGAACCTGACTTGTGAGTCTAGCGTCAGCTGCGTCGCCATGTTACTTTTTGTCAAGCTTGTCCGACCCAGAGCCCTAGAAAGAGCGAGTTGCGTCAATGAGGGGTCAGAACGCAAGAGCGTCACGTGGTTCATGTAGACGCCGAATAGTTCAAAACGAAATTTGGTGGGTCATTTAAATGAACTGCTTAGCCACGATTTCTGGTAACTACTAACCAATATTTTCATATTTTTACATTTATATATAGATATAGATGTATTCCAACGTGACACATATTCTATGCGCACTTTTGGAACTATCCTAAGCTCCCATGATCCGCCATTGCATTGGGCCATTGACGTCTACGGAGTTGACGTAACTCTCTCTTTCTAGGGCTCTGGTCCGACCTAGCAATAACTTAGGGGGACATGACTTTGGGTCGGCTAATTTGCATCAGCCTGCTTTGACCGCTATCATCAATCATAGACTGTATAAAATAAAAGCTTTTGCGCACAAAGTCCGTATTTTTTCGGCCGAATTGTCGCACGTTTAAAAACAAATACGACGTCACGCTGTGTCAATTACGTTTACACACCGACTCCGAAAGTTTCGTCCGTCAGTAGTTTGCGTACAGGTTCGATTTTCTGCGTTTTTTCGCGTCCGTCAAAAGCCTTTAGAGTTGTTTGACCACTCAGAGCCACCGTACATGCAAACATCGTCATCCAAAATGGCATTTGAGAAACTTATTCACTTCGATACCCAGCACAAAGCACTTTATGACAAAGAAAGCAAAATAATATAGAGATGCGGAATTCAAAGACAGATTCCGAGCGTGAATTTTGTCCAGAGGGAAACATGCACACTGTAAATAAATATTTTATTTTAGTATTTTTCGTATTCATCTTTGGTTTATTTTTCACCCTTTTCCAAGGAGTGTTCTCCACAAATTTGTCCCAAAATAATTTTGCATAAGGTATTGATACAATAGCTCTTTGGAATGAAGCTCTAATACATCTATTTCTACTTTATGATTATTTGAAAAACACAGTTTACCGATTACAGATTCATCCAGCTCTCTAGAGGTAACAACAGAAACACTTAATTTTGAGCCTCTTATCAGCATCAGAAGGAATGGCATCAAAAACAATTTCATACTCCTTTGGAGGTACTGGTATTTTAAATTTTGATAAAAATTCAGAGTAATTCAGCAATTGACCTTCTGAGTTGAGCAGTTGACCCACCAACCTAATATCATTGTTAAACTAATTTTCAAAGAACAATAAGCGATTTGTATAAGCTATATTCCTGTTGTTCCGTATTAAGTATTTATGAGGACAGAAGTTGTGCTTATATAGGAGAGACCAAGCCAGCAGAGAGTGCTTATGAAAGTTTGATAATATTATGTGTATTCTGAGAATATCATACTTGCATTGTAGAACAAATTTCAGGCCACCTATTTTAGAAAAAATATGATTGGGGATAAAATTCCATAAGGAAGCTGTGTTTTTCATGAACCGTCTTATCCAATTAATCTTAAATGTACTGTTTAATGTTGTGAAATCCAAAAAGTTTAATCCTCCACAATCTGTAGTATTCATAATAACAGTTCTTTTTACAAACTGTGTCTTGTTTTTCCCTAGAAAATTAAAAGGTTATCAATCTTTTTTTGCAGTTGCATTCTCAACAGGTAAGGAAAGAGCAACATAGGTTAGTCTTGAAATGCCTTCAGCTTTTGAGAGAAGACATCTCCCTCTTAATGACAAATCTCGCTGTAACCAAATATAAAAAAATGTTCTTGTCTTTTCAATGATCAGCTCAAAATTCAAAGAACATTTTAAAGATTCGTCTTTTGTAATATTTACACCCAAATGTGTAACTTGATTCTTAATTGGAATACCACATATAGATGACATTTCACATGTGTTGATAGGCATTCATTTACATTTGCTCATTTTTAAACATTGGGAAAATTCTTAATAAGGCCCAAGGCTCGAGGAATTTGAGCAGCATCTTTTAAGAAAAGGGTTGTATCGTCTACCAGTTGGCTGATGAAGACCTGTCTGTCCACAACCACTACACCCTGCAAATCACCATAAGTAGCAAGAAGTTGGGCAGCGACCAAAAAGAGATAAGGGAAGATGGGACAACCTTGTCTAGCTCCGCGATAAATGTTGAACCTTGGAGAAGTACCATATTTTAACTTAATTGAGCTACTACCGTTATTATAAAGACTTTTGATAGTTTTACAAAAGAAATCTCTGAAACCAAACTTTGATAGGGCTTTGTAAATGAAATCATGTTCCACAGAATCAAAGGCTTTATAAAAGTCAAGAAAGAGAATGAAGCCATCACTATCAACAAGGCCGTTATAATCTAACAAATCTAAAACCAATCTGTTATTTGTGATGCGTCGATTTCTCAGGAATCCTGATTGTGTCTCATCTATTATAGTATCTAAAACATATTTAATCTTTGAGCAAACAATAAGGCTAATATTTTATAATCATCATTGAGAAGTGTGATAGGGCGCCAATTATATAACAATAACGGGTTTTGTTAGGTTTTGGGATTAAAGTAATGATCCCCTGCGGCGGGTGGGAGAGCTCCTTTTTGTATATTTTCCAAAAAACAAAAACAAAAAAAAACACACCAACCAAAAAGGGGGGGGTCTACAAAATGTTCAGCAAATATTTTGTAGAATTCAGTAGTAAAGCCATAATTTCCAGGTGAGTTCTTATTTTTCAGATCTCTTATCACTTTTTCAACTGCCTTAACATCAGTTGTATGATCAAATGAATTACTATTGTAAGGACCTCTAAAATCTATTGTACATACGTTGTGGTACTTCATTTACCAGCATGCTTTGTGTCTTGGATATTTCCTATGTTCGTGTGGTTTCCAAACATGTGGACCAATGGAATGTATTTGCTCTTTGTATTTGTATTTGAATTGTGTTATTAGCCAATGATGTGGTGTGGAGTTGTTATGCCCGCGAAATCGCGAGGTTCGCAATGGTCGATCTCCTCACGGGAAGGGAGGAGTTTGGGATTCGAGGCAAGACTTTGAGGAGAGACGTCCATTTTTCTCTACTGCTCCGTCTGAGTACCCGTTTCGCGGAGACTTTATACACAGCCGTGTACTAGGCCCGCATTTGAAGACATGAGTGTTGCGATTGGCCCGCGGTCGTATGCTTGCTGGTGTGGTTTGATTTAGTCCGATTATTTTGTTTCTGCCCCATAGCCAGTGTCGCCGCTAGCTAGCTAAGTGGATTTAGCATCCAGTGCTAATGTTAGCCGACTAGAGTTGTGGAGGCTACCCAGAAGTCATTGGGCTGCGCTGGACGTTGATCTAACTAGTGGAGCCGCTCTGCTCCATTCCTGGGACCTGTCTGCTGTCCAAAGAGGACTCGCTTCATCTGCTCTCCGGCGCTGGCCCACCGGAGGACCATTATCTTCGCCAGGGTTGTCTGAACATTGCAACCTGTGGCCATCTTGCGGGCGGAGGCCGCTACCGGGGAGCCGACAGCTAGCACTACGCCTTCCATCCTCTGGACTGCATACAGCCTCCCGGTCGAGGGAGCGATGGGTTGTGAGTAACACTATCATCTGTGGATAAGACTTTACATTGAGTGATTGAGTCAAGAAAAGCTACGGCTGCTTCTTCAGAATATTGGGACTTGTAGCGATTGCTGTAAAAATTGGCACAGAAAGAAGCAATTCCTCTAGGATCATTAACTATGTTATTATCCATTAGTAGTTCATCTATAGTGGAATTATCAAAATTTATTTTTTCGAGTCTAAAGAAGAGGAATTTTGTTCCCCCTCCTCCATCCATCTTTTCGTAGATCTAATAAATGTTCTTTCTGCTTTAATTTTATACATATCATTAATTTATTTTGCAATTGGAAATATTCTTTATGCACATCATCAGATAAATTCTCTTGCTGAGAAAAACATGCCAACTGATATATAACTTTTTCTTCTGCAATCCTTCTCTTCTTAGCCAGATCACTTCCAAATTTCCTGAGAAATTTACCCAGCTCAATTTTAAGCAGTTCCCAATAATAGCCATAAGCGTTTTTACCGCTAGCTTCACTCCAATAGGAGCTAATAAGTTCCCTTATTTTATGCTGCACCTGATCAAATATAAGAGTAGAGTTGTTGAGTTTCCATAGTGAGGCTTTCATAGGAGATAAGAGAGTTAGAAGTAAGGGAAACAGTAATGTATATTGTTTTGTGATCAGTTAATGGAGTGGAGTTAATAGTAACAGACACGTCCCCATCAGCCAGGCATCTAGAAATTAGCCAAAATTCTATCCTTGGCTGTCATGCGAGGTCTTTATTACACCAGGTGTATTGATGATTTTGAGGAAATGTTTCTCTCCAGATATCTACTATGTCAAATTTTTCCATAAAACGTTTTAAATGTGTGTTAGACGTTCCAAAATTCCCTAGGTGGCCATCTGTCCATCATATTGTCGATAGTTACATTAAAATCCCCTCCTAATACAAGTAATGCCCTAGGGTACTTTTTTTAACCAAAGATTAATTTTAAGTATTCAGCTACCCCAGCTGAATACTTTGATCCATGGGCTAACCATACATCATTTCCCCGTTGCGATCTCCAAAAGTTCGTAGCTTTATCAATTGAGTGGCATTCTTGAAAAAAGCAAAAATCAGATTTGTGTTTTTTTGCAAACAGTAACAAAGCTTTACATTTGACATTATTTTTAAGACCCCTGGCATTGACAGATATTAGAGACAAAGGCATATAAAACTAAGAAATTTAAACAATGAGCAAAATCCTATACTAGACAAAATAGAAAACTAGTTATTCTCTTAACTAGAATAAAAAGGTAAATATGGTGCATAACCCAGCAACAAGAATGCAAGCACAAAAATAGTATTATTAGGTCAAGATATGTTAAATAACAACTATTTAAATATTCCCCAATCTATTCTGTTATATAACAACCATTAAAATATTGCCCACTGTTATCCTTACGACATAACTACACTTACACTGCGAAAAAGGTCAACATTCCTTAAGCTTGACTAAACGCGTCAAGTATACAAGTTCACACGAACAAAATCTACTACTACTACTTTCGGCTGCTCCCGTTAAGGGTCGCCACAGCGGATCATCCGTTTCCATTTCTTCCTGTCTTCTGCGTCTTCTTCTGTCACACCAGCCACCTGCATGTCTTCCCTCACCACATCCATAAACCTCCTCTTTGGCCTTCCTCTTCTCTTCCCTGGCAGCTCCATATTCAGCATCCTTCTCGCAATATACTCAGCCTCTCTCCTCCACACATGTCCAAGCCATCTCAATCTTGCCTCTCTTGCTTTGTCTCCAAACCGTCCAACCTGAGCGGTCCCTCTAATATAATCGTTCCTAATCCTGTCCTTCTTCGTTACTCCCAGTGAAAATCTTAGCATCTTCAACTCTGCCACCTCCAGCTCCGCTTCCTGTCTTTTCATCAGTGCTACTGTCTCCAAACCATATAACATAGCTGGTCTCACAACCATCTTGTAAACTTTCCCTCTAACTCTTGCTGGTACCCTTCTGTCGCAAATCACTCCTGACACACTTCTCCACCCACTCCAACCTGCCTGCACTCTCTTTTTCACCTCTCTACTGCACTCCCCGTTACTTTGGACAATTGACCCCAAGTATTTAAACTCAAATGCCTTTGTCACCTCCACTCCTTGCATCCTGACCATTCCACTGTCCTCTCTCTCATTCACACATAGGTATTCCGTCTTGCTCTTACTGACTTTCATTCCTCTTCTCTCCAGTGCATACCTCCACCTCTCCAGGCTCTCCTCAACCTGCACCCTACTCTCACTACAGATCACAATGTCATCCGCGAACATCATCGTCCATGGAGACTCCTGCCTGATCTTGTCCGTCAACCTGTCCATCACCATTGCAAACAAGAAAGGGCTCAGAGCCGATCCTTGATGTAATCCCACCTCTACCTTGAACCCATCTGTCATTCCAACCGCACACCTCACCATTGTCACACTTCCCTCATACGTATCCTGCACCACTCCTACATACTTCTCTGCAACTCCTGACTTCCTCATACAATACCACACCTCCTCTCTCGGCACCCTGTCATAAGCTTTCTCTAAATCTACAAAGACACAATGCAACTCTTTCTGGCCTTCTCTATACTTCTCAATCAACATTCTCAAAGCAAACATTGCATCTGTGGTGCTCTTTCGTGGCATGAACCCATACTGCTGCTCGCTGATCATCACCTCTCCTCTTAACCTAGCTTCTATTACTCTTTCCCAAATCTTCATGCTGTGGCTGATCAACTTTATACCTCTGTAGTTGTTACAGTTCTGCACATCGCCCCTGTTCTTGAAAATCGGTACCAGTATGCTTCTTCTCCACTCCTCAGGCATCCTCTCACTTTCCAGGATTGTGTTAAACAATCTAGTTAAAAACTCCACTGCCATCTCTCCTAAACACCTCCATGCCTCCACAGGTATGTCATCAGGACCAACTGCCTTTCCACTCTTCATCCTCTTCATAGCTGCCCTCACTTCCTCTTTGCTAATCTGCTGAACTTCCTGATTCACTATCCCTACATCATCCCACCTTCTCTCTCTCTCATTTTCTTCATTCATCAGCCCCTCAAAGTATTCCTTCCACCTTCTTAGCACACTCTCCTCGCTTGTCAGCACATTTCCATCTCTATCCTTGATCGCCCTAACTTGCTGCACATCCTTTGCAGCTTGGTCCCTCTGTCTAGCCAATCGAACAAAATAAAGCAAGTTATAAAAGCGTTAACTCACCCCATCTAGCGGAAGCCCAGTGTATCAATACTTATACGCCCAAAGAATGGTTTTAAAACTGTTTCGCAAACAGCAATAGAAGCAACCTAACAGTCCCAATTTAAAAAGAGGTAATTCAATGCCCCCCCACCAAAAAAAAAAAACAGGTCAAAAGTTTTATCTGTTACAAACCGAGATCCCTGAAACATAAGTTGACTCGATTAAACGTATATCACTGTGATTCTTTTACTTTCAATAATGGCAAAGGAGCCTCGAAAGCCAGCCCCCCCCTCCTTCCTTGCTTTGTCGACTAAAGGCCACAGTTTAATCCTGGCATCTTGTGGGAGATTTTCGAAGAGCCTTATCTTTTGTTGTTTCAGCAGATCACATGTTCTCGCATCTCTCCAAATCTTGTCCCTGTGGGTGCGAGATGCAAATTGCACAAATATGCGTCGGGAGGTTCGTGCGTCTCCAGACCGTGGACCAAGCATGTGAGCGATGTCCACCTAGGCGGCGAGCTGGTCTGCAATATCAGGTGACACTTTGCTGAACAGGTCGGTGATTACCTTCTTCACATTGTCCCCTGGCTGTTCTTGGATACCAGCGACACTTAAATTCCATCTCCTTTTCTATGTATCCAGATCATTATATCTGTCATGGTTCTCCTTCTCCAACTTCTCAACCTTGCCCTGGAGAGAATCAACTTTGTCTGTGACATCTACTTCCATCCGTTTCTCCGTGACACCCAGCCTGTTAACGAGGCTATTAATGGTCACTGTGTTTTCTTTGACGGTTTCTTCAACGAAGCGTAATTTTTGTAGAGTTTCCATCTGCATCTTTATTATTTTCAGCATGGCGGAGTTAGACTTGCTGGCACAGTCGGAGTTTGGCTTGGACTTCTTAGCAGGGCGCTAGTTAGGCGTTGCAGGTAAGAGTTTTACCTGCTTCTTGAAATTGTGGTTCCAGGCTTTTCTTAGCATAGTCATGCATTGCAAAACGAAAATCTTCGTCCACCTCCATTTCGCTATGCAAGCTGACCAAGTTAACGATAGTTTTCAAAGAGGTAAAGATAAGTAAAATTTGAAATGTTTCGCGTTATCTTTCTTTAAAAAAAGTCAGAAGTAGTTAACGTCGGGTTGTTGCGTAGCTGGACTTGACCTAGTACATTGTAACTTGTCTGTTGCAGAGTTTAATGCACATTTTTGTAGAGCTACCAAATAGAGACGTTCCACGACGCCATCTTGGTCCGTCCCCCGGAAACGATCGGGATAATTCCGCAGCGCCTTTATCAGCAGGTGAAACTCTCCCTGCTCTTGACGTCTTCTCAGGATTGCATGGACCCAATATTTTCTTTTTCTTTCAAGAAGTGAGAGGAGGACCACAAAATCATCCTCACTGCTTGACGACTCCATTTTGTTTCGTACTTCAAATTTTCGCAACGACACAATTTTGTGTCGTACTGCAAATTTTCGCAACGAATAGAATCGCAACAAATAAAACGAGAAGAACACGCGTCGTGTGAAGCGGCCATCTCGAGTTGGTCTCGTTGTCTTTTTAATTTGAAATGAGCGGCCGGCAGTCAACAAGGAAATGCTAAAGTGAGACTTGTGGGTGATAATCTATCCATGTTTTTTTCAAGCAAATCGCTTTACACTAGGTTTCTGTGCGTAACGATTTTTATCGAATGACGGACTAAAAAAACGCATACGAAAAATACAGAATGGTGTGCAAAGGCCTTTAATAAGAAACAAATATCACTTTTTTTAAACATGGCTATATTATCAATCGGGAAACACGTTAAAACAAGTTTCCGGCTATTTAATGTACACTGTGCCACGTATACAGTGTATATACAGTGCAGAGTGACAGGGCCTGATCCAGCTGTCACTCAAAGCGGCCACACCCTTAATTATGCATAACTTTAAGCCTTATAATTTCAACGGGTAAATTGTATATAAATTCCCCGTACAGTTGTCATGAACGGGGAAATTAGCTTAAGAGACCAAACCCGTTTATAGCTCCCTCCAGTTATAAACATAAGGCACGAGATCATGGTTAAAAAGCGGGGCTTTATTCCTCTGTCGGACCAAACCGTGAGAACTGGGTTAAAAGAGAAAAATACAAAATACAGTAAATGAAATCTATGTACGTATGTCGTGTATTTACGATTCTTAATTCCCCTCCAGCAATACAATAGATAGCATGTTGAACTAACACATTTATAGCATATGTAAATTATGCATTGAATATATTGTAACGTGCATGGATAAGTAGACACGCTGGTCGCTGGCTAGTGGGTCTGACCCTTTAGTCGAGTGGTTAGCGATGTCTCCTGCGGTGCGGGCGATACGGGTTCGCTTCCCGGCCACGGCAGTTCCTGTGGTTGCGTTGTCCCCCGAATTTGCTACAATATCATAGAAAAACACAACGAAATTAACTTAAATTCAAACATACCTTGTATGCTGCTTACTACTTAAGACGGGCTACATCTTGCTTGCTTCCTCCTTGTTCTTGTCTAAAGTCTTGCCATTGTTATTTTGGCGCTTTTGCGTTTTGCTTTCAAAGTATTTTGTTTTATTAATTACGTGCGGAACACTGGAGCGGCAGAAATAGTTCCGCCTCTAGGACCACAAGGACCATAGGTAGGAACCAAAAAGTAGCCCAAAAGGTGCCAAACTAGAAACTTAACTGACAATGTGAGGCAGTTACACCGTTTTTTTTTTTTTTTTGTAAACATGTTTATTTCTGCTGTAAACTTGGGCATTTTAACAGGGGGCTCAATGGGGATTGACTCGCTTTTGGAGCCACTCGCAAGTGGCCATTCGAGGAACTGCAGTTTTTGGCACTTCCGCGTTGTAGCATTTTTCAGTCCTGGAGGTTGCCACTTGTCATCAATAAGCTTTGGTTGGATGTCCTTGGGTGGTGCATCATTCCAGACGTAAATACAAGGCACTTCTGAATGTGAAAATCCCAGCAATGTTAGAGATATTGATACACACAAAATCAGTGTGTCAAGCATATACTATGGTACTTCGTTTAAAAGCACTTAAACATTATGTCTCAGCAATTCTCCATTAAATGCACAATTATCTAAGTGTAAGCTGTACGACGCCAAAATAATCACCCTTCCTCAACACTAACTCAATTAAATTTAACAGAGAAAACGGAAAACTTTAAAAGGATCATGGTTCTAAAAATATTGAGTTTGGTCAGTGTTTTTGAGGGAAGGAGTGGGTTTGCTTGATGTTTTCTACATGGACTGTATCTATCAAAGCTTTTCAGTCAATCCAGTGGAGCAAAAAGAAGACACCAGTTGGCCTTGCAGCTCTCATAGTGCGAAAATTCAGACGGTACAGCATGAAAATGTGGTAAGACCCTAAAATGTAGTATGCTGATCAGTGGACTAGATATTGGGAGAGGATATGGAGGAGTGAAGAGAAGGGACGGGGGTCGAAGTGTCACGTCCCATTGGGGTCATTTGATGGCGGCTACATTTACCAAAGCAAACAGCCTGGAGGAGCAGAGTGCTTCACTTGTCGCTGGGAATTACACCACGATCACATCCACCAGCCTCACAGTGTTCCAGCCACGCACAATTCAAAATTCATAGTACAAGCCCAATGGTGGGGCCTATGAAATGTTAAAACTCCAGTGCATTTCAAATTTTCAAGGAAGCGTCAGGTTGGTTAGTTTTTGATAGGAGTCGACAGCATTACAGGGTCACAGTCCATAAAAACAGGTTTGTTTTCACACTGCTTAAACAGTTAAGATAAAAATTTTTTTAATACTAAGTCACTAAAAGTAGTTAGAGATGAGTTTGATGTGCCAGCGTAAATAAACTGTCCTACTGTGTAGCATAATATGATTTCATCATCAATGTCTTATATGCCTGAGAAAAATATTAAGTATTTCTATTCTATTTTTGCTCAGATCGTCATTATCCCTTTAATCTCTTTGATTCTCTCTCGATATTTCTTGATGCGCAGACACGTCTTAGAAAATCTTTTGTAGACACTCTTAATTCTCCTCCTTTTAGAAAGTTGTCTTTCACCCTTTGTGGTTTTGTCTGGCTCCCACCACATTACTTGCATGTGCAAAATGACTTGGGGGGGGGGGGGGGGAACTTGACCTAAAATTATATGCAGATATCACCTGTCATGAACTCAACTATGTTGGCTTTTACATATATGGCTCTCTCAACTGCCAAGATTGGTCAAATGTAAAAAATGGCAAAAACACATTTTATGATTTAACTATATCCTGCAAGTGGTTTGTTTGCCCCATCTGGCATTGTACATGTAAAATAACAGTTGATGCTGCGTTTCTGTCCAAAACTGCAGGATTACAGTATTCAGGCTAGTTAGTGGGAAGCAGATTTACATACACCAAACACCTACCCAGCAGCAAAATTAGATGCCAAGCTGCACACAAAACTGTAGCTTTAGCTAGCACACAAACATATCAGAATCATAATCACAATCATGTTTATTGGTCATGTAAGTTTGCACACACGTGGAATTTGAGTCCAGTTTTGTGGCTCTCTCAGTGTACTTAACATAGAATTACAACACAACACCACAACAATCTTCAGTTTCACAAGGATTAACTTGTACAGATAGTCCATGGGCCAGACGATATTTCGGTACACTCAAGGTGGCAAAACTTACTTATAATTTTTGAAAGGATCCATGTCTGTAGATGATATTTTGGTATGATAACCATTCCTGAGTGGCAGCTGTATCACAGTTATCAGCTCATGAAGTTAACCACCCGCTAAACTAAATTGCATTTTAGACGCTGGTGCATATCCTGGTTTAGCCTCATGGTCAGGACATTTTTCAATGTTCTATAATATTGTCTTTGGTATCATTTTAAAGGGGACCTTCTTAGCTTTCATTCAAGCCCTGTTGTGGATATTTCTCACAAATATAGAGGTCACTTGAGCTCTTCAACCCGTCAATAACACACATCTTTCTGCAATTTTCGCCTAAACTATATACTTTCTTTTAGCCCTGTGGCATCTAGGAATATCAGGGACACAAAACACAAAAACTGGAATACTCACAGGACTGTAAAGATTCAGAAAATGTATAATATACCCATACTATTTCATTGTGTGAGGTGATTGTGAGCCTTAAATGAGAACTAGACCAAAGCCAGTTAGGTCACAAACTGGTCTCTATACATTTGTTTAAATACACAATCAAAATACATGATAAAAAGGAATACCATAGTGAGGTAATGAACTATTTTAATATTTTAAACAACATTGACATTTACATATACTTAGTCAATGATACATGTAATCCCATATCATTAGTGGGTATATGTAATGGTAATGGGTAGGGTAATGGGTATATGTGAATATGGTTACATTATTGTTATCAAGCTCTGGGTAACCAAGTCCAGAATCAACATCCTGTGCATCAATAGACTACTACCACAGTAATACCATCAGAATCATCACACTGTCATTCATCAAACTGCTCGTTTCTCTCATCATCTGACTCCCCAAGTTCAAAGTCCAGTTCTGGACCATCCTGCTGTTTTTGGTTACTGCAGGTCTGTAACCTGCACATGTCTGTGCATGGAAGTCCATTTGACAGGCACATGCAGCTTGGCATTTTGCATGAATGCACACACTTGCATGTTAGCATTTCCAAGACCACATCTGGTGCAGGTGGGGAGCGCATCCAGTAAATGGCCAGCTTGCCTTCATCGTCTGTCCATCCATACTCAGTAGGGCTTGGCACCACAGGGTTAGCCTGCAGACAGCACTTCCATATTGCTGCCTGATAGTTGGCTCGTTGAACATGCATAAAGAGACAGTCTCTACATGGTGGCAGCTGGCTGGACTCAACCTCTCCCCTTTTGGTGCAGAAGAGCTGGTAACGCAGTTTGTTCACCTCAGCAGTGCTGCTATTAGCAACATACATCCGACAGGTGAACTGCTCAATTTTCTGGAACAGCTCATCACTCACATTCCATGTCTGTCCCAGTTGACTAAAAGTCTCTTGGCAGGAAGTGTGCTTTCTCACTATCTTCAGGGCATTCAGCTTCACTCGACCAGCGAATGCACTGACAGTGTCGCAGCCTGTGAAGGCATGTAAGCCAATTAGGCTGTCACAGATGCTGTCTCCAAGTGAACTTGCCAGTTTGGAGATGTCGACAAACCGTGTGCGGTTCTGAGTCCCACACTTCTGGTAGATGGGACAGGTGATGTCCTTCTGGAAGCCAAGACAAAGCACCATGACTTCAGTGTCCTCAGCTGTGATGATAACTGACTTTGAGCCCGCATTTGCTGCATGCAATGCATGCAGGAGCAGACGGGTGTCAGCTTCTTCATGTGTGGAGTGCAGTTCTGCTGCTTCCTCACACCCATCTTCTGTCAACTTGTAGCAGGTTTCCTCACAGGTCATGTACAACACCTTGCCATGCAGCATAGCTCTGTATCGTGGGAGTTTCCACTCTTCCACCAGAAACTTGATGAGACTGGTCTTGTTGGAGGAACTGCACAGAAATTTTCTCCACTGCTGGACGTGGTGTCCCCCTGCAAGATTCTTGTACTGGAGAGTGATGTCTCCACCCCGGTTCAGTCGTTCAGCCTCTTTGATCGAAGTCTGGTGATAGACATCAAAAACAACATCAATCCTCCCACTCTGTGCTCCCTCATGGAGGACCTGGGTCAAGGCTGACTCTGCCACCTGTGCAAAGGTTTTGTTGTTGCCATTCATTTTTTGGACCAGCCTCATCCCATCAATGATGGAAGTAGATGGGATTGGGATGTCTTCTGCAGGAGATACATTCTTTTCAAGCTCTCTGGCAAGTGCAGCCTTGTTTGTTTTTCGTAAGGACCCATCAGCATTTGCCAGTGCCCATGGTAGTGGGCCCAATGGGTAGGCAAGGACATCCTTCAGATTCACCTTCCTGCTTTCAGCCACCAGGATCATGTGACTGAAAAGGTTTCTATCTGCCTTCAGAACCACATCCTGTGCTTTCTTTCCATGAGCTTGTTTTGTGCTGACATTGGAGAATGTTTTCAGACTTTGCTTGGTCATCTTGTCGTGGAATTTCACAGGTGGTGGGTCTGCATCTAACCTTGTTTGATGGAATGCTTGGTAGGCCTCTTCTAATTTCTCAAGAGCTCTCAAGAGATCTATGATCACATCAGGTGGAGCCATGTTGCCAGTGGAGAGGCTAACCAAATCAATCTCATCAGGGGACATAGGATTGAGCCAGTTATTCTCCATAAGGTCCATGAGAGACTGGACATCTGCTTCATCTCTCTTGATCCTTGGACTCTGTAGATCTGGATGAGACCATTTGCACCTGCCTTGACCTGTCAGGTCTCTCAGCTGTCTGAGGTACATGCTTCTATACTCAGGTGTGAGATAATATTTGGTCACAGCTCCTGGCTTCAAGCTGAATCCCTTTGTCCCTCCAGCTGTTTGGGTGTCTTTGTTCACCGTTTCTTCTATAGCTTGGTCAACAGGGATTCGGCCAAAGGGATTGGTGGAGCCCAGTTGGACTGAGAAGCCTCCTTCCATGAATTCTGTGTACACATCTGGGTGTGTGATGGGCAGCTCAGACGTCTGGGCGTAGTAGTAGGGGAGGTAGCGTGCATAATTCATCCTGTCATAAGCAAAGCACCATGGGATCATTGCTCGAATGCTAGCCAAGTGTAGCATCCAGTCTCCCTCTCTGGATGCTCGGATGAGCCCCAACAAGATTTCAACCATGTCCAAATAGGACATCCAGAAGTTCGAGAGGCTGCCGTTTCCACCTCTAAGGAACTCACGGTAGACTTCAAATAGATCCATGATGCGTGTACAAGAGCTGTTCTCGAGGACCTCCTTCAAAGCATGTTGTGAGACTTCTTTCCCAAGGCTGTCAATGGTCTTCAGTGTCTCATTCAGGTGAACCATGTCATTCCTGTGAGTTTCTTCCAACCAGGACAGGAAACCATTCAAGGTCAGTCGCATGAGAGCCTCATACAGGAGCTTGTGTAGTCGCACTGCCCTGTTGTACTTGCGGCCATCCATAACACCAGCAATTGAGCCTTCTGCAATCATGCCAGACTCAATGCAGAGGTCTTTGAGTCCAGCATCTTGGAAACGCTTTCCTATTATTGCCAGCAGTGTGCAGATGGTGTGGAATACCCCAAGCCTAACGATGATATCATGGAACTTGTCATGGTGTTTCCATGTGATCTCAACAGCCTTCGCATACAGGGCTTGGTCAAAGACACAGACAATCTTCCTCAGGCCTAAGCACTGCATGATGCTCAGTGACTGGTTAAGCACCTCGTTGACAGTAGACATTTGTGTCGCAGGAGCATTGATGGTAGGCAGATAGCCTATATTGTCGGGGATGACCGTCATCTCTCCTCGAGTCAGGATGTTGAAGCCTGTCCAGCTGCTGACTGACTGTTCTTCTTGTTGTGACATGCGTGCTAGGACCCAAAGAAGGTTTTTCTCTCTGGCAAGCTTAGTATTGGCTGCAGTATCGGCATCTGACTTTTTGCTTTGTGGTTGCCCTACCCGTTGTCCAGCATTGTAAGTTGGTAACATTGGTGGGGGTCCATCAATGCTTCTCTTCTTTGTTTTGGGAACAGTGGGCATGGGTTGGACAGGAAGTGGGTTGACTGGCTTTGCTTGCACAGCAATCCCATTGACTCTGTGAGATGTTCCCTCACCACTGACAGTTTCTTCAAGACGGTCGATATTGTCCCAGGCTAAAGTTGTGAATATGCCAGGATGGATGTTAGCTGGAAGGGCAATGCCACTCCCTGATGATGAGAGTTTCTGGAGACACAGGGCAGTGTTGATCTCTTCCATCTGTGAATAGGACACACTGTGACCAAGTCGGTTGAGGATGTTTATCAACTCTACATTTCCTGTCAACGATTTGACACTGAATGGCAGAACAATGTGCTTGGAAGGCTTGGTATTTCCACATGTCACTGCATATACTATGTCATGGCCAAATGACTGCAGAAGGCACTGCACTCTCTGGGATGCATGATCAGGATCATTTGAGCCTGTGAGTAGAGAGTGCAGGAAGATAATGAGCGACTCTGGAATGGTAGGACATTCTGCTTCTGGTTTGACTTCAGGCGGCCAGGTTTGAGGAACATCTTGACTTTTAATGTCTGCTCTCAATTTGATGGCTGCTTTGGCTATAACATCTTGTGCACTGACACTTTTCAGGGTCTGCAGCTCCCTTTTGAGAGACTGATTTTCTTTGGCAAGTTTCCTCATGGACAAGTTATCGGGATAGAGGAGGAATTTTCCTTTCTCATCAGGGAATATCTGCAAGGCTCCAGCAAACTCACCCTCCAGGTTTCGCCTTATGTGCTTCTTGGTTGATTCCTTGACTTGGGCAATGCCTTGGGAGTTCATTGAAGCTACCAGTCTAGAAGAGAGATCAGTCATTGTCATCACTTGAGGATTGCCAAAAAGCTCCATCCTGATGAAGAGGAACAGCTCATTGTATGCCTTATTCACAGCAGCTTCATACTGGGCTGCAGCATCATCATCTTCATTGCTGGCAACCTCTCCTTTGGAAACCTCTTCTTTGGTGTAAAGTCTATAGCATGACCTGTGGTAGTGCCCTTCAGCTGCTACAAGGTCTCTACTCACAATGGCAAGGATTCTGCTGTCCCTTTTCTTTGTGGCTGCACTCCTGATCTTTGCATCAGCTCGCAGTTCTCGACACTGCACCAGTACTTCTCTCATATTCTGTCTCTTGGAATATTTGCTGTTTTTCTGACAAAATATGCACTCTGCATCATAAGTCCTAGATGTACTTGGAGCATGTCGAGCTACTCTCTTAGATTGTTTCTCTTCAGCAGAGACACAACTTTTCTTTTCTTTTGCAAGGAGGCCATCAAGAATTTGCTTCATAGTGAAGATACTGCGACACTTTCTGTGGTAGTAGATTGCTGGAATCTGACCCTCAGGAATGTCTTTTGCCAGTTTCAAAACTGGTGCATGATTTCGTATCTGAGCTGCCCTGAGCAGAGTTCTCCATGAGTCGACACTTTGTAGTGAAACAAGCTTATCTGTATCATCAGAACAGTGGATAATGCACTCCACCCGTGGGCGCTTTGGTATTGGGTAAAAACTTGCTTGTTCACCAGTGGCCATATTCAGTCAGTTTTCACCTGCCACATACAAACAAATACATGTAACTTAGGTGTATGAACACTACTAAAACAAAGTTTACTTTGCTTCACCAGCGTCATATTACCATTATTTATCTTACATAGCCACAAATAGATACATTACCTAGTTGCTATGCAACAGCTGTATTTTGTCCACATGAGGCCGCTAAAATCAACACAAGATGAAAGTTCCTCGTAGCCACTTTAACTAATCATATTAACATATACATTAAAAGAACATGCTAACATTATGGGAAATTAGCTTACAATCTTCTCCAGAGTGAGACAAGAAGATAGATACCAGTTTCCTCTATATGTGTTTAGTAGAAAGCTATCTGGCTGCACGTTAGCCTAGCTTAGCACAATGAATGGAAGTACACAGTACTGGTTATCCTTGGTTGTTGGCCAACTAAGAACTGTCCCAGAGTTTAAGCTAGGCTAATCAGTACCAGGGGTGTTGAAATGCTATATTTGTAAAAATCTGGGCAAATACACAGTCGTGAGAGGCACAGAAACAGGTTTCCTGAAAGAAAAATGAAATAGCTGCTCATTTGGAAAGGTTATCATGTATTATTTTACTTCTGTTAGTGTACCAAATAAAATGGCACCAGTGAAGTTGTGTCACCTTGGGTGATATCGATATCTGGTCTGACCCATGGACTAACTGGCTTTGGTCTAGTTAGTTTCTTAGTAATAATGCCCTTCTAATTTAAGGTTCACAATCACCTCACACAATGAAATAGTATGGGTATATTATACATTTCCTGAATCTTTACAGTCCTGTGAGTATTCCAGTTTTTGTGTTTTGTGTCCCTGATATTCCTAGATGCCACAGGGCTAAAAGAAAGTATATAGTTTAGGCGAACATTGCAGAAAGATGTGTGTTATTGACGGGTTGAAGAGCTCAAGTGACCTCTATATTTGTGAGAAATATCCACAACAGGGCTTGAATGAAAGCTAAGAAGGTCCCCTTTAAAATGATACCAAAGACAATATTATAGAACATTGAAAAATGTCCTGACCATGAGGCTAAACCAGGATATGCACCAGCGTCTAAAATGCAATTTAGTTTAGGGGGTGGTTAACTTCATGAGCTGATAACTGTGATACAGCTGCCACTCAGGAATGGTTATCATACCAAAATATCATCTACAGACATGGATCCTTTCAAAAATTATAAGTAAGTTTTGCCACCTTGAGTGTACCGAAATAGGAAAATTTGGGCTCTGGCCCATGGACTAAGACGAAATAAGAGGTGATAAAGTACAACTGTGCAGAGAATATACCAGAAATGCTTAAATAAATGTTAGCAGGTTACTTACATACATGCCTGAGGTAGATGGACATGACAAAGTGTACCAGTTTACATACAGTGTACAGTACAGTATATACAAAATGGTTGGATTTATTTGACAATGTTAAGCGTTGATTTGAATGACAGCTTGCGGAAAGAAACTGTTTTTATATCTGGTTGTTTTGGTGTACAGTGCTCTGTAGCGCCTACCATAGGGGAGGAGTTGGAACGGGTTGTGACCAGGGTGTGATGGAAATGGAAAACAGCACCAAAGATACGCCATGGAAAACAAGCCACCCCTGGAGAGAAGAATGACACAGGGAGTCCCTCTCCTCCCTGCTGGTGTGATTAATAACCCCTGGGCCCCTTAATCTCACCATCATCCATCTATGTAAATGCTCCTGGACCCACAGCACCAGCGTGCTTTGACTGATGGCTGTTCAACGGCATTGCGCTCAGTGCATGTTTGAGTGTATGTGTTGGTGCACATACACATGCATGAATTTATAAGTGTGGGGATGTGTTTTTCTAAGAGAATGGGAATAGGTAAAAAGTCACATCATCCAAAAACGTATTAATTTATTTATCATTACTATTATTATTATTATTAGCAATAATAATCCTTGGACTAATATGGCCATCAGATTAACCAAAAAGGCAATAAAATTCTCACCCAGTATTAATTGGTTCTTAATAGAGTCTGTTCATCTTTGTAGTTGGTGTTGACATATTGACATATGACGTAGGACACGTGCCTATGTTAAGTGTTTTCATTCAATTACATGGAGCTGACAGAAATGCACCTTAAATTGCTTTTTTTTGGGACATTTGATTCTTTGCTTGAAATTTATTCAAAAGTTGGAAGGAAACTGTACATTCAGTATGTGTCTGTATTCCCCCCCCCTTTTTTTTCACCTCAGTTGTATCCGGCCAATTACCCCACTCTTCCGAGCCGTCCCGGTTGCTGCTCCAGCCCCTCTGCCGAGCCGGGGAGGGCTGCAGACTACCACATGCCTCCTCCGATACATGTGGAGTTTCCAGCCGCTTCTTTTCACCTAATAGTGAGGAGTTTCGCCAGGGGGGTGTAGCGCGTGGGAGGATCACGTTATCCCCCCCCCCCCGTTCCCCCTCCCCCTCCCCCTCAAACAGGCGCCTCAACTGACCAGAGGTGCTAGTGCAGCGACCAGTATACATACTCACATCCGGCTTCCCACCCGCAGACACTGCCAATTGTGTCTGTAGGGACGGACGCCGACCAAGGCGGAGGCAACACAGGGATTCGAACTGGAATCCCCATGTTGGTAGGCAACACAATAGACTGCTATGCTACCCGGATGTTACCCTTGTGTCTGTATTTTCTAAATAGCTGATCCAGGGATGGGGGATGGTTGTTGACCAAGACAAACGTTGTTGAACCATGACATCCCTAAGGCAGATTTGGGGACGAAGACAGAAGACAAGAAAATAAGAAAGGTCAAGAAGTTGCACCATCTTAATGTGCAACTCGCTGTCATTGTGTGTCTGTGAAGAGCTCGTGCATGACTAAATAAGAAGGGGCTGGAAGGGATAGTTTGTTTTGTATGTTGAGCCTCATTTTTTTGTTTAGATTATTTTGTCATGTTGGTATATTCATTTCATATTGTGTCTTGGCTGTCAACAACTGGTGTGTCAATAAACACACTGTTTTCAATTCAATCTACACATCATGAGAGAAAAGATAGATTATATAGGTCATTTTTCAGAACCGGACCGGGTACATTCAAGATGTTTTATGTCCTCACTAAAATCTGATGCCTCGCTAAAATGCTTCAATAGAATCAAAGATGCAAATGTACTTGTAATGTGCTGTGGGTTGCACAGATTATTAATCTTACTTCTACAGTTTAGAAATTGTAAAACCTTCACAGTGTCTATTGGATGATTTAAAGGATAATGAATCCTCTGACTCTCTCCATAGCTGGTGTCAGTAACCTAAAAAAGTCTGACCCGGTTCTGGTTTTGATGCCTTGTGCAAACCTCATCTGATTGATCCAACTGCTAATTGTCGCGCCAACTCAATCTTGTAATTGATAATTATAGCTGACTGATTGTTTGATAATTGCAATACAACTAGAATGAAAACAGACATTTATTGATTATATGTTAAACCTTGTTAATAGCACCATCTAATCTCATGATGCCACACCAAAAAGTAATTCCTTTTAATTTTGCTTTGTAGAAATTGTACAAGGACAACTTAGTTGTAATAACTACTTATATATCACAGTATTACAGGTCCATAACATTTCATATTATTATTTCCACAGTATTGGAACAGCATTATATACAGGATAATTAATATTTATTTAGAAACTTCACAGTTAAAACAGCACAAACCTGTTACATGAAGTTGAGTTAAACCTCATAGCTCATTGGTAGTTTAAAAATGAATCCAAGCCCCTTCTCTTCTACCCACAGTAGTGTGTAAAATAAGTTGCCTCAAAGCTGTCTAAAAAAGAATGAATGCACAGCATACCTTTTCACACAGCACGGTGACAGTTTTGTTAGTTAAAGAACGTTCGAAACCTAAATCAGTTTAAAAAAAATCTAATTTCATTTTTGCTCTTATCTCCAGTCTCCCCCTCAAGTAAGCCAGTCTATATCACCCTACCAATGGGGGGGGGGGGGGGGGGTCCCTGTGTCTCCACACGAGAAAGCGAAGAGGAAACCTTGGCTCTAGGCATTTAAATTCCCAAAAATGGAATTTTTTTCTTAATTGTGAAAAAAGAAATTGAATCTTACTACAGCACCTACCACGCGATGGTAAATTACCTAGGTTTGATTATGAGATAAACTTGAGTCACTCATGTGGTTTGGCTTGTATGTTTACAAGGGAGCTCCAATTACTCACTCTACCACATCTAACAAGCGTGAAAGTGATGAGAGATGGGGGGGGGGCGGGGGGTCCACACACCGACAACGCGCCCTAACATTTTCCCTCCCGTGCATCCCAGTATCCCGAGGAGAGCCAGCCACCGGCTCGCTCTCTAAAGAACATTCAGAGGGCCGTCCCCAGAAAGCTCTTCAGAGAGAGGAGACGTGTTGTTAATAATTAAGGCTGTGGCTCGAGGCGCAGGAGGCTAAACTTCCTCTAACAAGTGGCTCTGTGACAGCGCAGACATATGGCCCTAGCTCCTCCATATTCTCCGCAGCCCTCCTGACTTGTGCATTTCACACACGTCTGAGACAGGGGAAAAAAAAGAAAAAAGAAAAAAAAAACCCTCCCGTCACACTGCCAACAGAACAATAAATCAAATTCCTGATAGTCGGCAACGTTTGGATGATTATGAGTGTGGCCACATGGCGCGAATGGGACGTTTCCTCCTCAGATTGACTTAGCCTCATTTCTTCACATTGCTAAAATGGTCCAGGTTGGATTATCTTTTTTTTTTTTTGCAACAGAGACCCCCAAATTTGATTATTTCAGTGATTTCACTGCTCCCCTTCTCACACTGAATTACAGAATATACACTCACTGGCCACTTTATTAGGTACACCTTGCTAGTACCGGGTTGGACCCCCTTTTGCCTTCAGAACTGCCTTAATCCTTCGTGGCATAGATTCAACAAGGTACTGGAAACATTCCTCAGAGAGTTTGGTCCATATTGACATGATAGCATCACGCAGTTGCTGCAGATTTGTCGGCTGCACATCCATGATGCAAATCTCCCGGTCCACCACATCCCAAAGGTGCTCTATTGGATTGAGATCTGGTGACTGTGGAGGCCATTTGAGTACAGTGAACTCATTGTCATGTTCAAGAAACCAGTCTGAGATGATTCGAGCTTTATGACATGGCGCGTTATCCTGCTGGAAGTAGCCATCAGAAGATGGGAACACTG
Organism: Lampris incognitus; assembly: GCF_029633865.1. Classification (NCBI taxonomy): domain Eukaryota; kingdom Metazoa; phylum Chordata; class Actinopteri; order Lampriformes; family Lampridae; genus Lampris; species Lampris incognitus. Next base: position 31,664,788 of record NC_079215.1, read on the forward strand.
GTCATAAAGGGATGGACATGGTCAGCAACAATACTCAGGTAGGCTGTGGCGTTGACACAATGCTCAATTGGTACTAAGGGGCCCAAAGTGTGCCAAGAAAATATCCCCCACACCATTACACCACCACCACCAGCCTGAACCGTTGATACAAGGCAGGATGGATCCATGCTTTCATGTTGTTGACGCCAAATTCTGACCCTACCATCTGAATGTCGCAGCAGAAATCGAGACTCATCAGACCAGGCAACGTTTTTCCAATCTTCTATTGTCCAATTTTGGTGAGCCTGTGCGAATTGTAGCCTCAGTTTCCTGTTCTTAGCTGACAGGAGTGGCACCCGGTGTGGTCTTCTGCTGCTGTAGCCCATCTGCCTCAAGGTTCGACATGTTGTGCGTTCAGAGATGCTCTTCTGCATACCTCGGTTGTAATGAGTGGTTATTTGAGTTACTGTTGCCTATCAGCTCGAACCAGTCTGGCCATTCTCCTCTGACCTCTGGCATCAACAAGGCATTTTCGCCCACAGAACTGCCGCTCACTGGATATTTTCTCTTTTTCAGACCATTCTGTGTAAACCCTAGAGATGGTTGTGCGTGAAAATCCCAGTAGATCAGCAGTTTCTGAAATACTCAGACCAGCCCGTCTGGCACCAACAACCATGCCACATTCAAAGTCACTTAAATCACCTTTCTCCCCCATTCTGATGCTCAGTTTGAACTGCAGCAGATCGTCTTGACCATGTCTACATGCCTAAATGTGTTGAGTTGCTAACATGTGATTGGCTGATTAGAAATTTGCATTAACGAGCAGTTGGACAGGTGTGCCTAATAAAGTGGCCGGTGAGTGTATGTCTGGTAGTTGTTATTGATCACTGGAACTGTTATGTAATCGAATTGAAATTTTCAGTTGATCTTTTTTCTTTCTTTCTTTTTTTTAACGACTGCAGCATAACATGATGGTGGCGCTGTATCACATGCATAATTGAGTAATTGTCAATTCCCTCATTACTCATACTGGATTAAAAGCTTGAATGCTCCTGCGAGCATGGTGATGTCTACATCTGGGAACGAGAGCTAGGCTGACATTCACCAAGTTGCACCCATAAATTATGCCTGCTAATGAATCACGGTTGCCTTTTAGGAACACATCGACCAATACCCCCCCCCCTCACACAGTGATACATCATTGGACAATATAACAAGCAACATGTCAGTTATAGTATGCTTAACAAATTCACCAAATATAAATTATCATTTTGGATATGCCTACTGAGTAAATCGTGAAAACAGAATTTAATGCACAATAATGTACAATAACTGTATTTGTATCCAGCTGCTGTGTGCAGCTGGAGGCAAACACCTGTTTTATAGGCACTTGCCTTGGCTGACATTGGTTTTTACTACTCCCTACTTTTGGGGCAAACTAATCATTTGCTCAGGGAAAAGAACTGTCATTTTACGTGGCCATTGCTTCTGCTTCCTGCTGTGTTTTCCTCTGCATGTGTGGGGGTGGGTGGGGGTTTGATGTAGGTGGTGTCAGGGGGCTAGCTAGCAAGGATAGTAAACACTGGCTTGGCTTTGCAGAACATTTAAAATCAATCCTTCAGCCAGAGGCCTCGCTTCTGTCTGTCTCTCCCTTTCCACCATTTTCCCTCTCTCTCCTCTGTAATGTGTCTGGTGCTCTCTGAGAATAGAGGCAGCACATAAAAGCTAGGCGTAAGTGCTGAGTTTTCCAGCTTTATTTTCACACTGAGACATGACCACCCCAACACCCTAACCTCCCATCATGCATACCAAAAAGCCCTCATATTTACACATGCATACACATACACGCAAGCACACCAGCTCTGATGAGCACATAATCATGTCATTACCCTGTACACATTGAGGGTAGTGGTTCATTTTAGAGCATACAAGCCTTTACCTTTGGTCACGACTGGTAACAACAGTAGCTGAGAATCATTTTGTTTTGAGGATTGTAACTTGAGTATCTCGCCATTTGCCCAGCTATGGTATTAGTCAACAGATATTACTTTCCGACTGTGAATGATGTTAGAGTGAAATAATTGTCTCTCTGTTCTGGTGAATATACGTTGATGCATTATGATATACACAACTGTAAGGGGCAGTTTTCCCTCCCATTTTAATATGTTGAAACACTGGTGTACCCGGTTTTAAGCGGCATCGTTTTTCCTCGTTCCTCCCTTAGATTGAAACACAATGCCAAAAAACAGTAAACCATGCTCATGCATTTAACATAACGACTGGGTGAATCGCATCAAAATCTCACCTGTGGCTTTGACTCAGAGGGTGCCATGAGATAGCTTAACCACAGTCTAGGGCAACTGGTGAAGAGCATGTGAAATCTGAGCCAGATGAAGGTAATGTGAAGCCTCGCCTACAGAGACAAACCCTCTCTCTCTGTACGTGTCATAGTCCACCTCCTCTGTGCCATCTCCTCTTTCCCTCAGCAGGAGGGTAACCAATGGGAGAACCTGGCTTATTTTTTTGCTCCAAACACGTCATGCTGCATATGCTGGATAGAAAATAAGTCTTGACATTTTTTTTTACCACTCACCTCCATTTTTTTCTGAGAATAAAAAACAAATTAAAAAAAACTATAAAGTAGTAGGGGGCGGCATGGTGACACAGTGGTTAAGCGTGGTCGCCTCACAGCAAGAAGGTTCTGGGTTCGAACCCCGAGGTAGTCCAACCTTGGGGGTCGTCCTAGGTTGTCCTCTATGTGAAGTGTCCCTAGGTATGAATGTGTGTGTGTGTGTGTGTGTGTGTGTGTGTGTGTGTGTGTATGTCGGCCGTGTGTGATGGCCTGGTGGCCTGTCCAGGGTGTCTCCCCGCCTGCCGCCCAGTGACTGCTGGGATAGGCTCCAGCATCCCCGCGATCCTGAGAACAGGATAAGCAGTTCGGATAATGGATGGCTGGCTGGCTGGCTGACTGACTGGACGGATGGCTGGCTGGCTGGATGGATGGATGGATGGATAGTAAGTAGGGAAGCATTATGGGGCCAGCGTAGCAAAGGGGGCATGACACACCCAAGCTTGAACTATCAAATTAATTAAGGAGGAGCCCAGGTCTACAAAGCTAACACCTTCCACCTTCAATATCTGATAACAGGTGTAAACATACACAAACATACTTGATACTGGCTTTTACAAGGTAGAATGAGTAGAGTTTGTCAGTTGCAGTTTGTAAACACAGCATTCAAAGTCGGCCCCTCCTCGTTCACCATTGGCATGCATACCATCATTCCGCTAATTGTTGTGCGTGATGTTTGTTTCTGCTATTGGGTAACTATTGTTCGTGATAATATGTGGAGTGCCTGCTGTTGTCCATGTATGTATTGTGCTGCAGCATTTAACGTGTAGCTACTCCGCGTCGCTCTTCATCTCCATCCTCTCCTTCAGTGCTCGCCAGTGGGTGAAAGCCTACCCCAGATTCACTCTCGTTTGGGAACGAGCTTTGTCCGCTTGGCGTTTCACCTCGCTACATTTGCGTTTTTTCGGCGCTGTGTTCGCCATTGTCGTAGCTTCCTATTGGACGCATTCTTACGAGCTCCATCTGTCACCTGGTCGCTACGTTTTCATAGAGTCCCGCTGCCCAAAGGTTAACGGCCAGAAACGTCCTGTACACAGCAAAATAAGAAAATACACACAGAGGACAAGGTCCCTGCAGATACAGACACCGTGTCTAGTGGGTCGTAAGTGATGATTGAGAGGGATTATTTTTGTATGAGTCTATACATTGATTTTTAGGAAAACCCTACTCGTTCTACCTTTAAGTATTTGCCGTCTTTCTAAAAATACTATTATTGAGAAGAAGAAAGTTCAAGAGTGAAGCAATATAACACCCCCACCACCACCACTACCACTACCACATCACTCACCACGTCACTCACAAACGCACGCACGCGCGCACACACACACACACCTATTCCTCGAAATCAAATGGTCTGTTCGTTATCAACCAGCTGAGTGGTGAGGGCTGCGCATTACGTTAGATAAGGACTACTGTTGGCGGCAATGAGAGGCCTGGGAATGATTTCTGACAGACACAGCCATCAAAGGTGGGGGGTAGGGTGTTTCATCTGAGCAATAGAAGATCATGCAAGGGGTGGCTTTCACCAGGAAGGACTCAACTGCAGCCCTGGGGACATTCATAGTCCCGATTCGAATTGCACAGTGGCTCTCAGGGGAGCCCTAGTTTCCGGTGCGCTACTACACATGTCACATGCATGCATGGACGTGCGAGAGGTTAACTGCAGGGTTACTGCGAAAAAATATTCTACTGTTACTACATATAGTTAATACTTTCAATGACATTTCACCTCATACAGAGAAAATCTAGCCATGCAGGTAACACAAAGAGACAGAAAAACAATTCACTGTAGCAATTTTTCTTATAATCACCCGAACAACAACAAAAATCCACAGTGACTCGGCCAGTGGTTCGCTCTACGCTTCTAAACCATGGCTGTATTATAGTAGAACTACTATAATACAGCCATGTTCTAAACAGACCAGACCTAGGTTACGTCACATGACAACATCGGGACATGCCCACATTACATTACGGTCATTTAGCTGACGCTTTTATCCAAAGCGACTTACAATAATTGCATTTAACGTAAGAAATCAGGAGAACTACTAGTCATCAGAGGTCATAAGTGCATCTTCTCTCTAAACAAGCATCTAAAAGCAAAACCAGTGTTAAAGTAAAAGCGCAAGGAAGAGATTTTTTTTTAAATGAGTGAATACAATAAGTGCTACAACCAATACAATAAGCCCACATCCTAATCTATTGGTTTTACACAAAATATAGGTTAGCAAGACAACAGCCACACTCTAACACAACACGTAAACGTCTATTGCATTGTAAAACAACCCGGAGGCAACCTCACTATGACAATACACCATAAGGGGCCGTTCACTTTATGTCTTTTGTGCGCACAAAGTCATTATTTTCAATGGAGATGCGCGACAAGCATGCTCAAAGCTGAAAGCGATGCCGTCGCGGCGCGCATTCATTGCGACGCGCTTGTTTTTTTTTCAAAAATCTCAACCCCCCCCCCCCCTCCCTTTTTTTCCCCCATTTGTATCCGGCCAATTACCCCACTCTTCCGAGCCGTCCCGGTCGCTTGGTTAGTGTATCAGGGAAGATTTGTGCTCCCAATCTCACAAATGAACCTCAGTATGTGAGAAAAAATGACCATTTATGCCATGTTCGCACAACCTTTGTCCCCGAGTCCTACGACGATAATTCAGAGATGCCCCCCTTCTGCTTAACATTGTCGCTCCACCAAGATCGGCATCCTTCTCCAGATAAATTAGGCTAGACCCAGACAATATTATTCCATCTGACATAAGGAACAAGTTTCAGCTACTGCACAAAGACTTTGATGAGGTATTTGACCCACAGTTCAAGGGGTACAATGGCACCATTGGTCCATTCCATGCAAAAGTGAATATGGGTCCTGTTCAACCACCACAGCGCAAGGGCAGAGTTCCCCAGTACTCAAGATGCCAGTTGCAGGAGCTCCAGGCCCAGTTTCAGACACTGGAACAGATGGGCATTTTTAAGCGGCCTGAGGATACTGATGTGTGTGTGGAGTAAGTCAACCCATCGTTCCTTGTAAAACAAAAACAAATGGGGGTTTTCGCCTTGTCACTGCCTTTGCAAATGTGGGCAGGTATAGTAAGCCCCAGCCTTCTCTCGTGCCGAACATCGACTCCACTCTGAGGATGATTGCCCAATGGAAATACATTGTTGCAACTGACCTCACCAAGGCATTCTATATACCAGATACCATTCTCCAAAGACTCAATGAAATACTGCGGGGTGGTAACACCTTTCAAGGGTGTTTGTGTATATGCTCGATGCGCCATGGCCAGCCTGGCTCAGAGACTGCCCTAGAGGAGCCAACATGCTGGGTCTTTGGTGAACTCCTGGAACAGGGTAAAGTGGCCAAGGTTGCGGATGATTTGTACTGTGGGGCAAATACGCTTGAAGATCTGCTTAGTGTCTGGAAGGGAGTGTTGTCAGCACTGCGACATTGTGGACTCAACTTATCAGCTGCAAAGACAGTTGTTGCCCCTCAACAAACAAACATCCTGGGCTGGTTGTGGTGTCATGAAACCATCCAGGCCAGTCCCCAACGTGTTACTGCATGCTCCCCTCCTAAGAACGTGGCTGGCCTTCGATCATTCATTGGCGCATACAAGGTGCTTGCCCGTGTGATTAAGGGCTGTACATCCGTCCTGGCCCCACTGGATGATGTCATTGCTGGCCGTGAGTCAAAGGATGTGATAACGTGGTCAGGAGAACTTTTGTTTGCCTTCAATAATGCACAGAAAGCCCTGGCCACTAACCACTCAATCACATTGCCTCAACCAGAGGACCAGCTCTGGATCGTCCCTGATTGCGCAGTCAGGGAACCTGGTCTAGGAGCCACACTTTATATCACTCATCAAGATTCAGTGAAAGTTGTAGGCTACTTTAGTGCTAAACTTCGCAAGAACCAATCAATTTGGCAACCATGCGAGGTAGAGGCCCTATCTATTGTTCCTGCACTGAAGCCCTTTAGCCCGTATATAATGCAGTCCTCCAAGAAAGCCTGTTTGTTAACAGACAGCAAGCCTTGCATACAAGCCTTTGAAAAGCTATGCAGAGGAGAGTTCTCAGCTAGCCCCGACCTATCTACAGCCAGTAGGTTTCAAGTCTCCATTCGGCATGTGGCTGGTGTAGTGATACTGCCTTCTGATTTTGCCAGTCACAGTGCTCCCGACTCTGACAATACCACCAACCAGATCTGCACTTTTGTCCGCACCAACAGACACCTGTGGAGTCTGTTGTACGCCAGGTTATGGCTGAGGGCATCCTTCAGGGGTCCCAAAAACTCCCCTTTACCAACAGATCAGCATGGCTGGCCATACAGGCTGAGTGCTCTGAGCTCCGAAGGACATGTGCTCACCTCCACCAAGGCACCCGCCCCTCAGAAGCTAACTAACATACGTGATGTTAAACGTTACCTGAATGTAGCCACATTATCCAACGATGGTCTTTTGGTGGTGCGTCGCCATATCCCCCTTGCTTCCTCAGCTGACTGTATCATAATTCCAAGGTTGGTCCTGGATGGCCTCCTTATGTCCCTTCATATAAAACTTGATCACCCCACAGCTGGCCAGCTGAGATTGGTTGTGCAATGCTATTTCTATGCTCTGGACATGGATGCTGCCATTCAACGTGTCACTGAGGGTTGTCACCAGTGTGCTGCACTTAAGAAAGTTCCTGGCTTTGTGGTGGACCAGTCAACATGTGATCTGCCAGGCATCGTTGGTGCATCCTTTGCAGCCAATGTGTTCAAACATGAGCACCAGCTCATCCTTGTGGTCCATGTGTCACCTCTTTCACAGCGTCCACTCTCATTGAAGATGAACAGCATCAGACCCTTCGTGATGCTCCGATTTGTTTGTGTATTGGCTTGTGGGTCCTAGATGGTCCATTTGCTGTGATCAGAACTGACCCGGCTCCTGGCTTTGTGGCATTGGGCGGCGACACGGCACTTGCCAGGCTTGGCAATGCTAAGAACATCAACAAAAATCCTGTCACTGAGAAGACCATTCAGGAGCCCCAGCGCGAAATACTGTGTCTTGAGCCAAATTGCAGAGCTGTTACCCCGCTGCTTCTGTCAATTGCCACTGACTACTAGAACAGCCGCATCAGATCCCGCGGTTTGTCTGCCCGTGAGATGCCATCACAGAGGGACCAGTTCCCCTACAATCAGTGGCCTATAAACGACCGGGACATCGTTATGCAGCAGCATGCACAATGGTTGATCAATCATCCATATAGCATGAAAGCCAAAGCTCCCACTGGTCATGCTGCATCGTCTTCTATAGTCCATCCTGGTGACTTTGTATATCTCTGTGGTGATCGAAATAAGTCTAGAGCCCGAGACAGATGTCATAAGCATTGAAGGGTCATGGTACAACGTGCAGAAGTTCACAGGTACCCAACTCCGTCGCACTTTGTACAGGGTTAGATTGAGTGATTGCTACCAGGTGGCGAGTGACACTCCTGAGGTGGTCTTCTGTGATGACGCAGACGAGGACATGTGTGACACGGATCGTGATGTCTCCCCTCCCCAGGGCCCCGACATTCCCCCTGCCATAGCCGAGCCTGCTCCAGCGCCCTTTCTGCCCACTGGGGTTCTCAGTTCTCTACCTTCAGACAAACCCTCTGCTGGTCCAGTTAGTGATCAGCATGATGAAGAATCCCATGGGACTATTCCGCATACAGGTGGGGCTCTTCGGCATTCCAGCCGCTCCCACAGACCTCCCACGTGGTTAAAAGGACGTTGTTGCTTTGTAGCTTTCTTGTTTATTCCTCCACGCCACTGTTAGACATTCCTATAATTCCTTCAGGGTCTCTGTGTTCTGCCTTTGCAGCGTGTTTCAGGTTCTGTTACTGTTCTATCCTATAGTGCCTTATGCTCTGTGCCCTTTGTAATGTTTGTGCCCTTAGCGGTGTTTTTCAACACTGTTTGTGAGTTGCCTTATGGTTGTTATGGGTGGGTTTGGTTGTCCTGGAAAAGAGGGTGGCGCCAGGAATGTATTGTGTACTTCCGGGTTACTTGGGTTGTGCACGCCTCTGTCTTGTTACCTTGACGTCATTCAGTAAAATCATCTATGCACTTACCGGATCGTGTCTGTGGCTTTGTCAGTGTCCTCACCTTATACTGGTGCAAGTTCATTTCATTTTTAACCCCTCATTTCATTTTTAACATGTGCCTGCACATTGTTTTTAATGACAATAAATTGAATTGAATTGAATTGAAGTTTAGACTATCACTGGAGAACGCTGGTGTGTTTCTAGGACAGAGCAATGAACGTCGTGAAGGAAATGATGCGACCAACAAATGTCATAAAGAGTGACATGACGCGCACGATCACGCGCAAATTACGAGCGGTTGCGCGTGTCGTTTTAGGTAGATCTTGTAACTTTTTTGTGCAATTGATCTAAAACTAATTTTAATGCAAATATAGACAATTGTAGGAGCATTCAAGGATCGGCAGGTCTATATCTTCTTTTTTCCCCCACAAAGTTATTACCACGACTACTACTACCATTACTTTCGGCTGCTCCCGTTAGGGGTCGCCACAGCGGATCATCCGTTTCTATTTCTTCCTGTCCGCCTTGACAGTTCTAATGTTAAACGAAGCTTCCCCATCTGACTATACTTATGCCAATGTAGCTCGGACAAATAAACAAGGTGGGGGTGTCACCTTAATATACAAGCCTATTTTCAATTTAACTTCTAAACTTGTAAATTCAAATCATCTGAAGTCCATCTCCCTCTGCTCATTCCACATTGTGATAATCTGTCGGCCTCCTGGCCCTTACTCGCTATTTCTTGAAGAATTTGAATTTATCTCAGGTCTTGCTACTCAGTCTGATGGGATTCTAATTCTTGGCGAGCTCAATAGTCATCTGAATGAGGCTGGCGACTCTCTAAGTAAAGCCTTTCTGGTGCTTGTTTATTTTTGGGTTTGCTCAGTTTGTTCAAGAGCCGACACATTGCAGTGGTAACACCCTTGATTTGGTTTTATCTAAAGGGATAGCTGTTTCTAATCTGACTATCTTGTCAACCACATCTGCTGTGTCAGATAATTTTTTGATTAAATTTGAAGCATCATTGGGCTGTCCTGTTTAATTTAATTACCACTTGTCACATCGATCCATCCACAGTAGTTGCCTTTGGCCAGCAGTTGCCTGAAGTCTTGGCTCCATTCACTGTGAGATTGTGAAGTTTAGTAGGGCCTTACTAGCCCATATATTTGGGACAGATGTGTGATAAGTCAATACCTATTCAATAGGCCTAAGATACGTCAGCAAGATGGCCGCCGCGAGGCTTGCCCCGGTTCCTGCTCTGCTGCTGTCTTGCACTTTGTCTATGTTTTATGTCAGAAAAGCATCGTGTCTGTGGAAACACAACCATGAGGAGTTGTTGTACATCAGGGACTATCTGCCGACATTCCAGAGGATATACCGTTTGTAAACAACACTGGATCGCCACCTTGGGGAAATACACCTAGCACAAGGAGACGGAGAACAGGGGTGCTTTCCAGGTTCAGGAGACGGCCCTATCGGCCCCCACTACCAGCACTGATCCTATCCAACGTACGATCCCTCAAAAATAAAATGGATGAACTTTTTTCATTAACACAAACCGACAGAGTTACAGAGACTGCTCAGCCTTCTGCTTCACCGAGACATGGCTGGATCAATCGGTCCCCGATCAGGTGGTAACCCCCCCCCCCCCCGGCTTCACTATCTTCAGAGCCGGCAGGTCAGTCAAACTATCTCACAAGTCAAAAGGCAGAGGTATTTGTCTCATGGTCAATCAGCCCTGGTGTAACAACACAACAATCCTTCGTCGCTACTGCTCTTATGATATTGAATTCATCAGTTTGAAATGCAGACCATATTATCTTCCGAAAGAATTCGCTTCAATTGTATTAGTTGGTGTTTACGTTCCAGCACAAGCTAATGCTAACACAGCCATTAGCGAACTCACGCAACACATTTCCCATGTTGAAAACTCCAACCCTGACACGTCTGTCATCCTGTTAGGTGATTTCAACCATACGAATCTTTCCCTCGAACTATCTAACTATGAGCAACAAGTCACTTGCCATAGCAGAGAAAACAAAACATTGGATCACTGCTACATCTCAATTTCAAATGCTTACCGTGCATTCCCGAGGGCTCCACTGGGGAAGTCCGACCACGCTGTGTTGCTCCTCATCCCAAAATACAAACAAAAGCTTAAATCCATCAAGAAAACGTCCAAATATGTCAGGTCCTGATCCATGGATGCCGTTGAAACGCTTCGAGGGTGTTTCGAATGCACTAATTGGAATATATTTAGTGCAGCTTGCTTGCGACTTCCTTGATGAACTCACTGACACAGTGACGTCATATATCAGGTTCTGCGAGGAAATGTGCATCCCTACCAAAACCGTGACATTTTACGGCAATAGAAACCCTGGTTCTCCAAAGAATTACACCTCCTACCCAAAGAAAAGAACTGGGCATTCAAAAACGGAAACAGGGATCAGTACAGAGCAACCAAGTATACGTTGTGTGCTGCAATAAGAAAAGCAAAGTCCAGCTACGCAACAAAACTCGAACAACAATTCTCTTCCAGTAACTCCAGAGCAATATGGGAGAAAAAAAACTTAAGGAAATTACAGATTACAAAAAACGCCCATGCTCCCTTCCATTTAATGACCATAACCTCCCAAATAAATTAAATAAGTTTTATGCAAGGTTTGATAAACCTATCCCACCAGCCATCCCCCCTACTCCTACTCCAATGCCAACCTTCTGCATCCAGGAGGATGAGGTGAGAGCAACATTCAAAAAGCTGAACATTATAAAGCAGCAGGGCCAGACGGCATCAGTCCTGCTTTGTTGAGCCACTGTGCAGCAGAATTGGCCCCAATATTTTCCACCATATTTAACACCTCTCTAAGTCAATGTACAGTCCCACAGTGCTTCAAACTCTCTACCATCATTCCTGTGCCAAAGTCCTCAAAGATCACCTGCCTTTAATGACTTCAGACCAGTTGCCCTAACATCTGTGGCCATGAAAGCATTTGAGCGTATCATTTTGTCACACTTGAAATCTTGCACCTCCCCAATGATGGATCCATATCAATTTGCCTATCAAGCCAACTGGTCTGTTGAGAATGCCGTTAGCATAGCCCTGCACCATGCCCTGCAACAGCTGGAATCACCAAACACTACGCACGCATCCTGTTCATTGACTTTAGTTCCTCCTTTGACTCCATCAACCCACTCAAACTCTTTACCATACTCTTGGATATGAACATTGACCCAGCCATATGCCACTGGATTCGGAGCTTCCTGTGGAACAGGCCACAGAGGGTGAAGGTTAATAACCTAACCTCATACCCTCTTACCCTCAGTACAGGTGCTCCTCAGGGCTGTGTTCTCTCCCCCTGGCTCTTCTCACTTTACACCACCCACCTCACATCCACGGATAACTCTGTGAAAATAATAAAATACGCAGACAACACAACCATTGTAGGCCTCATCTCCAACAATGATGAAACCGCACTGAAGTAGACCAAGCTGTCACTTGGTGCTCAAACAACAATCTTCTGCTTAATACAGCCAAAACCCAAGAACTCATTATTGACTTCCGATGCATGCAGAATCCTAAAACACCCATACAAATGAACGGAGGCACCATCACCACCACCAACTCTTTTAAATTCCTTGGAACATACATCAGCAATAACCTGAAATGGAAAATTAACACTGAACACATTATTGCAAAAGCTCAACAACGACTTTACTTTCTTAGGCAGCTTAAAAAATACCGGATCAAACATCAACTGCTCATTCTGTTTTACTCAGCCATTGTCAAGTCCATCATAACATCTTCTATTACAGTATGGTACGGCGGCATGGACAGTAAAACACGGAAAAAACTGCAGCGGATTGTCAACAAGGCATCCAAAATCATAGGCAACCCACTCCCCTCAGTTGAATCTCTACATACTAACCGGACTGTAAAGCGAGCAAAGAAGATCACCTCTGATCCCTCACATCCTGCTCATCACCTCTTCCAGCTCCTTCCCTCAGAGAGGCACTACAGGTCACTGTCAACTAAGACTAAACGCTTCGCAAAGTTTTTTTCCCCTAGCCATAAGGACTCTGAATTCCTCCATATAGTCCCCACCTCAAACACCATTGGCATAAATACCACCATCCACCTGTTATGCCTGATATGTTTATTTCTGTTATTGTGTAACTGTATTGTTTGTGATAATATACGGAGTGTCTGTTGTTGTCTATGTATGTATTGTGCTGCAGAGTGTAAAATGTAAAGTGTACCAAAAACAAATGCCACCGGCCTTGGTCGTGTGGCTAATAAAATTATCTATCTATAGACTGATAAGTCAAATCGGGTGGTGAGACAGACTGGTGAAAATCAGTTGCATTTCTCACTACCAAAGCTAGGTGACTAAATAGGTCTACACACTGGTTTAACGAAGAGAAACATGCTCTTAAGTGGGCCTGCAGGAGACTGGAATGTAAATGGTGAAAATCAAAATTGGAAGTTTTTACCTATCTTGGTATGAGTGTTTATTGAAATATAAGTACGTTTTATCCGCTGCGAAAGCAGTGTATCTCTCTTACTTAATCAATGTAAACATAATCCTAGATTTTTCTTTGATACTGTAGCTACATTTACTAAAAAGCAGCCATCTATTAGCTGCTCACAATTCACAGCCCATGATTTTCTAGACCAGACATGGTGAACTGGCGGCCCATGGGCCGCAGTCGGCCCCCATCCTCACTCAGTACGGCCCGCGGGACAGTTTCCAAATATCAGTAATTTGTTGATTTCACTGGCATTGGAAGCAAGCAGGCCATTTGACCACATTTGATCCGGATCCCAATTGTAATTATACTTTCCACTGATAGAGGGCGCTCCCTCGAAACACGCAGGAGGCTTGTAGCCAAGCTGTAGCCATGCAACTGCTTGCACATGGTTTCGTCTTGGTCTCGGCAGGCCTCTTCCGCAATGACACGCGACGAGGAGAGACATGAGCGGCAAAAAAAGAAAAGAAAAGTAAACGACCTAGAGAACAGTGTCTTCCAGGCAAGATCGGAAACACGATATCGTTTAACGGAATTCAGAGACAACCCTGTGTGTTTAGTGTGCCTGGAAACAAAATCAGCAATGCAGGATTTCAACTTGAATCGCCACTACAAAACCACGCACAAAGACAAATATGGCATGTACACTGGAGGTGCAAGAGCCGCTATCGTCACTGACCTCAAAGGAGCTGTTATGTTCGGGTTTAGAAGGATGAGGCTTGTTTTATTCCACTCTTAACTCATTTATTAAACAACACGTTCAGTTACATCCATGTGCATTCTTAGTGTGTCTTCTTCATCTCATCCTATGTAGTTCACCTAGATCTCTCAGGTAAGTACTAACAGCTAGTTTCACCTTGTGGGCAGAATATGTAACATATCCAATCGTCACATCCCCCTTTCTTTGAGGCAAAATGCAACAGAGGTAAACTGTCAAATCACTAGTGTCAGTTATCTCAACCATTTCTCATTTAACATAACCTCAAAGCACATATGCTGTATACGTAGCATGAATTAGCCTGCATAAACATAAATCTAGGGCAACACCAAGGCCTGCAAGAACACATGAACAACATTGACCAATATGCAATTCTTCACATTAACAACATTGACCAATGTACAATTCTAACAACATTGACCAATATACAATTCTTTACATTAACAATATTGACCAATGTACAATTCTAACAACATTGACCAATATACAATTCTTCACATTTTTTTCTTTTTCTTTTCTTTTTTTTTTTAGATTTGCTTGCATTTCCTTTTATTCATAAGTTCAGTCTATCAGGCTTTCTGATTTATCTTGTGGACCTTCTCACACCAGGTTCACTTGGGGTGTTTGTGTTGGTGTCAGTGTTGCAGTCCATAAGAGGTGTGTAGATGGACTGAGATTCACTGGGGGCTTCACTGAGCTCACGGATGCATGATGTTTTTGCAGTCAGATTGGGAATGAATTTGCCTATGAAGTTGACCATCCCCATGATGCGTAGCACACCTGTCTTGTCCGTGGGCCTTGGCATGTTCTGTATTGCATTTATTTTTTCTTGGTCAGGCAGTATGCCTTGAGCCGAGAGCTTGTCTCTGAGGAAAAGGATTCCCTGAACTCCAAACTCGCATTTACTCTTGTTGAGTTTCAGTCCATACTTTCATATGTGCTCCATCACTCTGTTCAGCCTCTCGTTGTGCCCTTGGGCAGTGGTGCCCCATATGATGATGTCATCGATGTAGACTCAAACTCCATCCAAGCCCTCGACGATCGACTCCATTGCTCGGTGAAACATTTCAGGCGCTGACTTTATTCCAAAGGGCAGCCTGAGAAAGCAATATCTGCCGAAGGGCGTGTTAAAGGTACAGTACTTGGTGCTGCTTTCGTCCAGTTTTGGCAGCCAGAAGCCTTGTGATGCGCCGAGCTTCGTGAAGTAACGGACACCTGCCATTTCACTGATGATTTCTTCCCGTGTGGGTATTTGATAGTGCTCACGTTTCAGGTTCTCATTCAGATCTTTCGGGTCCAGGCATACTCTCAACTCTCCATTCTTTTTCTTTGACTACCATCGAGTTGACCCAGTCTGTAGGCTCCTCAACCTTTTTAATCACACCCACATGGTCATTCTATCCAGCTCTTTCTTCAATCAGTCTCTCAGTGATGCCGGAACTCTGCGTGCAGCATGCACAAAGGGCTGTGTGCCTTCTTTCAGCTGGATTTTATATGTGAAGGGCAGTGCACCAAAATCCCTGAAAACATCTGCAAAATGCTGTGCTATTGAGTCAACAGTGTCATTAGGTGTGTTCACTGCTGTGCTGATGCGATACACTCTTTTCGCCAGCCCCAACTCTTCACAGGTTTTATCACCCAGAAGTCATTCACGTCCTTCATTCACGACAGAGAAGAGTAGGTGATGCACTTTTCCTTTCACTGTGACACTCAACTTTCATGTGCTTAAACACTCGATTGGCTGCCCATTGTAGTCTTTAAGTCCAGACGTTTTCCTCCTTATCTGTGGCTTATTTTTCATTTCTTTGATATCCGACATGCTTATGAGATTTGCTTTTGCCCCAGTGTCTAATCTCATAGTGACTACAGTCCCATTTATCAGCAGTGGGGCTATCCATTTATCTTCTCTAGTAACGTTTTTTTTCTTTTTCTGGCTTATTTTTTGGTTCTTTGACACAATTCACAACGCCAACAAAAAACATGTCACTGAAGTGAGGATCCTCCACTAAGCTTACAGATCTTCCTTTCTTCCCCTCTTTCCTTTTAGAGAAGCAATGTTTAGCAAAGTGGTTCATCCCTTGGCAATTTGAGCAATGCTTACCACAGACTGGGCACTGTCTTGCCTTGTGCCGCGAGCTGCAGCGCTTGCAGTTGACCATCACGTCCTCCGTCCGCTGTGCAGGCCGGGTCTGCGAGCGCCGTCTCCTCTGACACGACACCGCACCAACCGCCGCTGCATTGTCGCCCACGTGCGCAGTAGTGCCTGCCGCCATCTCGCTGAACTTTTTCACTTACTTGTGGGACAGCTCACTCGCCTGGCAGATCTTGATGGCTGCCCCCAGCGTCAGCTCCGTTTCCCGTAATAGCCTTTCCCTTTTTGTCCTCCACACCAAAAACGATCTGGTCTCTGATCATGGAGTCTTTCAGCTAAGTTACATAACTGCGCCTTTTGCCGCAAGTCCGTTAGAAAGCGATCAAAGGGTTCATGCTGACGCTGCGTACGAGACCGAAACACATATCTCTCGTACGTCTCGTTCTTCTTTGGAGAACAGTGAGCGTCAAATGTACCAAGCACTACATCCGACTTTTCACTATCACCCGGGCTGTCAAACACGAACGTGTTAAATACTTCTATGGCCTGTGGCCCCACTATTGTTAACAGTACCGCTACCTTCATCCGGCTTCGTCTCCAGTCCCATGGCCGCGACGTACAGGTTGAACTGCTGTTTGAAGGCGCGCAACTTCTCATCGACATTCCCCCGTTAGTTTCAAACTCTCCGTTGGTTTCAAATCCATGTCGCCTTGCTCAGTTTACTCCTGGTACCATGTTATGTTCGGGTTTAGAAGGATGAGGCTTGTTTTATTCCACTCTTACCTCATTTATTAAACAACTCGTTCAGTTACATCCATGTGCATTCTTAGTGTGTCTTCTTCGTCCCATCCGATCTAGTTCACCCAGCTCTCTCAGGTAAGTACTGTAACGTGCATGAATAAGTAGACACGCTGGCCGCTGGCTGGCGGGTCTGACCCTTTAGTCGAGCGGTTAGCGATGTCTCCTGCGGTGCGGGCGATACGGGTTCGCTTCCCGGGCGCGGCAGTTCCTGTGGTTGCGTTGTCCCCCGAATTCGCTACATTGGTGTCAGAAGTGGGATGGGGCGACCGTAAGGCCATCGGAAGCGTATGCGCCCTGAGACGTGAAGGAGCTGATATGCTTAAGCGCGGGGACGCTCTTCCCGAAGGGGGGGGGGGATACTGTAACGTGCATGGATAAGTAGACCCGTTGGCTGGCGGGTCTGACCCTTTAGTCGAGCGGTTAGCGATGTCTCCTGCGGTGCGGGCGATACGGGTTCGCTTTCCGGCCGCGGCAGTTCCTGTGGTTGCGTTGTCCCCCGAATTCGCTACAGTACTAACAGCTAGTGCTACCTTGTGGGCAGAACGTGTAACAACATCCAATCATCATAGGAGCAGAGGTCCTTTTTTTTTTTTTTAACCAAAGCCACGGCTGATCCACCTGTGGGTGAGTTTCAGTGGCTTCATCAGTGTATGAATGTGTGTGTGAATGAGTGAATGTGAGGCATATGTAATGTCGAATTATAAACTCAGCTTCGTGAGGATCTCCAAAAACAGAGCAAAAAAAAAAAACGTACGCATGCGCTCAATTCATGCCCACACAGCGATGGGACTTTTTTATTACAGTGTATGACTGGATAAGCACTGACACGAGCACCGTGTCAAGGAAATCGAATATTTAGCCTAATGCCCTAGAACCAGCTACTAGGCCTACTACTAAACTTTAGTGGAGGGCTTTGAGTATTTTTTACCAAACTTTGGTATATTTTACCAAAGACAAAACAATATCATATAGGCCTATTATATATAAAATATATGTAATAGCGCTACATATATAACAATATTTTTTATTTTACCCAAAACAAAACAAAAAACAGTTGCCATGTTAAAATCAAGGACAATTAGTTGCTTACTTCGAGAGTCGAGATCACTAACACTCACTCACACACGTAAATTGCAAATGCATGGCACAGCGGCCAGTGACAAGGCAGTCCAACGTATCCATCTGTGGTCCCACTCCCGACGTTAGTAGTTGTACTAACATTAGAGCCCAGTCGAACCTATAGGAAGGCATAACGTTAGTTTACATAAACGCACATTAACGTATACTAAACACTGCTAACTAAACGGGAAATTCAAAATTAATCTGAAAGAGTGTTAGCTAGCCATGCTTTTCTGTAGAAAATGCAAAAAGACTTGATCAAGCCTTACCTCGTTAACGTTAGTGGTGGTCGAGTCCTCTTCAGAAATGTTGCTAGCAGCAGCCGAGCTAACGTTAACGTCGCTGACTTTTTCTGAATCAGCAACTTTTTTAACTTTTGAGCTGTTAAAACCAAAGTCCAGCAGGCTTGCAGTGAGCAGTCTTTTTGGTGGCCGAGGAGGAGGCATGGTGAAAAATATTGCACATTACCTGATGTAACTAGCTAAGACAATATTAAGACAACATTAATAACGGTCCATCTCCGCACCTTGGCGCCCCTGTCAACGTTTCAAGCATACCGAGTTTCCCAAAACCAAGGTTGCTTTAGGCTATCAACGCCCCACAGTGTCTCGGTGGTGAAGTGCAGCCAAGTGTCCTATTCACGGACGAATAATGGTGCGTAGTTCTTTTCGAAAACATATTTATTTAAAACAACTTATTTCACTAACATAAAGAATCCTAATAACATTGAAAGATACATTATTTGTGATAAAATAATGTTTTTTTTTAATATTTTGTTAGAGACCCCCACAGATCTAGAGTTTTACAGCTTTCAAGGGAGCTAATGGCTCCTTCATGGGAGCTCAGCTCCCATTGGCTCCCACGTAATTCGAACACAGACAGTGATTAATATTTACGACAGTGACGTATTGCCGTCTTGTGCAGTCACACATTACTGAGGCAGAACCCGCGAAACCAGTTGGTCAGACAGTAGTTCACAGTACGGCTGTGTGCATTGAACCTGAGCCTCTCCAGTAAAGTTCTGCGTTTGTTTAATAAGTTGTCTGCCTATTTGTGTTACACACGAGAACATCACATTGGCGACGAGACGAGGACAAAAGGACGACTAATGACACACTCTGCATGCAAGTAAAGAAAACGACTAAACCGAACAAAAAACGAAGTGTTAAGCTAACCAACAGACGACCACGAGCGGCTAACACAAGAGACTTAATGAGTGGCTAGCAAAAGACTAAATTCAAAATGTCCCTCACAAACACCGTCGCTTTTCTAGCTTTCGACACAGAAACGGATCCAAGCTCAGTAGGACCACGCTGGACCAAATGGGTGCTGAGGTTTGAAAATGATACTGCTGCCATGAACATTACAGGCGATGCAAGGCAAAAAGCATTGCTGCTACGCCTAGCAGGAAAGCGCGTGCATAACATTAACAGGGCTGCCAAGTTTCAACAAAAGTTAAGAGTGGGACTCTGGCGAGGGGACTTTTGCCGGCGACCTATCGCCGGCAAAAAAAAACTTGGCCTTTTTTTAGAGTGGATTTAGAGGAATATCTGAATTTAAATTAACATTAGGATTAGACTGTTGTGATGTTGTAATGTGATGTTGGCCTCCTCCTCATGCTCTCTCTCTTTACTCGGAATAGTGAACACATAAGAAATAGTGTCAATTGCTAGAAAGAATAGAATACACAGAGTCCAAGCCTACATTAGAATTAGACTGTCGGATGTCATTATTCAGTCTTATTCTTATTCTTATTCTTATTCAGGGAGCTCCTCTCAATCCAATTATTTGAGCAACTTATAAACCAGTTTCCTGCTATTTTATATTGTGTTCATAATTAACCAGCACAAGTAGAAATGAAAACAATTGTAACAAGAAGAAATTAGACAAATAAAATAAAGTTATTTATAAAATGTCAATGAATACAGAACCAGAACAATAATATAAAAAAATAAAATAAAGTGCATTTCTTTGTTTGTTCAGAGCACAAGGCTCAAACTATGAATTCAAGCAGTTCCTTTAACCCTTGGGCACCCCTCCAGAAAATCATGACGGTTTACCCTCGGTGCAAAAAATGTTCAGTTCCTTAAAAGTGCTATAAAAATATTACATATGAATTTTTTTTTCACTTTCAATGTATTAAATCTTTTGACCAACTTCAATACTGATCATAACTATTAAATTTACATGTATTTCTTAACATAAAACCACAATTATTTAATGAGAAAAACATTAAATATGACATTTTCCATATAATAATTGCAAACTGGAATTTTTTGGGGGATGGATGGCAACCCCACCAAATAACATAATAGTCATTTCAACAAACATTGACATACTCAATCTCAAATGTTCTAACAGGCACAGACTCTGAGCTAAACGTCTGCTCTGGAAAGTTAAAAGTTTAGAATTTTAGATTTAGACTATGTGGCAAAATAAATCACATCCTGGTTTTTTAAAAAAAAATCATCACCTCATGTCAAGAACTATTAGATCAATTTCATTCAATAACACATTCAGAGATTTATCCGTGAACCAAGTATAATAGAAACCAAAACAGGACATTCACCAAAAAGGAAAGCTATTGTTCTTCTATAGATTTCTGACAAGTGACTGTTCGAATATTTTCCTTTTTAATTGTGAGATATCACAGCAGCCTGTGTAACGTTACTCCTGCTCGGACTGAGTGACTATAACGCATTTTATTCTATAAAACTAACGTATTTACTATTTTGTATGATCAAAATGAAATGGTTACCTACCGTTTTCTTTCTTCTTATTCCTCTTCTTCTTCTTCTTCTTCTTCTTCAGTGGGGTCTTCTTCTTGTGGAGCTCTTTTATTTTATTTTATTTCGTGGTGTTGACGCCATGACCCGCCCTACTCTGCCTCTGATTGGTTGATACTCGTGGTTGCCTTTCATTGATTGGGTTGGTTAGATTTAGGCATGAGGACTGATGATTGGTTAAGGTTAGGGTAAGAATATCTGGGTCAGCCAATCAGAGGCAGAATAGGGCGGGCTCACCCCGGAAAGCCAGTGAAGGACCCGAACTACGGCAGGCCGCAAGCAGCATCGCAAGTTGTGGAAATACTATATAGAAGTGAAGAAAAACCGTTTACGAGCATGTGAAATAGCAAGTGTGGCGTTTGAGCATGTGAAGAGGCATAATTGCATGACTATCACTCCCAAAGGGTGAGACTTGGCAGCCCTGCATTAATGACACGCTAGCAGCAGAGGCAGATAAGTTTGCTGAGGTAAGGCAGAAGCTAGGAAAGTATTTCGCGCCTAAAAAGAATGAGCAATACCAAGTGTACATGTTTAGAAAGGCAGTGCAACAGCCAGGTGAAAATTTAGACACATACAAGACTACGTACAAGGCTACGTATGCTAGCGAAGAATTGATCGTTTAACGACGTCGACAAGGAGATTAAAGTGCAACTGTTTCAAAGCTGCTCTTCAACAAGGCTACGCAGACGAGCGCTCAGGGAGCCTGATAGCAGCCTGGATGAACTCCTACAGCACGGGAGATCACTGGACTCGTCCGAGCAGCAAGCAGCAGGCATGGAGCAGAGTGTAGCTGTGTCAGTGAACGCAGTGCATCAGAAGGGGCGACCAGGCGGCGCACCGGGAGAGCCAAGCCTAACAACCAGCGCCAGAATTGCGGTGGAAAATACCCTCACATTGGAGAATGCCCAGCCAAAGGGAAAGACTGTAAAGCATGCGGCAAGCAGTGCAGGTCAAAGCAAAAGCAACGTGGAAAAGACTTTGAAATGAAACCCAGAGACAGTAAGCAATTCAGTAAGCATGAAAGTGTATAACATTAATAGCACAACAACACATAGTGTTAACACACAAGATTCATCTAGCAGTGACGAGGCATGTGTTTGCGGCCAGTGGCGGCAACAATGCTATGCAGCCATAGACATACATTAGACTAAATGATGTTAGAATTTCAGCACTGATAGACTCAGGGGCTGCAGTGAACATTATTAGTGAAAAGGTGCTCAGTACACTGAGACCAAGCCCACAACTCACCCCAGCTGACATCAGAATTTCACTAAAGCCAAATTCTATGTGATGACTGGTGACAGCTGCCCTCTGCTAGGCTACAAAACAGCTGAGGAGCTAGGCCTCATCAAAATCGTGAACAGTGTAACCTCCCCAAGCAGCCGAACAGTAGCAGATGAATTGGTAGACAGCTACCCAGAGCTGTTTCAAGGCATTGGCAAGTTAAAACACTTTCAAGTTAAGCTGCACATCAACAGTGACATTCAGCTGACCTGTCAGCCACACAGGCGAGTGCCGTTTCACATCCGACAGAAAGTCAAAGAGGAATCGAAAAAGCTAGGAGATGATGACGTCATTGAAACAGTTGCAGGCCCTACACCATGGGTCTCACCCATCGTCACACCACCCAAGCCAAAAGATCCAGACAAGGTGAGAGTATGTGTTGACATGAGACAAGCCAACACCACCATCCAGCGCGAACGTCACATCATCCCCACCATGGACGACGTGATCCACGAGCTGAACGGAGCGACAGTCTTCTCCAAGTTTGATCTGACAGCTGGATTCCATCAGCTTGAACTCCAACCAGACAGCAGGTACATCTCGATGTTCACAACACACCTAGGCTTGAGATGCTACAAGCGCCTGAACTTTGGGATATCTTCAGCAGCGGAGGTGTTTCAGAATGCAATCTGCCAGACCCTACAAGGGATCACGGGGTGAAGAATCTGAGTGATGACATCATCATCTATGGGAAAACGCAGACTGACCATGACGACAGCCTCAGAGCGGGGTTTCAGAGACTCAAAGAGAGAGAGAGGGCTCACACTCAACAGGAAAAGGTGTGAGTTTAACAAGTCCAAGCTCGAGTTTTTCAGGTTCATCTTCTCAGCTGGCGGAATCTCAGCTGACCCCAAAAAGGTCACCACCATTCAGCAAGCCAGCAACCCACAAGACCCGACTGAAGTCAGGCGCCTACTAGGTATGGCCAACTCTTGCTCACGCTTTATCAAAGACTTTGCTTCAATTTCAGCACCACTACGCAAGCTGACCAGAAAAGACACACAGTGGCACTGGGGCCCAGAGCAAGACAAAACACTACAGACCATCAAAGAAAGCCTGACCAGCAACACCGTAATGTCATATTTTGACCCTAGCAAAGACACAGAAATTGTTGTGGATGCAAGCCCTGTCGGCCTGGGCACCATTCTCTACCAAAAGGAAGAAAGAGGGATAGCCTACGCCAGCAGTGCCCTCAGTGAGAGAAGCACTGGCCATTGTTTGGAGTTGTGAACACTTCCACCTGTACCTGTATGGCAACACTTTCACCCTTGTCACAGACCGCAAAGCACTCGAGGTGATCTGAAACAACCCCCGATTGAAACCACCTGCCAGGATCGAAAGATTGGGACTGAGACTACAGCCCTACTACTTAAGGGTAGAATATAGAAAAGGGGCGGAGAACCCTGCGGACTACATATCCCATCACCCTGTTCCAGTGCAGACAAGTGGAAACACAAGAGCAGAGAAGTTGGCGGAGGAGTATGTGAACTTCGTGGCACAACACGCCACACCCAAATCAATGAATCACAGAGATAAAAGACGAAACACTTAAAGGCCCAGTGCTGCAGGAGGTCAGTACCCACATCAGAGACAATACATGGTACAAAGTTGCAAGTCACACAGCACGCTGAAACACTCAAGGAGTACAAACAAATCAGTAGTGAGCTCACTGTGTCACACACTAATGACATCATCCTGTGAGGCATAAAGATTGTCATCCCCGCATCTCTTGAACACAGAGTGCTACAGCTAGCCCATGAAGGATACCAGGGCATTGTAAAGACAAAGGCACTCCTCAGATCAAAGGTATGGTTTCCTAACATTGACCTGAAAGAAGAACTCACAGTCAAGAACTGTCTAGCATGCCACGCCAATACACCCATAGCACAGTCGGAACCTTTGAAGATGTCCAAACTACCAGTAGCCCCCTAGCATAATGTCAGTGCAGATTTTTATGGCCCACTCCCTACCAGAGAATACCTGTTAGCTATCATCGACGAATACACATGCTACCCAGTAGTTGAAATTGTGAGATCCACTTCAGCCAACACAGCAATCCCAGCCATAGATAAAGTGTTCTCCATGTTTGGAATTCCGAGAAACCTAAAAAAAGACAATGGCCCTCATTTCAATAGTGAACAGTTCTCCAAGTTTGCTGGCCATCTAGGTTTCCTCCACCAGAAAATAATGCCCCTCTGGCCTCAAGGAAATGCAACAGCAGAACACTTCATGCGCATGCTTGGAAAAGCCATCCGCGTGACAGAAACTCAGAGCATCCCATGGAAACAGAGACTCAACACGTTTCTCCGTGAGTACCGCTCCACACCACACAGCACCACTGAAGTGTCACCTGCAGAACTGATGTTCCAGTGCAAAATCCACACCAAGATCCCGATGATCACCACGACCATTGAAAGTGACGTTGACCACAAAATCAGAGAATGAGACAAGACTGCTAAAGCCAAGATGAAATCTGACTCAGACGCACGGCATCATGCCAAGTCAAGCGTGCTCACCCCTGGTGATACTGTGCTTCACCAACAACCCAAGCACAACAAGCTCACCCCTCCGTACAACAGTGAGCCTTACACAGTGTCAAAGGTCAAAGGCTCAATGGTCACAGCAACCAAAGATGGACATTCCATAACCAGAAACTCTTCTTTCTTTAAAAAGATCAATGCTGACATACAGGACACTCAAACAGATCCTGATGAGGATGACAGTGACACTGTTACTATTGCAACACCAAGGTATCCTTTCAGAAGCAATCGCCAGCGCCCGCCATACCTCAATGATTATGATTAAGATTGTTACCTGTAGGCCATCAATGTGGCCAAATAAATTAGTTTATTTGAATTTGAACTAAGACAATGTAGCATTTGAATTTTAAATTGTATGTTGAGTTGTGATTGACAAATAATATTGCTATTGCAGATGGTAAGTGAATCAGTTATGTCTAAGACCTTATAACCTGTTTGTGAAAGACAATGGTGTTAATCTTGTTTTTAATTTTGTTTTTTTAAAGAGACTGATGTAATGTTTACGGACATGTACAACATTACAGTGATTAATATTTACGACAGTGACATATTGCCGTCATGTGCAGTCATACATTGCGTGAGGAAGAACCCACGAAACCAGTTAGTCAGACAGTAGTTCACAATACGGCTATATGCATTGAATCTGAGCTTCTCCGGTGAAATTCCGTGGTTGTTTAACAAGTTGTCTGCCTATTTGTGTTACACACGAGAACATCACAGCATACATTGTAAAAAAGCGCTTTAAATAGTTGATAGACTAGAAAAGTGCTGTATAAAATCTACTACTACTTTCAGCTGCTCCTGTTAGGGGTCGCCACAGCGGATCATCCGTTTACATTTCTTCCTGTCTTCTGCATCTTCCTCTGTCACACCAGCCACCTGCAAGTCTTCCCTCACCACATCCATAAACCTCCTCTTTGGCCTTCCTCTTTTCCTCGTTCCTGGCAGCTCCATATTCAGTATCCTTCTCCCGATATACCCAAAATCTCTACTCCACACATGTCCAAGCCATCTCAATCTTGCCTCTCTTGCTTTGTCTCCAAACTGTCCAACTCGAGCGGTCCCTCTAATATAATCGTTCCTAATCCTGTCCTTCTTTGTTACTCCCAGTGAAAATCTTAGCATCTTCAACTCTGCCACCTACAGCTCCGCCTCCTGTCTTTTCGTCGGTGCCACTGTCTCCAAATCATATAACACAGCTGGTCTCACAACCATCTTGTAAACCTTCCCTTTAACTCTTGCTGGTACCCTTCTGTCGCAAATCACTCCTGACACTCTTCTCCTCCCACTCCACCCTGCCTGCCCTCTCTTCTTCACCTCTCTACTGCACTCCCCGTTACTTTGGACAGTTGACCCAAAGTATTTAAAATCATATGCCTTCATCACCTCCACTCCTTGCATCCTGACCATTCCACTGTCCTCCCTCTAATTAATGCATAGGTATTCCGTCTTGCTCCTACTGACTGTCATTCCTCTTCTCTCCAGTGCATACCTCCACCTCTCCAGGCTCTCCTCAACCTGCACCCTACTCTTGCTACAGATCACAATGTCATCCGCGAACATCATCGTCCACGGAGACTCCTGCCTGATCTTGTCCGTGAAGCTGTCCATCACCATTGCAAACAAAAAAGGGCTCAGAGCCGATCCTTGATGTAATCCCACCTCCACCTTGAACCCATCCGTCATTCAAACCGCATACCTCAAAATTGTCACACTTCCCCCATACATATCCTGCACCACTCCTACATACTTCTCTGCAACTCCCGACTTCCTCATGCAATACCACAACCCCTCTCTCACTACCCTGTCGTATGCTTTCTCTAAATCTACAGACACAATGCAACTCTTTCTGGCCTTCTCTATACTTCTCAATCAACATTCTCAAAGCAAACATTGCATCTGTGGTGCTCCTTCGTGGCATGAAACCATACTGCTTCTCGCTAATTGTCACCTCTCCTCTTAACCTAGCTTCTATTACTCTTTCCCAAATCTTCATGCTGTGGCTGATCAATTTTATATCTTTTTAATTGCTACAGTTCTGCGCATCGCCCTTGTTCTTGAAAATCGGTACCAGTAAGCTTCTTCTGCACTCCTCAGGCATCCTCTCACTTTCCAAGATTGTGTTAAACAATCTAGTTAAAACCCCCCCATCTCTCCTAAACATCTCCATGCCTCCACAGGTATTTCATCAGGACCAACTGCCTTTCCACTCTTCATCCTCTTCATAGCTGCCCTCACTTCCTCCTTGCTAATCCACTGAACTTCCTGATTCACTATCCCTACATCATCCAACCTTCTCTCTCTCTCATTTTCTTCATTCATCAGCCCCTCAAAGTACTCCTTCCACATTCTCAGCACACTCCCCTCGCTTGTCAGCACATTTCCATCTCTATCCTTGATCGCCCTAACTTGCTGCACATCCTTCGCAGCTCGGTCCCTCTGTCTAGCCAATCGGTACAAGTCCTTTTCTCCTTCCTTAGTGTCTAACCTGTCATACAACTCACCATACGCCTTTTCATTTGCCTTTGCCACCTCTCTCTTCACTTTACGCTGCATCTCCTTGTTCTCCTGTCTACTTTCTTCATCTCTCTGACTATCCCACTTCTTCTTTGCCAACCTCTTCCTCTGTATACTTTGCTGTACTTCCTCATTCTACCACCATGTCTCCTTGTCTTCCTTCCTCTGTCCTGATGACACACCAAGTTTCTTCCTAGCTGTCTCCTTCACTACTTCTGCAGTGGTTGCCCAGGCATCTGGAAGCTCTTCACTACCACCCAGTGCCTGTGTTAACTCCTGCCTGAACTCCACACAACAGTCTTCCTTCTTCAACTTCCACCATTTGATCTTCAGCTGTGTCTTCACTTGCTTCCTCTTCTTGGTCTCCAAAGTCATCCTACAGACCACCATCCGATGCTGCCTAGCTACGTTCTCCCGTCACAACCCTGCAGTCTCCAATCCCTTTTAGATCGCGCCTTCTATATAAGATATAGTCCACCTGTGTACACTTTCCTCCACTCTTGTACGTCACCCTGTGTTCCTCCCTCTTCTTGAAATATGTATTCACCACAGCCATTTCCATCCTTTTCGCAAAACCGACCACCATCTGTCCTTCCACATTTCTCTCCTTGACTCCATGCCTTCCCATCACCTCCTCATCACCTCTGTTCCCTTCACCAACATGTCCATTGAAGTCTGCTCCAATCACCACTCTCTCCTCCTTGGGTACCCACTCCACCACGTCGTCCAACTCACTCCAGAATTCTTCTTTCTCGTCCATCTCACACCCAACTTGCGGGGCATATGCGCTGATAACATTCAGCACACCTTCGATTTCCAGCTTCAAACTCATCACTCTGTCTGACACTCTCTTCACCTCCAGCACACTCTTGACATACTCTTCCTTCAGAATTACCCCTACCCCATTTCTCCTCCCATTCGCACCATAGTAGAAGAGTTTGAACTCACCTCCAATACTCCTGGCCTTACTCCCCTTCCACCTGGTCTCTTGCACACACAGTATGCCTACCTTTCTTCTTCCCATCATATCAGCCAGTTCTCTCCCTTTACCAGTCATAGTGCCAACATTCACAGTTCTGACTCTCACCTCCACACGCCTACCTTTCCTCCTCTCTAGCTGCCTCTGTACATGCCTTCCCCCTCTCCTTCTCCTTCACCCAGCAGTGGCATAGTTTCCACCGACACCCTGCTGGTTAACAGTACCGGTGGCGGTCGTTGGTAACCTGGGCCTTGACCGATCCGGTATGGAAATCTTATTTATGATCCTCATATTTGATTTGGCAAAGATTTTACGCTGGATGCCCTTCCTGACGCAACCCTCCCCATTTGTCCGGGCTTGGGACCGGCACTAAGAATGCACTGGCTTGTGCGTCCTCTGTGGCTGGGTTAAAAGCGCTCTTTAAAATGCAGTCTATTTACTATTTTGAGCTAAATGCATGTTTATTTGAAATATGTCATGGAATGGAAGGGCAGAATAGAAATGCACTACAAACAGAAATATTAGTTGTTGCACTTAGTGTGAGTGCTAATTGTTGTACCATTATTGAATGACGATTTTTGAGATCCCATTGCACTGAAATAATGGTATATCACTCAGGAATGTGAAAGTTTTGTTTCTGTGTTAAGCACATTAAATAGAAATGTTGATATAATAAACTTTATTCTTTTCATTAAATGAGTAGCTATAATTGGCTAATTGAGTGATGGGGTTACAGTATCCCACTGGTGGTCGTGTACAGTCATAATCTGGCCCTCTGGTAGTGGGAATAAAATTTTGTGGCCCTCACTATCATCAGAGCTGCCCATCACTGTTCTAGACTTTTTATGCAGTAAGGTTGATGAGATCAGAAACAAAACTAGTTCTTTAACTCCAGCTATTCCCGCAGATCCTGTCTTACCAATCTCATATCTATAAAATGAGCCACAGATATCACAGACTACCTCTCTTGATACTTGGCTTAAGGTCATGTCAGCTTCTAAACCAACTACTTGCCTACACTGAAAAAAAGGTCTGTTGGATTTACATTAAAAAAATTATGTACATCGGTTGCACGTTATGTTTTCTAAAAAATAATGTATTTATGTTCAATATGCTAAATTCTTATTTGTTTAACAAACACTACCTTTTTATGTTAATTGAAAGCATTTCCTTCAGACTCAGAATCAGAATACTTTATGCATCCCCGAGGAGAAATTGGGTTCTATTAGACACTGACACTCTAATAACTAAAAACTAACAAGATACAAGATAAGAAAATAGAAACAGAAATGTTCATGTTTTTAAAAAAAAATATGGTTTTGTTTGTTGTTGTTGTTTTCTCGGTCTCGCCATGTACAAAAAGTAGTTTATTCAAGTGTACTATTAGTATACTTATTTTAAACTAAAAATCAGGGAGTATACTTTCAGTTTACCTTTTAAGTACTTATCAGATATATACTAAACAAAATTATACTTAAGTATACTTACAAGTATACTACTAGTACATATACTTGAACTTGAACTTTACTTGATGTTTACTTAAGTTTACTTAATAAAATATCTTCAAGTATATTATTTTTTGTAAGGGTAATTGCGATGGAGGCTTTATTTAGCCTTTGCCTGTTTTAATGAATCACCGTTATCTACTGCTTCTCGCATGACCAGCGACAAGCTTTTATCATCCAGAAACAATTTCTCTCCTCATCGTCGGCTGGCCCAAGTTAAGTGGTGTCCTTTACTCTTTGCAGCCGAAGATGGCCCAAAATATTCGTCTCTCACGCTTCATAATTCTTTTCACCTCCGTCAAAAACTAGCCGAGACCACCGGCTACTCGGCTCGCCTGCTCATGGTGCTAGCATAGCATGCTAACTCTCGTCAGACATGCTGTATGACGCGACTTTTCTCTTGGTGGTAAATCGTTGGGTAACTCTGGGCCCATAACCTGTAAACAGAGTTGGATTACACAGCGATTCTGGCGTGTATACTGACCCAGAGCTAGACTGAAAAACAACCTCGAAGGAGTAAGACACCGTGGGGCATCAGTCTTGTCTCGACCGGAACACGAGTGAAAAGATGGCGGATGGTAATTCCACTGCAGAAGTTTTCGTTGTTCGAAGGGGGCGGGGTTTCCAAACAAAACATAACTTCTTCATTCGTCCTTAACATGACTGAAACTTTTACATACATCAAAATTAAAAATTCTACATGACTGAAATATGATCAGAGAAGTAACATAAATGAATCATGTCATACATACGAAATGCATTTTTGTAAATTGTACAACCCCATCTCTCCCCTTTTTTCCAGTGTACTTGACCCTTCACCAGCAAAACTTTTTAAAGACCTCTGGCCTTTTCTGGAACCTACAATGGTAGACATTGTTGATTTATCACTTACTACTGGCATTGTTCCAGCAGTTCTGATACAGCTGTGGTCAAACTTCTACTTAAGAAACCACACCTCGAACCAGGGCCTCTTAATAACTAACAATAAGTATCTAATCTTCCATTATTTTCTAAAGTACTAGAGAAAATTGTGTATCAACAACTGTCAAACCATATAGAAGAAAACAAGCTTTATGAACCTTGTCAATCGGCTTTCAGGGCCTGTCACTCCAATGAAACTGCTCTAACCAGAATGGTAAATGATCTTCTATTTGCTATGGACTCTGATTCCACCTCTATTCTTCTGTTACTGGACCTCAGTTCAGCCTTCAACACCATTGATAAGACTATTTGCCTAAGTTCTACTTATCAGGAAGAACACTGTCTGCTATAACAATATTACATCGGAATTTTCTGACGTTAAACTTGGTGTCCCTCAGGACTCGGTTCTTGGCCCTCTAACTTTCTCTCTTCATATTTCGCCTCTTGGCCAAATTATACATAGTCATGGAATACCAGCAAGTTGAATCAGTTCATCTGGACACAACGTTTATTTGGGAAAAATGTTTCATTACTCATCTAAAGTGACTTCTTCCGTCTCAACTGATTGCAGGTATCCCCACCCTTATAAACAGCACGGTTGCATAATGACCAAAACCAAAGATCGGTTTCATATGCAAATTGCCATGATCATTAACTAGAGTTACAGTGGCCATGTGTACTATTCACAGAGGATTGGGGAATTATTGCAATCACAGCATTGTAAGATGGCAATAGATATACTCTTACCCCCCCCCCCCCCACGTTCAGGGACGGTTGTTCCCTCTTCACGTCGATCTTCTCTTTGACTCCCAGTAACGTGTAGTGAGGTACATGGCTGGGTGGGCAGTGATCTATATTTATTTGTGCCAGAGAGAGGCACAAGCAGACTCTGCCTCAGCAGCCTGCATTCACGAATGCTAGCTTTGGGAGCAAGCCATCCGGAATAGGGCATGCCAGTTATTGATAAAACAAGTTTTACATGATTTTTTCAAATTATTTTTTACAACAATCTTAACAAATTAAAGTTTGAAAAAATTAAAATAAATAAATAAACGTTTTTTTTAACTATCATGATATTTTTTTTTCTTATTAGCCTGGGTGAGCCACTGCCTACCCTGCCTCCCCTGACTGCACATCACTGTTGACTCCCCGTTCAAACCAGTGTTCCTCCATATCAAGGATGTGCACATCCTCATCCTTGAAAGAGTAAAGAGTGGCCACTGGTCTGTATGGGTGTAGACTGCGGAGTCCTGGCCACTCTTCTGTGTTGTGCCATCCTCTGTTTGGTTTCCCCGATGTACAAGTCACTGCAATCCTCCCAGCACTTAACAGTGTACACTGTATTGCTCTGTTTGTGCTGGGGGACCCAATCCTTGGGGTGGACCAATTTCTGGTGCAGTGTGTTTTGAGGTTTGAAAGCAACTGAGACACGGTGTTTGGAAAATACGTGTCATGTGAAGAGAGACTACACATCATAAGAGACCATTGTTTCATCTGCTTCCATAAACAATGGCCTCTTATGATGTCTCTCTTCACATGCATTCCTGTTGATGAAGCAGTGGAGGTGGTCCATATGAAACTACAGGACAACCCCACCCTTAGCAGTAGGACCACCCTTAACACTGACCAAGTGTGTCTGCTCCCAAAGCTGTGTCTTCAACCAATATACTTCACATACAGGGGGCAGTACTATAGGCAGAAGCATTGGTGTGCTATGGGTTCCGCAGTTTCACCTATAGTGGCCAATTTGTATATGGAGGAAGTGGAAAAGAGGGCTCTGATGTCCTGTCCACGGACACCACCTAGCCATTGCTTCAGATTTGTGGATGATGCCTGGGTTAAATTAAATCTCAGGACGTACCACATTTTGGGGAAGCAAGGTGGTGCAGTGGTTAGCACGGTTGCCTCACAGCAAGAAGGTGCTGGGTTCGAGCTCCGGGGTAGTCCAACCTTGGTGGGTCATCCCGGGTCATCCTCTGTGTGGAGTTGCATGTTCTCCCCGTGTCTGCATGAGTTTCCTCCGGGGGCTCCGATTTCCTCTCACAGTCCAAAGACATGTAAGTCAGGTGAATTGGCCATACTAAATTGTCCCTAGGAATGAATGGATTTGTGTGTGTATGTCGGCCCTGTGATGGCCTGGCAGCCTATCCAGGGTGTCTCCCCACCTGCCGCCCAATGACTGCTGGAATAGGCTCCAGCATCCCCGCGACTCCGAGAGCAGGATAAGCGGTTAAGATAATGGATGGATGGATGGACGTACCACATTTCATCAGCCACATTAACTCAGTGGACAACCACATCAAGCTCACCAGGGAGGAAAGGAAAAATTAGAGGTTAACTTTGTTAAACTGTGAAATTGCAAGTGGTGATGGGGGACATTTGATTGTTGATATTTACCATAAACCAACACATACTGATCAGTATGTAGGGTTTGACTCTCATCATCTACTGGAGCACAAATTAGGAGTAATCAAGATGCTGTACCACTGAGCTGAAAATGTCCCCATCGACACAGCAGCTGGGGAAGAGGAGAAATCCCACATTAAACAGGCACTTGTTACATGTGGTTATCCTAACTGGGTGTTTGTCAAAGCCAGGAAGATACCTAAACAGTGCACCAGCCGATCGAAGAAAGGAGTACAATAGCTGTCTAAGCATAAACCAGTGGTGATTCCTTACATAGCGGGAGTGTCGGAACAGTTAAGATGTGTATTTTCCAAACACTGTATCTCAGCTGCTTTCGAACCAAAACACATACTGCACCAGAAATTGCTCCGCCCCAAGGATCGGGTCCCCCGGCACAAATAGAACAATATAGTGTATGCTGTTAAGTGCTGGGAGGATTGAAATGAATTCTATATTGGGGAAAACAAATAGGGGCGGCACGTGGTGCAGTGGTCCTGGGCTTGAGCCCTGGGGTAGTCCAACCTTGGGGGGTCGTCCTCTGTGTGGAGTTTGCATGCTCTCCCTGTGTCTGCCTGGGTTTCCTCCAGGTGCTCCGGTTTCCTCCCACAGTCCAAAGACATGTAGGTCAGGTGAATTGGCCGTACCAAATTGGCCCAAAGATGTGAATGTGGGGGGGGTGGGGGGCCCTGTGATGGACTGGCAGCCTGTCTAGGGTGTCTCCCTGCCTGCTGTCCAATGACTGCTAGGATAGGCTCCAGCATCCCTGCGACCCTGAGAGCAGGATAAGCGGTTTGGATAATGGATGGATGGATGTATGGAAACCAAACGGACTCTGGCGAAGAGGATGGCACAACACTATCTCATCAGGTCAGGACTCTGCAGTCTACACCCATCTACTGGCCAGCAATGAGCAAAAATTGAATATTTTATCAACCCCAAGGTGACTGAATTGCTCTTTTGGGCTGGCAACTGAATGTTCTAATGTCCTAATAATTCAATTTAATTTCATGACTCACTCAATATAACCTGTCAGAGACTAAACAAAAGCTGATGTTCACAACTACAGAATAGTTGTGAACATTGCTGTTCGCACCAAAGAAATCCATGATGCTTCCATCGAAGCCCAAGGCTGAACTAATGTTGGATCATGGTTTGCAAGCGGGCAGTATCCAAAAAAAGCCTAATGTTTACCCCCATGGTTATGCACATAGCCGGCCCGTCCTGTAGGCGAAATAAGTGGTTTCCTAGGGCCCCGAAACAATGGTAGGGCCCCGAAACAGTTAAGATTTAAAACATTTTAACAAATAATAATCGCCACATTGCTCAATGTCCAAGAGAAACGCTGTGACTGGTGAAATGAGGTGTCTGCAAAGATGATTGAATAATTTCTGGCGAATCACCTAATTTCACCAGTCACCTGACTGGGGTGTGGGCTGGGCTGGTCGGGCTAGATCGTCAACGCAACGGTCATCTCAAATATGTCGGGTAGGCAGTATCCCTCTGGCGCCCAAAAAAGAAAACGTTAAAAAGAAGATGAAGAAAAACAAGGCAAAAGTAGAGGTATGTATGTCCTTGAATTTCATTATTTAGTTAGTGGTTAGCACAACTGGCTAAGCAGTAATGTTGTTAGTTAGTTAGCTAGCCAGCTAGATTTAGCGACCATCCATCATCATCGATATTAACTTAAGTTATAGCTAGTAGCCTAGTGTGCAGTAATAATAGAACATTAACTGTATGCAGAAATATTGCAAGAAGGATACTTTATTAAGGAGAAATGGCATTGTTTGCCTGAAGTCAAGTTATGCTAGAGAAGATTAGCATGGCCCGTGCGCAAGGATGACTTGCAGATGGCGGTCCGGACTTTGAAAAGCCGGCTGCCTACTTTCTGTCCCCTCATATCTGGCTAGTGCTAGCTAGCTAGGTAATTTAGCTGAGATACAGAGAGCAAGGCCAAAGTACCCATTTGGTTCATAAACTGCAACAGTGATGTACCATTTAACTAGCATAACTAGCCAAGCTGCTTTTTTTTTTTTAACGAGACAGAATGGCGAGTGGTCTTAAAACAGCATTACAGAACATGTAGATTTTAGGCGATTTTTAGGGGACCAATCTCTGGACAGCTCTTCGTATTGCATTAACCCTACCAGTAACTGTGGCCAGTGCAGAGAGAAGCTTTTCAAAGCTAAAACTAATTAAAACCTACTTACGATCCACAATGTCCCAGGAGCGCCTCACTGGCCTTGCGATTCTCAGTGTGAATCATAAGATAAGTGAGAAAATCACATACAATGATGTAATCAATTATTTTGCTGCTGTGAAGTCACGTAGAGTCAAGATCTAAAAGATACTCTACTGCGAGCTATACTGGTAACTGAGAACTACACTGTCTGTGAGCAGAGAAATGTACTGTGAGTTATACTGAGAGATATACTGAGAAATATACTGTGAGTTATAATGAGAGATATACTGTGAGTTATACTCAGCGATATACTGTGAGTTATACTGAGAAATATACAGTGAGTTATACTGAGAAATATACTGAGAAATATACTGGGAACTACTGTGGGCTATACTGCCAAATATACATTGTAGCACTATTTTTTTTACTAATTTTTTTATTTAATTTTTGACAAAGTTTGGAGGTGTACATTAACAAAAAAGTTCAGTATACAAGTATGCATACATTTTGTACAATATAGTAAGTACATTATAGCACTAATAATAAATATTTTAAAATTAATGTCATTGTTGCCTGTCCGATTTTATTTGTATTATTATTTGTTAGTTTGGGGGGGGGCATTTTCAAGATCAAGCCTAGGGCCCAGCAGACCCACGGGCCGGCCCTGGTTATGCACAGGTATTTGATACATCCCAGGTAGATTTAGAAATGAAGATGACCTACTACTAAATGTGAACAACTGTTGCAGAGGTACTCAGGCTGTTGACAATGTCAGCACCTTTGTTCCACATTCTGGGGGACAGCCCATGAGTCTGGGGCAATAGGCAAGGCATGCCAAGACCTGGGAAAGAGAGGAGGAGAGAGGGAAGAATAATTGTGAATTCCGACAGTCCCCTGTATAACATAGCATAACAATGCCAGGGGACAGGTGCAGCTGGACCCAGGTAGACAGAAATTATACCCTTTTCCCACCAAAATTAGCGCGTATATGTGTGTTTTTTAAATGCAGAAAAACCTGCAAAACATGGGCAATTGACTCTTTCCCCATTGCCAGTAGACGAGTACGCCTTTCTGCCCCCCCCCCCCCCCCGGCGTATCGTGTTCGACGTCACAAACGCGCTGGAAGAGGGGCAAAGAATAAAATCACCATTGCATGTTGTACCTGTTTATTTACGCGCCAACATCCGGAACTTCAAACTACGTCATAGCATCGCGCTGGAAAAGGGGTGAAAATTAGCATATCTACCAGGTTGTCATGTTTCCATCACTGCCGACTGGCGCTGGAACCAAAATATACCAATGACTGCTGCAGAATCATTTGTCCCAGGAACAGTGATGTGTCGTTACTTTTCCACTAGGTGGGGCTGCTTTGAATCCAGCACGTCAGAATTATAATTTTTTTCTTGACACACAGCAAGCATAAGAGTCTAGTCCCCTAGGACACATCATTTAATCGTTTTTTACAGAAACACAAGTCTACTTCCAAACGTCTTAATACATTTCAGAAATAAAAACAAATAGCATATATTTAACAGAATCGTTTATTTTTCCGTTTGCCTGTCATTGTCTAACACAATATTTCATTTATGTAACGTAGGCTTGATAACATGCATGAATTGAATTAGACAATTGAATTAAAATGATAGGCTACTAGTGATTTTTTTGCATTTGAAAGTTATTCTATTTAAGCCACAACTAATCAAATTTCAAATTTCACAAAATCAAATTTCCACCCATAAACATCATTCGCAGCCATATAAATCTCATTAAATTAATAGCGACGTCACATCCGAATGTACCGTAATACAATGAGTAAGGGCGCCATCAAATAACAACACTTAACAGCTGCTCACCCTTCTCTGGCAGGATGTGTTCTAATTGATTGAAAATTTATGCGGCAACAGTCTCGGCATTGGCAGTCTGTATGGGGGTAAAACTAAAAACGCTCCTGAACCTGATGTGATTTGTCAATATAACATAGTACAAGTGCTAACTGACACTGCGTTGATACGTCAGTGGTATCGTCGGCCTAAATGGCTAGAAAGTCTGCGTTTTTAATCTCATCTACTATGTACTCACGCATGATCCCCAACATACAATCCAGCAGTTCATTCTGAATAATATTTGATGTACCGTTAAATACGGTTGCCATTTCCAAATGTTGTTTCAACACACTGTCCAATTCAGCAGCAAAATTCACTAGTCCGATAAAAATCCCAGGGTTGGCAGTGTCACTGATCTCATCGTGACCATGTAATCCAAATTCATATGCTCCACAAAATTTGACACAGTCAATAATCCTTGAAAGTATAGTTCTGTTCCTGTCCACCTCTTCATTGTGTTTAGCAACGCCGATCCTGTAGCTGTCGCTAAGTTGGCTAGCAATGTTACTTCTCCCAAACATGGCTAGTTTCATGGCATTATCCATATGAGCCTCATTGTCTTCATGTTTTGTTTTTTGTTGGGTTTTTTTGAGGTTTTTTCGGAAAGATGCTTAAGATCGCTCACTTCAGTTTCAGTCCAAACCTGGTCCGATGTGGACGTTGGAAAAAGTAAGCACGGAAAGCAAAAAACAGCATACCGCTTGTCACATCCACAGAGCCATGGTTTCCGTGCATACCAATTGATAGCAAAATTCCTGATGTATGATTTGCCACAGTCACCAGAGGGCTGTCGAATGTTGAGGTTCTCAGGCTGATCTGGACCCAACTGCTTCACAGTAAGCTTGTCAGACAAACTTCTCCATCAAATGTTTTTTCAAACAAAGAATCAACACTGTTAGGAGCAGGTTGTTCCTCTAACACATCAGCCATTGTTACATTAACCACTTTACGAACAGCTAGCCAACTCCCCGACTTCCTGCTCTACCACTAACATCTACCAAAGAGCTTTGCAACTACTATACAAACAGTTTTACACAGCGCCATCTACCAAATCGGGCGGGTATTTCTCCGCCCAAGAATCAGCTGTTTTCGGCGCGCGCTGTCAACCAATCCAGTGTGCGATGGCGTGGCTACCTTTAAACTTGCGTGTCTCCCGTCAGGCGGAGAAAAATGCGCCCTTCGGCACACAGACAAGGGTTGCAAGCGATGCTTTTTCATCAGTTATCACACTTTTCTATTATAATACACGCTTTATGTAAATATAACAATTGGATTTTATACACACACGGCACCACAATTCAAAAAATAATTTATTTATTTATTACAATACTTATTTTCCAATTGGAACTGTAGGTAGGGCGGCGCCCTAGCGCCCCTAGTGGACGACACGCCACTGCCCAGGTAGGAAGCTGATTGTAACCTTTCCACTAAGGACAAAAGCCAGATTTTAGTGGGTGTTTGTGGGGTTTTCATCTAGTGGGAAATGGGCTTTAGAGATCTGTTGGTGGAACGGAGCTGTTGTAGGATGCAGCAGAGCAGAACAAGCATTTTTTTTTTTACTAAATAGAATATTATTCAATGATAAAAATATACATTATTTCTGGAGGTTATACTGGGCACTTTGCATGCTGGGCATACATGTGGGGGCGCTGTCAGGCCAACTTGTGCCCCGGCCGCCAAAATGTGTCCGGGTGACATCATCGCAATGCAATCGTGACAGTTCGCGTTCCTGACATTCATCACTTGCTGTAGGTCGTAGAGTCGTAATATTGCAGGCTTAATAGTGTTGTGGTGATACAAATTTGAGGGTAGATTCACCAGGGGCTGCTGCTCCTTTAAGGCAGACATTTTAGAGTGCTGACGTAAGCACCGTTTTGGGGTTTCTGGGGAGCCATGTTTGCAGCAGCCTAGCGGTTAGCTGGTTGCCACGAGGGATTGTGCTGTGTGTGTGGCGAGTTAACGGAATTGACTCGACTCGATCTCGCCGTCTCCTCATTCCTGTACTACCACAGTGAACTCTTTTTAGCTCCATAGTACAACATGCGCAGGGTCACCTTTTATATTTGACTTGCAATTGTTTATATTAGGATATGTTTTTCAAAAAAGCACAAAAAAGTATACCTTTAGGCAAAAGTTCATCTGCCGGTTGATCGCCTTGTAGCTAGCAAGCAACTAGATAGCCAACGTTATGTAACATGGATGAGATTTTCAATAAAGATGTTCTATAAACCTATTTTCCATTGAAATGAAACATCCAATATTTGCTATTATGTTTTTTTTTTTTGACATCAAGGACAAGTTAGCTAGCTAGCTAGCTAGCAACCCCCCAAAAAAGGGTCACGAAATGTTATTTTAAACAACCGGACTTTACGATGACGTCAACCGGACACATTTTGGCAGCCCAGACACAATTTGGCCTGACAGCGCCAATGGTATCAATGACTGATGCACACATTTGTAAACATGTTTTAAGACCGTGGATTAACCAAAGGATCAGCATCTAAATTTCGGTGGTTAAAAGGAAATAAGGGTGTCAAGACAAAATAAGTCTTCCACTGCTCGCTTCCTGTTTTGTTCGCTTGAATTCGATTGTGGTCCCGTTAGCAAGCTCGGAAGTTTTAGACCAGAAGAAGAATAATTATGAATAGTGACAGTCCTCTGTACAAATATAACTGAGATATACATGAAAAGCCCCCAAAGATATCTGCACCAGTCAGTCTCAGTCGACAGTAGATATATGCCTCAAGAGTAGATCGAAAGTGATTGGTTTCTGCATTGTGATTTTGTGTGCACCACCAGGTAAAACAGGTAACTAGAAATGTCTGACATATTAGACATAAACTGAGATATTCCACTTAGGGAAGGCCTGAGCTAACTCTAGTTACTTTCATGGCCAATACCTGTTTGTGGTGAATTCCACACAGAAAATGCATATATAAACGTTGTCTTCAAAAACCTCCATGAAATATTGAATTCTGTTTTTTTTTTTAACTTTTTTTGTAAGAGGGAGGCGTTCTACATGCATGGCTTCCGTTTGCTGCACAGTGCAGAATGTTGTTACCAGGCAACAGGCATAACAATGACACAGGTGCTCTCTATTTTCTTTCCCATCTCTCTTCCTTCTCTTTCTGTATGAAAAATTATGAGTCTCACCATGTGTCACATTCAGTGTAGATTTTTCACCCTTGCTTCCACTCAACTTTAATTTTTCAAACTTAAAAAAAGGCATTGCACCTTCGATTATTCCACACCTTCTGACGTGGGCATTTGTTTAGCTTTTGCTTTTACTCGCTCGTCCTAGTGTCACCATTATGCCAAATGTGTATTTTAGTTAGTTGAATATCAGTAGAAATGAATTGTTGATCATCAGCATGTTCAACAACAGAGATGGGTTTTATGCAATCCCGACGGTCCGGTTTTAAATTTGCATTTAAAAGCTGTGACTAGTGCTGCCTCGCATTTCTCCTGCAACCAAATTGCAAAAAAAAAAGAAAAGAAAGAAACAAAAAAAAAACAGGATGGAGAGAAAATCAAGGGCAGAACTAACGGGCTGTTAACACCAGCTCAATCTCCTAAGTGTCCGTCTCCTTTTCCTGCTTTTCAGAGACAGCCGTGGCTTCCAGATTGGTTAAATTGTCCCTGCTGCCCTTCCCCCATATCTCTTTTACTCTCTCTCTCTCTCTCTCTCTCTCTCTCTCTCTCTCTCTCTCTCTCTCTCTCTCTCTCTCTCTCTCTCTCTCTCTCTCTCTCTCTCTCTCCCCCATCACTCATTCACTCGGTTCTTTCCTTCTTAGCATCCCCCTACTGAACCCCCATCCCCCACCACACCACCCCCACTACCACCTCAGCCAGCAGTCTCTCGCCCTTAATCAGGAGGCTGTGGCTCCATGGCTCTCCTTCCCCCCTGCACATCCCCCACAACGCCCCCTCCTTCTGCTGTCCTTTCACCACCAGCAGCCACTTTCCATCCAGCTCTCTCTCTCTCTTTCCCTCTCTCGCTCGCTCTCTTTCTCTCTCCCCCACCCGCCTGCCCACCCCCTTCTACACCCCTGCAGTAAGCGTCTGCCAAAGGCCGCGTCTGTTCATCACTCAGCCGTGCACTTAGCAACAAAAGATGTGTGGTAATTTCCCTGCGCGTGCAGCAGACCGCTGGCCCAGTCAGCCTCTCTCCCCCAGGAATGGGGGTGGGGAAGGGTTGGGCAAGGGGGAGGGGCTCCGAGGGGGGGGCAGATACACACCAAGTCTCTCACCCTTTCAGTGCTCGTTGCTGACCCCCATGTCATGCATGATCAACCTGGGGGAGTGTGGAGGGTTTGTGGCAGCCTGACTGACAGGGTTGAGTTGGGGGGTTGGAGTCACTGTGGGTGCGGTGATATATGTGTGTGTGTGTGTG
Organism: Lampris incognitus; assembly: GCF_029633865.1. Lineage (NCBI taxonomy): Eukaryota > Metazoa > Chordata > Actinopteri > Lampriformes > Lampridae > Lampris > Lampris incognitus. The sequence continues at coordinate 31,706,118 of NC_079215.1, forward strand.
TGTGTGTGTGTGTATGTGCACGTGTGTGTGTGTGAAGGAGGGTTGGTACAGAGGGGAGAATGAGGTAAGGTGTCCTGATGGCTGCTGCTGGCCCTGGCCGCCACAGTGCATTTGTTAAAACGTCTTCCTTGCACTGCATTGTCACTGGCTCTCCGCTGCACCTGCTCTGCACCTCTCCTCGGCCACCAATGCAGACAAACACTCACCCTTCCACATGCACCACTACACATACCTACATGGTAAACACCATGCACAAGCATGGCCCCAGACACCGCACTGACACACACAAATGGGATCCTTGTACGTAACACAAATCACGGCCACGTAGGGATGAAGCATATTACTGGAATTCTCAGACACTCGCTTCCCTGCAATGTGTGGGTGGGGGTGGGGGCATGCGAGTGGAGGGTTTATAGAGCAGGCGCGAGGACACCTCCATCCAATCTGATCAATGGCAATATTAATCTGAGCAGCAGTCAGCCTCGCCACCCCGGCATTTGATTAAAACAGGGAAGAAATATGACGTAACTAATAAATCTGTTTGTCAAAACAGCTCGTGGCATGAGAGGCGAGGAAATACTGGCCAAGATACGGCACTGGGAGGAAGGAAAGCTCGGGAGAGGAGGAATGGAGGAGGGGGCTAGCTGGTGACTGACCCCTTCAACATTTCCGCTGCATGAGCGGAGCACTCAAGCTGAACAAAATCTTCACCTCCTTACCGTCCCTCCCTCTCTTCCTTTCTGTCTGTCTCCCTGTCTCTCGCTCTCAGCAGCAGCACTGGATAATAAAATAATCTTAGTCTATACTCGGGGCACGGACTTGCATGTCTTTCCTTTTAACTGCGGGGCCTCTTAACACATCACTGTTGGGAATCATCACCCCGTATAACATGAGCCATCTTTATCGTAGGGCAGGTAAACTGCCTCCAGGCACAGTACGTACAAACAAACTGATTTCAACAGGCATGATGCTCTAATGGCCATGACAAAAAAAATAATCATTGACTGATCTAGAAACTGTAGTTAGAAAACATCTGTGTGGAAGTAGTGTAATTTACACTAAACTGATATATAAAGCAAGAATATGATTGTGTGGAGAAATTTTGCTTAATTTGCTTGAGTGTGGGTCTCATGCATTGTTAAGATTCATCCCATCGTGGGTGTCCGAGCAGCATAGCAGTCTATTCCGTTGTCTAACAACACGGGGCTCACCGGTTCGAATCTCCGTTTTACCTCCAGTTTGGTCGGGCGTCCCTGCAGACACAATTGGCTTTGTCTGCAGGGTGGGAAGCTGGATATGGGCATGTGTCCTGGTTGCTGCACTAGCGCCTCCTCTGGTCAGTTGGGGCACCTGTTCAGGGGGGAGGAGGAACTGGGGGGAATGGCGTGATCCTCCCACGCGCTAAATCCCCCTGGTGAAACTCGTCACTGTCAGGTGAAAAGAAGCGGCTGGCAACTCCACATGTATCAGAGGAGGCATGTGGTAGTCTGCAGCCCTCCCTGGATCGGCAGAGGGGGTGGAGCAGTGACCGGGACGGCTTGGAAGAGTGGGGTAATTGGCCAGATACAATTGGAGAGAAAAAAAGGGGAGGGGGAGATTCATCCCATCACTGCTGGCTGCTGACCCTCATGCCTACATGGTAGAGTGAAAAGAGAATGTAGTTTTGTAGCAGCCAAACTGGCAAACCCGGGTCCAGTACACAAAAACAGAAACTTCTTATTTTACATGCATGATTTCCAAAGCTGCAACAGGAGCTTTATGTAAAAGAATATGATTCCCATCCATTTTATTTACTGCTCCAGAAAACTAATTCTGTGTTGCACTGCTGTGGGCTGGGGGGAAAGGAAATTTCGTTTGTTCCTGATTCCATATACAGAACCAAAGAAAGGTAAGAAAAACGCACTGAAGTTCATTGTGGAACACAGGACTAAATATTTTGTTATGTTATCTCTCACCGTGTGGTGGGACCTCTCCGCTTTTCAAGGTGTCACACAAACCTGGTGAGAAACTCTGAGAAATAGAGGGGAAACGGATTAGGCTAATGCTCGCCAGCGAGCGAAGCAGCCAGAGGTCGACAGTAAAGATATATTCCCTGTTCTCTTTCTCTTTACCCATGCTTATTTATATGTTAAAAAATTCGTTAATCAACAGGTTTAAGGTGGAGCAAATACAATAATCGTATGATTAATTTATAAAGGCATTCTCTTGTATTTCAAGAGAATGAGAGAGAAGACTTGCTGAACTTTATTATTAGGTATGCTTTTAAGCACCTTAAAGGAAAATACTGGAGCACGACATTTTAAAATCATGGCAGAACAGAAGGCCTTGAATTTCATCCTAAATGTTTATAGAATCCCATTTAAAGGCCTCCAATATGTTCAACCAGTCAATTAGACTTTATATGGCACGTTTGGCATGTAACACATAAAATAAGAAGTATAGATTTCCTTCGATTTCAGGTTTTTAGCGACAACCTGAAAACGGCTTTATTTCGAGGCCTTTAGGTGTAAAGGGAACCCCTGTTCAAAAGCCTTGCTCGATAAGCACGATAAGTGGCAGCACCATGAGTCTGCAATGTTGCTTTAGGATGGGTTAAAACAGGGGTTTGAGCATCTGATTAGGATGCCTCCTGGGTGCCTTCCTTTGGAGGTTTTCTGGGCACAGCCAACTGGGAGGAGACACTGGGGTAGACCCAGAACTTGCTGGAGGGACTACATGTCCAATCTTGTCTGGGAAAGCCATGGGATCCCCCAGGAGTAGCTGGAGGGTGTTGCTGGGGGGAGGGATGTCTGGAGTACCCTACTTAGCTTGCTACCACCGTGACTCTATTCCGGAGAAGTGGCTGAAGATGAATGAATGATAAAACAGGGGTGTCTGCAGATTTAAGGGCTCTACCAGCAGACACACTTTTGTAGCATCTCATCGATATATTTAAAAGTCCATGGAAGGAATTTAAAATCAAGATGACTGGAAACCAGTGCAAGGACTTTAAAATAGGAGCAATGTCAGCGCTCTTTTTGGTGCTGATTAAAACTCTTGCTGTACAGTATTCAGTATGAGTTGTAGATGACCTCATGGAGAGGTCAGAGACAGAGCTATTCATTACAGCAGTCTCATCTGCTGGAAATCAATGCATGTATGAGTCCCTGTGTCGACGATGGGAGACCAACATCCTGACCTTTCTCAATATTTTCACAATTTCTACAGATTAAGTACAGTCAATCCAGTCTATGTGTCACTGGAAGGGCTCTAAATATCCAAACACACTTGAGAGTTGGAAAAGTCTTGATTTTGTCCCCAGAGGCTGGAGAAATGAGCTGGTGGAACAAAGAATTAATTCAATTTTTTACCATACAGTTTTCATGCAGTAGCACCTTAGCCCAGGGTCAGATTAAACAACAGCACTCTTCTTACTTCCTGCTCAATATGCAGCAAATATGGATTTATTTAAATTTCCCAAATCCAATCTCCTACAAAGTTCCCTGAAACCCTGTCATTTTTCAGTATTTTTATTTCCTGCAACATTTTCTTTTAGCCTCTATATGTTTTGCGCTGATATATTTTGAAAGACATACAATGGTAAAGTAAACACTTGAGCACTGGCAATTTATCCTTCAATGCTCATTGACAATTACAGTGGAGATACCATTGTGGCCTTTTCAACTGCTCATTCTTTCTTCAGATGAGTCGGTAGCATTGTAGATATGAAATAAATTAATTACACAACCGCACAATTAAACAAAAGTGAAAAGCAGATTCTGGGTGAGATTACCCTGCAGAGGTAGCGACAGAAGCAAGAGTGGGGAAATGTCTTCGTTGTCTGTCTAAACTAATGAATCTTACAGTTTTCTAAACAAGAACCTCATAATTACAGTTTCTCTTAGCAATTCTCCAGTTTAAGACATTGTAAAGTTAATTGTGGTAATGTTTTGTCCCACAGGGAAATGCTTAAGGTAACGCTTTCTTGTAAATTGAGAGTTATAATCATGGCATCTGTAAATGCAATTGGCACATTTTGGGCATAGAAATAAAAAATAGAACGTTACATTCTGTAATTCTGTCTCCATCTATGACCCAGTATACATGGGAGAGCACCCTGCTTGCCTGATATTGGCTATTCAGTTATGTTCATAACATCACTTGCTGTGTGGGGTATGTGTAGTACCATATGGTTCCAGCCACATATGAACTTGGCTGTGGTTGTCGGGCACAGCTGGAAGCCATATTGCAGAGAAGTCACAGCAATGGCAGCAAAAACAAAAAACAGTAGGAAAAGAATATAAAGCTGGTCTTGAATCAGACAAAACCCCAGTAAAAATCAGGATCAATATCAGCAACTACTTCTCCACACCATCTACAGAAGGCTGATAGTCAACAGAGACCTCTATACTGCTAGACAGGTAGGAAGCTTGCTGGTTTGCTACGTTTCCTAAAAGTCAGAGCTATCTGGAAGAGTTCAACCTAGAGTTATTTTACCCAGTGGACTAGTAAAAAGGCCAACACTACAATCTCAGTTGACTCAGAAAAAGCTAAATCTGGGTGTCCGGGTGGTGTGGCGGTCTATTCCGCTGCCTACCAACATGGAGATCCCCGGTTCGAATCCCCGCGTTACCTCCAGCTTGGTCGGGCATTCCTAGACAAAATTGGCCGTGTCTGCGAGTGGGAAGCCTGATGTGGGTATGTGTCCTGGTCGCTGCACTAGCACCTCCTCTGGTCAGTCAGGGCGCCTGTTCAGGGGGGAGAGGGAACTGGGGGGAATAGCGGGATCCTCCCACACACTACGTCCCCCGGTTGAAACTCCTCACTGTCAGGTGAAAAGAAGTGGCTGGCGACTCTACATGTATCGGATGAAGCATGTGGTAGTCTGCAGCCCCCCGTCAGCAGAGGGGGTGGAGCAGCGACCGGGACAGCTCAGAAAAGTGAGGTAATTGGCCAGATACAATTGGGGAGGAAAGGGGGGGTGAAAAATCCAAAAAAAAAAAAACGAAAAAGCAAATTCTGTGGAACTTGGCAAAGATCTGTGGAAAGACCACTGTTGTGATGTTGAGAAGTGCTGGTTACCTCAAATCAATTTTTAAGGGAACCTAAATGAAACAGCATGTACAGTCTAGCCATTCATACACTGTGTACCAAAACACACGATGGGAAGGGGAAGAGTGATGAGTTGTAGCAGGGGGAGGACGTCGCATAACCCCTACTTCAAATCACTGGATTAGAATCAGCCAGACAAGGAAATCTGACAGCTGTAAATAAAAGATTGCCCATGAACACACCTACACACGCACACACACACACTCACATACACACACACACAAGCACAATTTTGCATATACCATTCTCTCTCTCTCTCTCTCTCTCTCTATCTCTCTCTCTCTCTCCCCACACACACACACACACACAGAAAGCCATATAAACATGAGTGTCAAGGGGTATGGAAGAGAGATTTTTTTTTTTAGGTCAAACTCGGCCTTCGAACATCAAGGTGCCTGGTATAAATAACCCATCTACCAAGAGGGATATGTGGCTATCACAGAGAAGGGCAGCCAGTTCTTGACATCTACCACCATCAACAGTGCACTACTGCTACTGCCTGGTCAAGGAGAGAGTGTGGAAAGATAACACCAGCAGGAGAGGCTCCCAACCATATGATCACGAAATGTGCCCGACTCTTGTCTTTCGTACTGCCAATATTGCTAAAACAGAGAGCAGGATTGTGCGTGAGCTGTGTGATGTTTGTCTCTTAGCATGCAGCTTCAGTTGCACTGTGGTCGGTAGGTGAGGTGTGTGTGTGTGTGGGGGGGGGGGGGGGTCATGTATCAGGGCCCTCTTGTAAATTGAGCGTGGCGCTGGACCCCGAGGTCTACCTCGCCGACTCTTTCTTAATCCGTGGCTGTTTAGCGATGGCTGTGCTTGAGTAATTAAGCAGATAATCTTCAATTAAACCAAGCTTGACCCCACAACCTCCTCCCCCCTCTGGGAGACAGATGGGCTTCAGGACACCCAGCCTCCCTCCCTGAAGATAAACGGCCATCCTGCCATGCGGCCGTAATGCTGCCATGCTCTTTGGTGAAGGCATGTGGCTGTCTCATTTTGTTCTTGATGGCTCAATATCGCCGGATCAGCAAATATTTGGCCATATATGTTTTCCATATGGCCCCAAATGATGGATATCTGTTAATATATCTGCTTTATTTGTTTTTCAGTTGCTGAGATGACCGCTGAAGTGAGAAGGACACATTTTGTGTGGATGGTGACTATTCATTAATTTCTCATCATAACTTGTTGGTTTGGGAATAAAAGGATGTTTAGAGGGCTGCCACAAAATGTTTACATCTTTGAAGGACAACTCGGCAGAATTTATGAATTTATTCATCTTCTCTTTTTACCAGCAAATGCACCTGTTATGCTTATATCAATTGATAGATGACACTGGGTGAGAAATACTTTACATAATTGATGAGCAAAACAAAATTCCATCCAAGATGTACAGTATATACAAGTAGGGACAACGTAGGTAGGCTTACTATCCTTCACATCATATTTCACATCATGTAGTGAGTGAGAGCAATATCATTCGGATGTCAGAACGAAAACAGACTTGAGATTTGACCCTCATTTCAAATTAATTGTGTGTCGCCTACTAAACAATTACTTACTAACGCTTACTAAACTATAATCCCCTTCTCACACACCATTGGCATAAATACCAAGTCACTTAATTGTTATGCATGATATGTTTATTTGCTGTTATTGTGTAACTGTATTGTTCGTGATAATATGTGGCGTGTCTGCTGTTGTCCATGTATGTATTGTGCTGCAGAGGTTAATGTGTACCAAAAACAAATTCCACCGGCCTTGGTCGTGTGGCTAATAAAACAATGTAATCTAATCTAATCTAATAATGCATGAAGCATAAGGAAAAAACTGTGAGATTTGGCGTCCGGGTGGCGTGGCGGTCTATTCCGTTGCCTTCCAACGCGGGGCTCGCTGGTTAGAATCCTCGTGTTACTTCCGGCTTGATCGGACGTCCCTACAGAAATAATTGGCCGTGTCTGCAGGTGGGAAGCCGGATGTGGGTATGTGTCCTGGTCGCTGCACTAGCGCCTCCTCTGGTCAGTCAGGGCGCCTGTTCAGGGGGGAGGGGGAATTGGGGGGGGGGGGGTAGCGTGATCCTCCCGCGTGCTACGTCCCCCTGGCGAAACTCCTCACTGTCAGGTGAAAAGAAGCGTATCGGAGGAGGCATTATGTAGTCTGCAGCCCTCCCCGGATGGGCAGAGGAGGTGGAGCAGGGACTGGGAGTAATTGGCCGGATACAATTGGGGAGCAAAGGGGGGGGGATTGTGAGATAGTTCTAAGTCTGCACCAAAATGGGTCAATAGATATGAGCACACTGATCTCCACCAACACCTAATGTGGCTGATGAGGAAATCTTTAAATCCACCTCTGCACCAAAATACATGTATGCAGTATTCACAGGAGCTGTAGATTTTGAGCAGTGCATATGAAAGACAATAAAAAGTTTCAAGTTCATGCATGTACGCTTTTGCAGGGGTCGACCAGCAGCTAGTCAGTATCGACATTGCTACTACGGCTGCTGTTCAGAAATTTGAAATATATTTGCAACAGATATATCTGAACATGAATAGCAAAACCTATGAAGGAGAAAGAGCATCTAGGCAGGGCCCAGACAAAACGCAACCACTAAACCACATTAAATGTTTTTTTTGTCTATTTGTTTGCATTTTTGTATGTCAAAAACTAAACATGCCCAAGATTTAACTGCACACACGTTCCATAGAGGAGCACGGTGGCTTGTTCGCCCGACGCTAAAGAGCCTTACAAGACTACCAGTGCTGCCAGTACTCCTCCAAGACCTTTTGTCTGCCTCCTTCTCTCCCTCCCTCTCTCTCTCTCTCTCTCTCTCTCTCTCGCTCTCGCTCTCGCTCTCACTCTCACTCTCACTCTCGCTCTCACTCTCGCTCTCACTCTCCCTCTCTTACTCTTTTTTTCTTGTCACTCTCTCTCCCCCCTCCTGTTTCCACGGTGATAATTAAGCCATCAAAGCACGCGAGCATGCCCGTTCCTGGTTTCTAAGGTGAGAATACGGCCCACGTGTCAAGCGGAGCGCAATCACCCGTGTGTTGCTTTAAAAAAGAGCGCAGGAGGAAGAATAGGCACGAGCATATGTGTGTGTGTGTGTGCGTGTGCGTGTGCGTGTGTGTGTGTGTGTGGGGTAGGGACTGATGTCTGATATCTGCTGCCAGACTCTCTGCTATAGGTCCTTTGAGAGAAAACTGAATAATACTCATCTGTTGGTATCCGGGACCTATTTCCACGACTATTTGGTGAGCCATTTTCCTCATCTTGCACCAGCTGCATAGTTCATATTTAACTGTCTGATTATCTGACTTAAAAAAAACCCAAAAAAAACAAATGTATACCCACTAAATAAATATTTCTCAAATCTTTAGATACACCTTCAGATATGTTTCTTACAAAGGCAATATTTTCATTAATGGATGCTGTATACCTTATCTGGCTGTAGGGTGGTGCTGCGGGGGGGGGGGGGGTTGTGGGCTCTGTGAACAAGTGCAGAGGTGCAGATGTATGAAAGCAGAGGGAACAGCTGGAGCAGAGTTCGGGCTAACCTACTATTGTTGGAGCAGTGCCAGGTGGGTGAATCCCACCCCAGCCCAGCTGTGACAGAGTGGAGGAGAGAATAAAGAGACAACCCTTACCGGATAAGGCACACAGTGTGAGGATAGATACTGAACTGCACACCAGACAAGAAAATGATCCCTTAATGAGAGGTGCATTTCTCAGATGGTTACTGCAAGCCGTTGGGTGTGAATGAAATAGTGCATTATTGCATATTAGCAAAATTAAGATTTTCGTAAAGACAAGCCCAAACTGAATAGGAGGGTAGAATGTCCTCACTATGGGACTATCCATTTCCTGTCTTTGTTGAACCCATCTCTGTGTGTGTGTGTGTTTCTGCTTGGTGAGCAGTATGTAGTCTTTTGAGTGTTGGTTTTTCCAACAGATCAAATTTATCCATTTAATCCAGGTTAAGAGCTGCATTTCATTTAAAGGGTACTTCCGTGTTTTCTTTTACAACTTGGATCATGTTTTCGTAGTTTTTGCTATTGCACATATCGGATGTCATTTTACTCATCAGCTTCATTGTTGAGATTTTGGACGTGGGACCACTGCTAGACTCAGCTTTACAGTGGTGTCTAATAGGGAAACTGAACACAAGCCTTAAACCTGTGAATTCAACTATAGCAGTTCAGCAATGTAATGGACCGATGTTGACAATACTGGACATTTTTGGTCATAGCTTTGAACTTGCACTTTCCTTTTCAATTCAAATATGTGTTTTAGATAACTGGGATTGAATTGGACTTGTGGAAATGTGTCTGATGCTCATATTCCATGGCCCCATAAGATGCTGTCGTGAAGCTGTGTCCATTGGTGGCCCCATATCCAAAAGCCCCAAAATGAAGCCGGTGAGTGAAATGATGTCATAATTGATATGCCCAAAGGCAAAAACTACAACACAATTATCATTTCAGACTGTTCATAGAACGATCAGCATATTTATAAGAAAGAAAGAAAAAACATTGAGAGAATATAGTCCCCAAATTGTTTCAATGTTCTTCCATGAACCAAGTTTTACTAAATGTGAGTCATCATCAAGTCAAATTTCATTTCCTCTACATGGCCTCTGATTTTGTCACCAGTATATCTCACAATACCTCTGAAGAGTGAAACACAAACCATTCAGGACCCCACACACACACACACACACACACACACACAGGCTTGTGGAGCCTGCTCCTTGGACAGAAGCTTGTTCCATGTGGCCGACAGCGGATGACTATTGTTTATCGGGTAGTCGCGTCCCCTCATGTTTCTGACAGCTGTAAATGTCGCTGGGGGACCTTGCGTAATTAACCTGCCCCTGCTATGACACCTAGAAGCCCTCTTTTTCCCCTGCTGTTTTCCTTACACCCACCGCCACCCCCCCACACATACACACCACTGCCCCCCTCCACACCATACGCGCAGACACAGACATATACACCAGCCCCCCCCCATTAGCTGCCCCCTGAATGGCTGCCGTCTGCTCTCCCTGGCGTAGTGCCCCCGGTGGTGATGCGTGGCTGAGAGCGCTCGGTGTATCTCTCTCTGCACAGGTACCTGGGGGAGGTAATTATCGAGACGAGCAGCATGAGGGAGGAGGGCTTTATATGTTTTTGAGTGTGCACATGCGCCTATGTGCTCGCGCGTGTGCTTGTGAGTGTGTGTACACTTGTTTATTAGTGTGTGTTTGTGTGTGTGTGTGTGTGTGTGTGCGTGCGTGTGCTTGTGTGTGTGTGTGTCGGGGGGGGGGGGGTTTGCAGGCCTCTCTGCGTCTGTCTTCGCTCCTGCATTTCTTTTTCTTTCAGTCAGCCTTACCAATATCATTCCATCACCGTTTCTTCTCCTCCTCTACAGTCATTCCCTCCCTGTGCTTATTCGCCCCGCTTTTCTTTTAATCTCCTCTTTCTGATGCTCACCATCTCTATCTCTTTCTCCACATTCGTCCTCACTTTATTCATGTTTTTCTTCTACGTCACTGAGCCACTTGCTGAGCTGCATCTTGGTTTCTCAATCCAGAGTAATGTAGGATTTCACACGCCACTCGTCCGATGAGCCTGTCAAACCCAAGCCTGATGAGCCCTCCCCCACCCAAAATCATGGGAAGCAGAGATTCCCTACATCAATATCGCTCTTAACAGTCGTCTCCTTAGTATTGATGCCTTCGCCGATACAAGGTCACGCCGAGCCTGTAGAGGCAAGGGGAAACTGAAAAGGTGGGGTTGAGGCTGAGAGAAAAGGAAAATAAAGACTAGTAATTACTCTCATCCTGACAGGTGGTCCCAGTAAGGGCTCTGGATTTCTGATGCTTGAAGAGCGAGCGGAGGAAAAAAATGAGCCACTTTCCATTGAATGAGTGGAATAGGCGCGCGCGCACACACACACACATGCACACACACACAGACACACAAAATGAGTCAACGACAAGCCAAACCCCAACATGCCTGAAACGCACAATGTAGCCTTATAACCTTGATAAGCTATGTGACAGACGTGATACGCGTGTTGTCCTAATATCGAGTTCTACCATTCAGCCATTCTATCGTTCTAATATTTTATCATCATATGTTATCAGGATTTTTATTAACATTAGTGTTAAGCATACATGATTAATAACTAATTATGCTGAGTCGGCACAATTGTATCTTTATTGCTGCATTGCTGATGTAGTGATAATAGGATAAATGTGTTGTGGTCCTGAAGCAGAGGGATATAACCTTTGTCTCAGAGACAGCAGATATACGAGCCAGGCGAGTGCCGAGGATTATACACAGAGGTCCTCGCCGGGAGATGGAGAAGAGGGAGAAAAAAAAGGCCTGTGACCGAAGAATAATTCCAGCCGCTCTCCTTCCCTCGGGACCGCACGCTGTCTGAACCAGCCCCCCCACCTCCACACACACACATACACCCACCCCCTTTCGCCTCCTCATATCCCCTGCACCCCCCCCCCACATACACCTCCCTCCCAATCCCCCTAACTGCCTGCCGATGGCGGATGTCTCTGCTTCTCAGAATAGTGGAAGAGGCAGGAAGGTGTGTGTGTGTGTGTGTGTGTGTGTGTGTGTGTGTGTGTGTGTGTGTGTGTGTGTGTGTGTGTGTGTGTGTGTGTGACAGAGGTGTTGGGGTCCTTGCGTTGCAGCAAATCATTCCCACATTAGGAATATGGGCAATTAGCACTGTGGCACATCCCTCCACACCAGCTTGTGCGCATACATGCCTGTGTGCACACATACTGAGTGGTTTTTATTTATTTATTTTTGTCCCAGAATTCACACAGATGTGAAAGACATCTATTTGAATCTGTAAGTGCGAAGGCATTTGTGCCTGCATGCACATATGCGTACAGAAATATTGTGTTTGTCGTGCAGTATTCCTGAAACGAGATGGCATAATGATGACATTTGTACATTTAAAGACTCTTTGCCTTATCATTACATTTTAACATGTGTACTTAGGGGAAGAAGGTTAATAACATGAACCCTCAGAGTCATCGTATCTGTAGAAGGCTGTGGATGACAGATTTTGTATATGTCAACATTTTACCTCTGTCCTTAAAACATAGGTTACTACCAGTGTAAGCACAGTCTTCAACAGGCACAGCATTCTGTTTGGATTGCTGCAAACATACATATATGTCCAATACACATTTCTAAACAATAACTTCATTTCTATCATTCAGGCATAAGGAAGAGGATGCAGAGTAGGAGTTGCAGTTCCACCTTAAGAAAGGTACCTTAAAAGATTATCTCGGTTATTTCACTGCCACTGAGCCGGCACTAATAGTCCAAGGCAGATATTGAAGAGCAGCGCAGGGCCATGGAGATCTATTAGAAATTCCCATCTACGCGCCTCATACATATTGATTTCTGACACCAAGCAGCAATGAAAGGCCCAGGGGAATAATATATTTAGCAGGGTTTGCAGTGAGGAGGTCACAGGGTGCATAAAGATTAGCTGCACAGACCCCTGACAGGACGAGTGAGCCCAAGTTCCAGACGTACACACGCACATGCATATAAACACATTCGTGGGCACGCCTATACATACATACATACATACATACATACATACATACATACATACATACATACATACATACAGCACATATATAAACACACACACACGCACACACACAACCTCGAAGTTCCTTACTTAGTGTGTGTTTGTGTGTGTGTGTGTGTGTGCAATATATGAAATATTGACCTTGCGCAAATTCCAGTTCGGATGCGTTTGCCATGGAGAAAATGTGTAAGGGCTACTTTTGACTTTGAAGGGATGCGCCAACACTGTTTATACACTGTGTGTGTTGGTAGCTGCCAACCAAATGTTAAAATGCAACCACAACAGTCTCGTTACTTAAAGAGAGGTTTCCCGCTGAAACAGACTGGCATGCTCTAGATTTCTGGCTTAAGAAAAGACTACAAATGGGCACTGACCAAGCAGGCTGTCACTCAAACATGGAGCGGGGAAGGGTGGTGCGTTGCAGAAGGTGTGGTGAACTGGTGGTAGTACCTTGCAAGCTGTGCAAAAACATTGTCGCTTAGCCAAGTTATACCTAGTCCACACGTACACTTATTTTTGAAAACGGGGTTTTTCCTTTTTCATTCTTGAAAAAAATCCTGTCCACACAAGCACTGTTTAAAAAAAAAACTTTGTCCAAATGAAAACCCCAAAACACATGCTACTCAACACAATGAATGCGCTGTCAAGAGCATGTCAAAACAACAGGCAGCGATATAACCCTAACCCTAAAGATATGTTGTCCAATCACAAGCCTGAACAACAAGCCAAAAACTATTGTTTTCCCTGTCCACATGTCAACACTGAAAACGGAGTTTCTGAAAATCCTCATCTTGGAAGCACTTTTCCAAAATGTCAATTTTCACTCACCTTAAACGCAGTTTGCGTGTGGATGAAATGCGAAAACACATAGAAAAAGTTAAGTTTTCAAAAATACCCATGTACGTGTGCACTAGGCATTACTCTTGAGGATGTTTCCATCTCTGACCGTAATGTTGCCTGTTAGCTGTGTAAAGGTCCTGTTGCCTTCAACACACTACTAACAGGGAATGTCACGGTTTTGGTTGCCTATTTGGGAAAATGTACTAGCTAAAATAAAACCCAGCCACTGAGGATGCACAAGCCAGTGCATTCTCAATGCCGGCCCCAGGACTGGATAAATGGGTCGGGTTGTGTCAGGTAGGGCATCCGGCATAAAATCTTTGCCAAATCAAATATCTATCTATCCATTATCCAAACCACTTATCCTGTTCTCAGGGTTGTGGGGATGCTGGAGCTTATCCCAGCAGTCATTGGGCAGCAGGCGTGCAAATCAAATATGTGGATCATAAATCAGATTTCCATACCGGATCGGTCAAGGCCTGGGTTACCAACGACCGCAACCAGTACTGTTGGCCAACAGGGTGCCGGTTGAAACTATGTTACTGTTGGGCGAAGCAGAAGGAGAGGGGGAAGGCATGTGCAGAGGCAGTAGGAGAGGAGGAAGGTAGGCGTGTGGAGGTGAGAATCGGAACTTTGAGCCTTGGCACTATGACTGGTAAAGGGAGAGAACTGGCTGATATGATGGAAAGAAGAAAGGTAGGTACACTGTGTGTGCAAGAGACCAGGTGGAAGGGGAGTAAGGCCAGGAGCACCGGAGGTGGGTTCAAACTCTTCTACCATGGTGCGAATGGGAGGAGAAATTGGGTAGGGGTAATTCTGAAGGAAGAGTATGTCAAGAGTGTGCTGGAGGTGAAGAGGGTGTCGAACGGAGTGATGAGTATGAAGCTGGAAATCGAAGGTGTATTGATAAATGTCATCAGCGCATATGTCACACAAGTTGGGTGTGAGATGGAAGAGAAAGAAAAATTCTAGAGTGAGTTGGATGCAGTGGTAGAGAGGGTACCCAAGGAGGAGAGAGTGGTGATTGGAGTGGACTTCAATGGGCATGTTAATGAAGGGAACAGAGGTGATGAGGAGGTGATGGTAGGTATGGTGTGTCAAGGAGAGAAATGTGGAAGGACAGATGGAGGTGGATTTTGCGAAAAGGATGGAAATGGCTGTGGTGAATACATATTTCAAGAAGAGGGAGGAACACAGGGTGACGTATAAGAGTGGAGGAAAGTACACACAGGTGGACTATATCTTATATAGAAGGCGCCATCTGAAAGGGATTGGAGACTGCAAGGAGGTGACAGGGGAGAATGTAGCTAGGCAGCATCAGATGATGGTCTGTAGGATGACTTTGGAGACCAAGAAGAGGAAGAGGGTGAAGGCAGGGCCAAGGATCAAATGGTGGAAGTTGAAGAAGGAAGACTGTTGTGTGGAGTTCAGGTAGGAGTTAAGACAGGCACTGGGTGGTAGTGAAGAGTTGCCAGATGGCTGGGCAACCACTGCAGAAATAGTGAGGGAGACAGCTAGGAAGGTACTTGGTGTGTCATCAGGACTGAGGAAGGAAGACAATGAGACTTGTTAGTGGAATGAGGAAGTAAAGCAAAATATACAGAGGAAGAGGTTGGCAAAGAATAAGTGGGATAGTCAGAGAGATGAAGAAAGTAGACAGGAGTACAAGGAGATGCAGCATAAAACGAAGAGAGAGGTGGCGAATGCAAAGGAACAGGTATGCGGTGAGTTGCATGACAGGTTAGACATTAAGGAAGGAGAAAAGGACTTGTACCGATTGGCTAGACAGAGGAAGCGAGCTAGGAAGGATGTGCAGCAAGTTAGGGCGATCAAGGATAGAGATGGAAATGTGCTGACAAGCAAGGACAGTGTGCTGAGAAGGTGGAAGGACTACTTTGAGGGGCTGATGAATGAAGAAAATGAGAGCGAGAGAGAGAGAGAGAGAGAGAGAGAGAGAGAAGGTTGGATGATGTGGGGATAGTGAATCAGGAAGTGCGGTGGATTAGCAATAAGGAAGTGAAGGCAGCTACGAAGAGGATGAAGAGTGGAAAGGCAGTTGGTCCAGATGACATACCTGTGCAGGCATGGAGATGTTTAGGAGAGATGGCAGTGGAGTTTTTAACTTGATTGTTTAACACACTTGGAAAGTGAGAGGATGCCCGAGAAGTGGAGAAGAAGCATACTGGTTCCGATTTTCAAGAATAAGGGTGATGTGCAGAACTGTAGCAACTACAGAGGTATAAAGTTGATCAGCCACAGTATGAAGATATGGGAACAAGTAAAAGCAGCTAGGTTAAGAGGAGAGGTGACAATTAGTGAGCAGCAGTATGGTTTCATGCCACAAAAGAGGACTACAGATGTGATGTTTGCATTGAGAATGTTGATTGAGAAGTATAGAGAAGGCCAGAAGGAGTTACATTGTGTCTTTGTAGATTTAGAGAAATCATACGACAGGGTGCTGAGAGAGGAGGTGTGATATTGTATGAGGAAGTTGGGAGTGCAGAGAAGTATGTAGGAGTGGTGCAGGATATGTATGAGGGAAGCGTGACAATGGTGAGGTGTGTGGTTGGAATGACAGATGGGTTCAAGGTGGAGGTGGGATTACATCAAGGATCGGCTCTCAGCCCTTTCTTGTTTGCAATGGTGATGGACAGGTTGATGGACAAGATCAGGCAGGAGTCTCTGTGGGCGATGATGTTTGCGGATGACATTGTGATCTGTAGCGAGAGTAGGGTGCAGGTTGAGGAGAGCCTGGAGAGGTGGAGGTATGCACTGGAGAGAAGAGGAATGAAAGTCAGTAGGAGCAAGACGGAATACTTATGCATGGATGAGAGGGAGGACAGTGGAATAGTGAGGATACAAGGAGTAGAGGTGACAAAGGTGTATGAGTTTAAATACTTGGGTTCAATTGTCCAAAGTAATGGGGAGTGCTCCTCACTGTCAGGTGAAAAGAAGCGGCTGGCGACTCCACATGTATAGGAAGAGACATGTGATAGTCTGCAGCCCTCCCCAGCTCAGCGTAGGGGGTGGAGCAGCAACTGGGACAGCTCGGAAGAGTGGAGTAATTGGCCAAGTATAATTGGGGATAAAAAGGGGAAAAATCAGAAAAAAAAGTAACAGGGAGTGCAGAAGATAGGTGGAGAAGAGTGTCAGGAGGGATTTACAACAGAGGTATCAGCAAGAGTTAAAGGGAAGGTTTACAAGATGGCTGTGAGACCAGCTATGTTATATAGTTTGGAGACAGTGGCACTGACGAAAAGACAGGAGGTGGAGCTGGAGGTGGCAGAGTTGAAGATGCTAAGATTTTCATTGGGAGTGACAAAGAAGGACAGGATGAGGAATGAGTATATTAGAGGGACAACTCCGAGGCAAGACTGAGATTGCTTGGACATGTGTGGGGGAGAGATGCTGGGTAGATTGGGTGAAGGATGCTGAATATGGAGCTGCCAGGGAAGAGGAAAAGATGAAGGACAAAGAGGAGGTTTATGGATGTAATGAGTGAGAGAGGACATGCTGGTGGCTGGTGTGACAGAGGAAGATGCAGAGGACAGGAAGAAATGGAAATGGATGATCCACTGTGGCGACCCCTAATGGGAGCAGCCAAAAGTAGTAGTAATAGTTAACATAAAGTTAACAAAAATGGCTGTCACCTGTATAGCAATGCATACTCATTAGACAGTTCTCCACCCAGTCTCGCTGATCTGTTTCTTTGGCACCAGTTGAAATTGGGGATCAGCAGGCCCGCCATCATGGGGCAATCAAAGCGTACAGACCCCAGCCCCCAAGGCCTGGGGGAGGGGCACTGCCCAGGTCTATTGTTATTGTTGACTCTTAAATGAGATCAAGTACAACAATTTACTTACTGACTTACATCAATTACAATACAATTTACATGATAAATTTATTGTTATCATTAAAATACATTTCAACTTGTCATCTGCTACCCCATCCCTGGTGTTATTATGAAAATGGTGCAGTTGCAACACTGGCAAATCAGACGTGCAAAACACACATGTGCCACTAATGTAAAGCGAACTGCAGCCTGACAAGCTAAACCAGTCAAAAATGCTTCACCAAAAATTGGGGACTCGAAAAAAGAACACCAGGGTACACAGAGAAAAAGAAAATGTGAAAACTATATGCACTCTACGATGAACCAGGAAAGGTTCAATGGACTCACCATGCTCTCCACTGAGACAAAACTGGTCCAAAGCCTGGGCTTCAAGGACATTATCAGAGACTTTGCTGCAAGAAAAGTCAGGCGACTTGCATTTGGTTCTAAACACCAGAGTAAGATGAGATTTATTTTTGTGAAGAATTGTTTTGAAGATTATCTTAGTTTGGTATTGGTTGGATGTTTAATATGATTTGATTAATGGTTCCTGATTTGATAGATATATTCCTTACATCTATATGTAAATTAGGAACTATATCAAAATATGCAGCTTGTCTGTAATGTTTAGGATAGTTTAGATTGGGCAGAGTGATACACCACATACTGAAGTGTTGCAATAAGTTTGTTGTTGGTGTTCGGGGGTCTGTCCATTTTTGTATGGACATTAAAAGTACACCAGTTCCAATGAGGAAGCTGTCCCTGTGCTGTTACTTAGCCACAAACCGGGATAGATTTAATCAATTATTAGTTAACGCTGAAAGTACAACAGGTTTGTGGACAGCTAATTTTTGCTGTGTTTGAGTTTTGCTAGGGATTAACAAGCTACCGCCAATTTTGTTTTCCTCTCATCACCGTGGTCTACTCCTGGCTACAAGCTTAAGCTAAACTGGTGACTCGGTCAGTGTACTGTGGATTACAAGAAAAAAAATTGACTCTGTCAGACTTTTAACCACAATAGCACAATGAATGAAAGACAACATCTGTGAGTAACAGAGACAGGCAAAGTGGATACTACTTTTTCTGCTCTCTGTGGATTTTCACATACTTCACACTGGAGATGTGCTCCTTGTGAACTGATCTATGCGGGAGGGTTACATGGTAAAGTTGTTAACCTGTTTCTCTGGATGCAGCTACATTAAAGCAAACATGTTGGACATGCTTTTGTTGGCACTGGGGCAGACATTTCAGTTATTTTTTTCTAAAAAATGTTTGGAACATTTTCCACCGTTTTTATTTGATAGTGATAGTGGAGGGAAAGGCAGGAAAGGCAGGGGAGAGAGAAGGGATGACATGCAGCAAAAAGCCCGGGCCGGATTTGAACCCAGGCTGCTGTGGTGAGGACTCAGCCTCAGTGCAGTGCTCTTTCCAGTCCAAAATAGAAAAGAATGGGTTATAGCATATGCTAGCCATGTTCTGACCCGCACAGAGAAAAAATGGTCCACATATGACAAATAACTTTGGGTCATTGTCTGATCAGTCAGGCACTTCAGTCACTAGCAGAGTTGTAATCTGTTCACAATCATCACTGACCACCACCCACTCCTCAGTCTAAGGAAACTGGATGCCATACATGACCTCATAGGACGAAGAGGTCATTGGGCTTTGGAGTTGGATCCATATCAGTGAACAATAATACATAAGGATGGAAAGAAACACAAAAATGTGGATACTATGTCATAGATCCCTCTCTCACAACAGGACTCAGTGGTCCCGGAGGACACAACACCTCCCCCACAGGACGACCATGCTTCTCCTGTTAAACTGGAAACTCCTTCACTTCCAGTGCTGCAGAACATGCCAGTGCAGCTTTCTTCTGTGGCCAGCAAAACAGCCCAGGTTTGTGCATAGGACAAAGACAATGCTATTTTTCGGACAAGCAACACAGGTATGGACTTGTTGAAACACACATTTTCTAGTCAGGGAAATTACATTTTAGCTGAACAACTTTCTGATCCTATGCTCTCAGAAGCATATACATGGGTACAGTAAAACAAACGGCCTTATCTCAGACATGTTCAAGGAAAAATGCAAAGAAAACTGTGGTGGCAGCTCCCAAAACTTGTACTCTGTAATGACTTCCTCTGTCGAAAGCCCACACTGCACCAGGGAAGCCAGTTGTGTTTCAAATGCTGATTCCCAAAACCCTCATTACAGAGACTATGAACATTTTACATGGTAACCCCTGCACTTGTCATTACAGCGCTGATCGCACATTCAAGAAAGCTCTAACTATGTGCTATTGGCCTAGCATGAGGTCCGATATTGACAAATTTTGCGATTTGTGTCATACATACATATATATATATATATATATATACATACATACATACATACATACATACATACATACATACATACATACATATATATATATATATATATATATATATATATATACACTACCGTTCAAAAGTTTGGGATCACCCAAACAATTTTGTGTTTTCCATGAAAAGTCACACTTATTCACCACCATATGTTGTGAAATGAATAGAAAATAGAGTCAAGACATTGACAAGGTTAGAAATAATGATTTGTATTTGAAATAAGATTTTTTTTACATCAAACTTTGCTTTCGTCAAAGAATCCTCCATTTGCAGCAATTACAGCATTGCAGACCTTTGGCATTCTAGCTGTTAATTTGTTGAGGTAATCTGGAGAAATTGCACCCCACGCTTCCAGAAGCATCTCCCACAAGTTGGATTGGTTGGATGGGCACTTCTTGCGTACCATACGGTCAAGCTGCTCCCACAACAGCTCAATGGGGTTCAGATCTGGTGACTGCGCTGGCCACTCAATTACCGATAGAATACCAGCTGCCTGCTTCTGCTCTAAATAGTTCTTGCACAATTTGGAGGTGTGTTTAGGGTCATTGTCCTGTTGTAGGATGAAATTGGCTCCAATCAAGCGCTGTCCACTGGGTATGGCATGGCGTTGCAAAATGGAGTGATAGCCTTCCTTATTCAGAATCCCTTTTACCCTGTATAAATCTCCCACCTTACCAGCACCAAAGCAACCCCAGACCATCACATTACCTCCACCATGCTTAACAGATGGCATCAGGCATTCTTCCAGCATCTTTTCATTTGTTCTGCGTCTCACAAACGTTCTTCTTTGTGATCCAAACACCTCAAACTTGGATTCATCCGTCCACAACACTTTTTTCCAGTCTTCCTCTGTCCAATGTCTGTGTTCTTTTGCCCAACTTAATCTTTTTCTTTTATTGGTCAGTCTCAGATATGGCTTTTTCTTTGCCACTCTGCCCTGAAGCCCAGAATCCCGCAGCCGCCTCTTCACTGTAGATGTTGACACTGGTGTTTTGCGGGTACTATTAAATGAAGATGCCAGTTGGGGACCTGTGAGGCGTCTGTTTCTCAAACTAGAGACTCCAATGTACTTATCTTCTTGCTCAGTTGTGCAACGCGGCCTCCCACTTCTTTTTCTACTCTGGTTAGAGCCTGTTTGTGCTGTCCTCTGAAGGGAGTAGTACACAGTAGGAAATCTTCAATTTCTTAGCAATTTCTCGCATGGAATAGCCTTCATTTCTAAGAACAAGAATAGACTGTCGAGTTTCAGATGAAAGTTCTCTTTTTCTGGCCATTTTGAGCGTTTAATTGACCCCACAAATGTGATGCTCCAGAAACTCAATCTGCTCAAAGGAAGGTCAGTTTTGTAGCTTCTGTAACGAGCTAAACTGTTTTCAGATGTGTGAACATGATTGCACAAGGGTTTTCTAATCATCAATTAGCCTTCTGAGCCAATGAGCAAACACATTGTACCATTAGAACACTGGAGTGATAGTTGCTTGAAATGGGCCTCTATACACCTATGTAGATATTGCACCAAAAACCAGACATTTGCAGCTAGAATAGTCATTTACCACATTAGCAATGTATAGAGTGTATTTCTTTAAAGTTAAGACTAGTTTAAAGTTATCTTCATTGAAAAGTAAAGTGCTTTTCCTTCAAAAATATGGACATTTCAATGTGATCCCAAACTTTTGAACGGTAGTGTATATATATATGAGTACACAACTTAATCTCTTGGAATGGATCCTCGGACACGAGACACGCCAATGACGACAACAATATGAGGCTTATAGAAAACCTGTACTACAACACAGAGATCCCTTACAATCTATACTGGCAGAAAGATCATTCCACTTAGTGTGCACAGATGTTACTGAGCTGCCTCTCACTTCACAAGGACATAGGTATGTGCTAACAAAATATGTCAGAACAGAAAGCAATTAATGGTACTATATTCAGCACCGCAGGCAGAAGTTCTTACGAATGGCATTACAGCCCCCTTCTTTAATCTGGGACATGAGACCAGGCAGGGGGCTCCTCTTTACCCACTACTCTTTACTCTGTCTGTGGAACCACTAGCGGTGTCAATCAGAGATTATTTGAGAGTTAGGGTAGTGCTGGCGGGAGGGAGGGAGCATAAGTTTTTTTTGTAAGCGGACAACATTCTGTTCTGCTGTAAAACCCAGCTTCCTCTATTCCAGGTGTCACGGACATTGCTTTTCTTTTTTCAATGTTTCTCAAATTTTTCAATGTTTCTCTGAGACATTGAGAATTTTTCTGAGATTTCGGGCTGCAAAATCAACTGGCAAAAATCAGAGGTAATGCCAGTCTCCTTGGGTTGCACCCCTGCTGACATTGGAGTATTTCCATTCTAATGGCTATCATCGGGGATGAAATATTTGGGCGTAATATTGACTACAGGCTTTCGGCAGATTGTTCAAATTAATATAAATCCATTACTCCAAGATATCAAGATTAGCTTTGCCAAGTGGAAAATGTTGAATTTATCCCTCTGAGGGAAAAGAAATAGCTAAAATGAGGGTATTTTCAAAGATTAACTATATTTCTATGATGCCTCCTTTAAAATTTCCTCTGTCAGTGCTTAAGCAGTATAACGAGGTAGTTAGGGATTGCCTGTGGAATGGGAAGAAACCCCGAATTAGTCAGACTAAGTTGTTTACTACTAGAATGAGAGAGGACTGGCATCGCCAAATATAGAACATTACGGTATTGCCTTTGAATTTGTTAAGACGTTATTCATTATTGATATTCATCCGTCACAGCGACGAGGACCATCTAGTCATCCTGTGATGGATGACTGATGACTTGCGCGATGATTAAAGTGAGGAAGACCTGCGCTCATCAACACCACTCTCTCGTCTAAGACCACCTACTACCAGCAGCAAGACTAAGCGAGACGACTGGCAATGGTGACGGATGCAGGTTTTTCCTCGGGGTTTCTTCCCGAAGCCTTCCCCGTAGACGAGTATACCCGCAAGGCAGCGGAGGTTATAAATCAGAGTTTTCCTTCACCTAGATGAACTGCCTGACACGACTAACGAGCTTCACCTACCTGGGTTTGAAATCAGAGCTGTCCTTCTCCTAGATTGGCTGCCAACCAAGGCTAACGAGTCCAATCGACCCACCGCCGAGAACCCGGTCGGCCCCGCAGCAGACTTTGTAAAACAGGAGGTACCACGCGAAGGCGCTGCTGCGGACACGTTTGCGTTGGAGCGGCCGTATGCGAAGGTCCTGATGGACCCGCGGCAATCACTACACCAGGAAGCGAGAGGCCACCGCACCGCTTCGCATTCCTTTTGGCAAGTAGGACATCTAGCCCAATACTCGCCACCTCCCTGTCTCCTTGATTAAGATATGTAAACACTGGTCAGGGAGTGGTTCACATCTGGGTTGGATGGATATAGAGACGTCGTTTACCTCCCCTTTTGGATTTATAGATGCTCTGTCTCAAAAACCATCACAGCCTCCTCCTGAAGGGGATATTAATCCATTACTTCAGCACTCACGGGAGGTTTAAAACAAAGTCCATAAAAGGTTTGGCCTGTCCCAATATAAACAAGGTTACTCATCCTTATGGGAGAATCCAGCGTTTAAGATAGGGAAGAAACCCGTATGTTGGAGGGCATGGCACATTAAAACTTTAGCCACAATTGCTGATCTATTTGGGGAAGGAGTGTTCTACTCCTATCAGGTGCTAAAGGATCGATATAATTTAATTGATAAAGGGGACTTTTGGAAATACCTCCAATTACGAAGTACAGTCTATGGGTTACAATACAGGACAGGATGAAAGTGTATTGCAAGGGTTCTTAAAGATTGTACAATCATCCTCTGTATGTTACAAAATGGCAGCAAATGCTTTGTTTGTTAAACTTGAGAGTGTGGAGATAATATGGCAAAGGAACCTGGACATTGAGCTTAAACAAGAGGTCTAGGAGAATATTGTCCATAACATGGGTTGGCCAGTAAGGAATAGTAAGAGCAAATTTATACATTATAAAATAATTCATAGATGTCATTGGACTCCAGTCAAGGCTTAAAAAAGCTTGGTCTAATTCAAAGCAATGTGTGCTGGAAATATAACAGTTATATTCGTACTTTTCTACACCTCATGTGGGACTGTCCTCTGGTTTCCCCATTCTGGACCCAGTGGTTTGGGCAATCGAGGAGTGACTAGCTCACCCCTTGCCAAGCTCGCCACGTTTTTGCCTTCTTGAAGACAAATCTGTTCTACCAGCTGGACTTACAAAGGCACAGTTTTGGTTAGCCCTTGCAGGCTTTCATAATGCAGTCACGATTATACTAAGCAACTGGAAAAATACAAGAACATCTTGTTACAAGGACTGGATCTAGCTCATGACCGTTACAGCCTCATACGAGTTAATGTTAGCCAAATTGAAGAATTCCATGTCTAAATTCACTGAAATGTGGGGTAGCTTCCTCAGATTTATTAATGGCGGGGATCATTAGATAGTAATATGTAATTGAAGCCTTAATGTATGTCAGGTGGCGGGTTGTGTGTTGTGGGGAAGGGGAGAAGCCGTGGTCTATCATGCTGTGCTGTTGTGTTTGCTTTCATTTTCCATTTTTATTTTCTGTTTGTGTACTTTACCTGTAGACTACCATATGAAAAGTATGTTTTGTTTGCGGGTGTCCCAATAAATGTGCATATCAGTCCATATCAGGAGCAAAACAGTCCATTTCTGTCATGTGAGTGGGAGGTTGATCACAGCAAGAGCCGCTGTGAAAAACATTCATTCATTCATTGAATGAATGGAGAAAAACATAAAACATTTAAATGAAAAAAAGAAAGCAACTACTGTAGCACAACTTCTGTGTGAACGTTACATTCCTGAACATGGAGTTCCAGAGGAACTGTTTTCACATCAGAGACGACAGTATGAATCAGAGATCATCCAGACAATATGTCAGAGACTGAACATGAAAAAGAAAAGAACCTCACCATATCACCACCATGGTAATTGGGTGGTTGAGAGATTCAACAGGACTCTATAAGAACAATTGGCTAAACTCTTTCATCAAAATGGTGGTGAATGCGATCACTATCTGCTGGCATTGGTTTTCTCATTTAATTCCACCCCACATTCTAGCTCTGGATACTCACCTTATTTTCTTGCTCATGTCAGGGAGCTTCATCTGCCTGCTACTGTGATTCTCTGCACACCAGTGGTATCACGAAGACCACAGAACTATGGTATAGAACTGGTGAAACGGCTTAACATGGTTTTCAAAGCTGTTTGCTCTCGTGAGGCGCAAAGACTCAAGCGCGAGTACTACTTAAACAAACATGTGAGGTTCAAACCTTATCAATGTGGAGATCTTGTCTGGATGGACAATCTCACTACACTGAGAAAGAAACTTGACCTTAGCTGGACTGGACCACACTAAGTTGTCTCCTCGGATAACAAGAGACTCCTCTATAAACTATTGAATTTGAGACATCCTCGAGCTGGACTCAGAGTTGTTCACTGTGATCACTTAAAACTGTATTGAGCCACCTGGGATACATCCTCAGTGCAAGAAAACCAACCTGTGGTTACATGGACACTCTCTCCAGGTATACAGCATTATCTGGTTCACTCCCCTTATATCCAAGACAACCGGAAACTTGACAGGCTTCTTCCCCTGCCTGCCTCTCTGTTCCCCTGCTAAGGAGACCGACCTTCAGGACAGGTGTCTCAAGTCCTGCCACAACAAAACCAACAGTCTGACGCTGCTCCTGCAGTGCCTGTTGGGACACGTGGCTTATCTACGACTCGTTCGGGACGGGTTGTTCACAGACCACAGCGGCTCTTGCTGTGATCAACCTCCCACTCACATGACAGAAATGGACTGTTTTGCTCCTGATATGGACTGCTATGCACATTTATTGGGACACTGTTTAGGTTTTGCACTACATTTTTCAGATGGACAGTGTTTGCAAAACAAGAGACAAAAAAAAAGAGGTTGACTGTTTTATGTAATCTGTGGTTGAAGTTGTCATCTTTCATGGGTTTATGGTACTGATTGTAAAGGATGTTGCTATGTCTATGTTATGTCAGGGGCAGGGACCGCGGAACTGATAGGGCTCAGGCCCTACCTACTTTGATTTTTTGGCAACAGTACATATTTTGGGGATTGCCACGGACTTCATCCAGCACAACGACAGACAGAGACAGTTCTTTGGCAATATTTAAGTAAGTTTGACATTTCTTTTTAAATTCTATACAGTGGGACTTATTCTTTAGTCTCCTAATAATGTGGTAGCTGTAATATAACGATCATAAAAGTGGCGCCGGGGTGTCCGGGTGGCATGGTGGTCTGTTCTATTTCCTACCAACACAGGGATCTTAATAATGTGTTAGCTGTAATATCTTATCGATTGCTGGTTCAAATCCCCGTGTTACCTCCGTCTTGGTTGGACGTCCCTACAGACACAATTGGCCGTGTCTGTGGGTGGGAAGCCGGATGTAGGTGTGTGTCCTGGTCACTGCACTAGTGCCTCCTCTGGTCAGTCGGGGCGCCTGTTCAGGGGGGAGGGGAAACTGGGGGGAATAGCATAATCCTCCCACCCACTACGTCCCCCTGGCAAAACTCCTCACTGTCAGGTGAAAAGAAGCGACTGGTGACTCCACATGTATCGGAGGAGGCATGTGGTAGCCTGCAGCCCTCCCCGGATTGGCAGAGGGGGTGGAGCAGCGACTGGGATGGCTCGGAAGAGTGGGACAATTGGGAGAAAAAGGGGGGGAAACCCCCCCAAAAAAAACAAAAACAAAAAATGGCTCATGAAGTGAAGTCGGTTCAAAGTTGGTGAGCGAGGGGGGTAGCATTGTGTGTGTGTGTGTGTGTGGGGGGGGGTGATGGGCCCGACCAATTCGAAATGCGTTCCATGGTCCATGGTCAGGGGACAATGTTTTCAATAATTTTTAGATCATATACAGTTATTTGTTTGTGTTTTCCCTGCTCATATGCCTACTGTGATCTCTGGAACAACTTACCAGTACACATAAGATCTGCTCAGACCCGAGAGACTTTTAAATCTTTGTTAAAGACCTACCTCTTCTCGCTGGCATTCAATTCAAGTTGAGCTTGACACCGTAGTTTTATTGTGGAAATATACTTTCACTCTTATGTTTTATTGTTTACGTTTTAATTTCTTTATTTTATTATGTCTTTTTTACATATATTTTTATATTCATATGTGTCACTTATTTTATATTGTATTTTAAGCTTGTGCAGCACTTTGGTTAACTGTGGTTGTTTTAAATGTGCTATATAAATAAACTTGACTTGACTATTATACTGTTGTTTTTTCTATTCC
Source organism: Lampris incognitus (assembly GCF_029633865.1). NCBI lineage: Eukaryota > Metazoa > Chordata > Actinopteri > Lampriformes > Lampridae > Lampris > Lampris incognitus. Next base: position 31,733,206 of record NC_079215.1, read on the forward strand.
CCATTTACCTAGCAGTGACAGTGTAGTTATTTTCTCTTTCACTCTGAAGATGAGATTTATTTTTTCCTAAATGTTGAAATGAGGACATTTCATCTGAAGAGAGAAGAATGTAAGATGAGATTTATTTTTTGTGTAGTATTGTTTTGAATATTATCTTATTTTGGTATTGGTTGGGTGTTTTATATGATTTGATTAAGGGTTCATGACTTGGTAAATATATTCTTTATATTTTCATGTAAATTAGGAACTATATCACACTATGCAACTTGTCTGTAGTGTTTAGGATAGTTTAGATTGGGATTGAGTGATATGCTGCACAGTGAATTTTTGTTTCAAGTTTGTTGTTGGTGTTCGGGTGTCCTTCGGTTTTTGTATGGACATTAAAAGTACACCGGTTCCAATGAGGAATTTGTCTCCATGCTGTTACTTAGCCACAACCTGGAATAGATTTAATCAATTAATATTTAATGCTAAAAGTGTGCCAGCATTACACTAGTCTGCAGCACATCACAAAAAGTCAAAGGATATAGCTACAAAGATGGTTACAGCAATACGTTGTTGAGCCTCTGTTTATATTATTATCATTATTTCTGTTGACAGCCATATACTCTATACTTTATGTCCATTCTGCACACAATTTGACCAATACTTTGATTAATGTAGCCCTCAGGATTGAAGTTGATAGATGAAGAGTAAATTTATTTGTTCACTCATGATTTGATCTTGTGATTTAATGCCTTGCAGTAATTTCTTCAATCAATGTTTGATTTTACTTTACTCTAATCACTCATTCATTGGAGGGCATTTTTTTCCTCTCCTTGTTTTGTTTCAGACATCTGATTAGGATGCCTCCTGGGCGCCTTCCTTTGGAGGAGACCCCGGGGTAGATCCAGAACTCGCTGGAAGGACTACATGTCCAATCTGGCCTGGGAAAGGACAATTTCTCTGTTTTGAAATAAATGACTTGACCGTTTGTGCTTTATAATCATATTGTGAGAGAGGGAGAGTGTGTGTGTGTGTGTGTGTGTGTGTATACGTATATATATATATATATATATATATATATATATATATATATATATATATATATATATATATATATATATATATATATACATGCAAAACAGTGCATGGCCTGTATGGGTCTATAAACACTGGATTTGGAAATGGTTGTTAGACTCCATCTATATCACTACAAGGCTAATGGCCAAGAGCTTATATGAAATTGCCTGTGTTGCTATTAGAGCTAAGGGTTGGTGGGTGGTGGTGGTGCTGGAGTAGGTGTGGATGAGGGGCCCAATTTTGAAAAATTTGTCCCCTTGTCCATAATTCCTAATGGCTTGCCTGGGGATCAGAAAGAAAATGTCTTCAAAAAATCCCTGTACAAGTGGGCTTGAAAACCAGGGTGTGTAGGTATGCACACTTGCCCCTCCTCATCCGTTTCTTGCTCCACTGATGAAAAAAAGAAGTGTACCCGGTCCCATTCATTACAGCAAACACTTCACATCCCAGTTAGCAAGGTGGCTCAGTTTCCACGTAGACACAACCAGTTGCCATTCTCATGAAGTGGCTCCATGGTGGTTTCTTGCTCCTCTCCAGCAGGAGCCAGAGCTGCTGACCCATGTCTTTGACTTATCTCCTCCGCGATGTGTATTAGGGCTCAAAATGGTAGGCTTCAATGTCCAACTTCATTAAAATCGGATGAAAAGTGTCCTCATCCAATGTATGATCCTCAAGAACATTTAAATCCATTACTTTCAAATTAGTGAAGTCTGCTAGTGGGAGCAAGCTAACGGTTTCTCTCAGCTCAGGGATGCAGTTTCTTAGTCCCGGTACCCTTTGCCTTTTGGGGGACGTAACAGGAAAGTCAATTATGCCGCTCTCTGTAGTTCTTCCAATAAGAGATAAGATGGAGCCACAGATAGAGACTTAATATATCATTTGACTACTATTACTACTACTATTTTCGACTGCTCCCGTTAGGGGTCGCCACAGTAGATCATCCGTTTCCTTAATATGTCATTTGACAAATCATACTATCAGTTTAATATTGTTTTGCAATGGAGCTTCCCTTCAAAAAGGTTGATATCACCAAGTAAAAGAAACGTAGGGAAACACATATGGCTAGAGTCAGATACAAGTTTGATTCAGAGCCAGTTTTAATGGAAGTTCGCTTATGTTAATAATGCACTCTGTATGCACCTTTTTCATACGTATGTGAAAATGAAGCCACTGTTAAACAGCCCAGACACTTCAGTCAACCTTTGACCTCAGGCTGAGAATACGGCTGGGCTCATGAACGGGGCTTCCACTGAAGTATGTTTATTTCTTAAAGCTGTTAACCCAAAATCCACACAACATAGTCAGGTTACTGGGAGGCAGCACATCAGGGCATGTGACTTGATTGTGTCTGGTATCGCCTCTCTTTCCCTCAAGCATTTACAGTAGTCAGTTGTAGTTTTGCATTGTTGGAAAGGTGATGTTTGCGATGGTTACTCAGGTTGGGGGCGTTGGGAGGTGTCTCTGATGAGCTTGTACAGGTGAAGGGGTAATTGCTTCAAAGCGAATCGGACTTCCAGGTGCGAGGCTGCGACCAACGAAAGGGAGGGCTTGACTCCTCACTGAGAGCACTTGACACCGCCTCCCAGTTCACTCTCCGCACACCCCTCTTTTATCGCGCATAGCCTCTCTCTCCTGCAGTTCCAATCACATCACCCATCACTGCTTTTTTTTTTCATCTCCAGCCTCACTCCCTCCCCCCAACCCCCATCCCCTTTACAAAACCCTGCCTGGCAGCCTCTTCAGAAATTAAAATAGCTTAGGGTTTAGGCAATTTGACCAAATGGCAGGCCTGCATGTGAGGATTGGGAAGGGGAGGAAGGTGGCAGTTTGGGCTGCAGGGGGAGCCTTGATGGAACTTGAATAAAAGCATCAATTGAGCGGCTGAAGCTCTGCACTAAAGCAGCAAATTGTGGACAGAAAATGAGGATTACTCAAACGCTGGGAGGGGCAAGGACTCTCAACACTCTTACGTTTGTTCTAGCAATCATCACTTTTTTTACGCAAAAAATCACACATCGTTTCAGTGCAGAAAACATATGTGAGTCCTATTCATTTCAGTCACATATGGTGTATGTTGGATTATTGAGTTGCTGATTGGGCACGGTAAGAAAAAAAATCTGCTTTTCTGACTGATGATATTAGTTCATTTCAGAGAAAAATATAAATGAAAAATATGGTTGACTTCTCACTATTTTATCTCTCTTGGTCACCAAAGAGTACACTTTCAGTGCTACAAAAGAAGGAAAACATGGGTCAAAGAGGGAGAAGAAAAGTGAATTTGAATTGTGGGATTAAATCAAAATTTTACAGGGCTCAAAAACATTGGATCCAGCACCATGCCTGGCAGACAATTCCTCTGAATGCCCAGAGGAAAACTTCTCCCTTTTGCCATTTGAAACATAGGAGAAGGCGTTGAGAGAGCACTGCCTGCTCCAGGGAAATACCTGACGTCCCACTCCATCATGAGTTGAATGGTAGGTTTTGGGGATGACAGTCCATTTCAGAGGCTTTCCATCTCAGTGTGGCATATAAATTGAAAGGAAGGTGGAATCAAATAGGTGAAATCACATAATATGTGCGACACTATCTCAGTACACTGCTTTCTACTGATCATTCAGGAAAGAAGACAGTCAGATATTTTTGCAACTCTGGTTTAAGCTTTAATGTCTTTTTGAGGAAGCAAGAGTGAAGCATATTTATGCTACTTTACATTGGATTTTGCTTTTTGGCTCATGAAGTCTAAAAGCAATGCACAAGTCTTTGACAAATCTTTGTACCCTGTCAAGACCAGCCACAGCAGCCACATGGAGGCAGCCATAGCACCTTAATGACCAGCCTCACATTTAAAATGACTCACAAAAACAAACATAAGCTGGTCCTAATGCAAACTAGCGAACTCCATGAATCACAATCATGCTCGGTGCTGTGATGAATGGAGATGATGCTAACTACGGCCATTCATCAACCCACCATCAGTTATCCTAAGGTGGCTTAATGTTTCATCCCCTCAGACCTCAGAGAGAGCAGACAGTCATCCCTCATCACAGCTGACTAGGAACTATACACACATTTCAATCTCGTGTTGTCATCACCCCCTCAGGCGGAGTCACCCGCCCACAAAATCATCATTTTTGTCAGCCCCAGTAAACCTTGGACCCTGGACAGCATTGAAAATGTAGATTTTTCTGGAACAGAGGAAAATAAAAGCAGTGCAGTTGAATGAGCATGCAGTCTATTTGCATGAGTGTGTACGTGTGCGTGTGCGTGCGCGCATGTGCACACAAGTGCATGAGTGTGTTTATGGCTGCATCAGTGCTGAGGGACGAGATGGGGTGGCTGCAATGACAGGAGGTCTTTCAGCGCCGGCGAGCGTCGCGGGTACAGTAAATTAGCATTCAAGCCACACTGAGCGTTTAGCACTTTGCGATTGGGTTCAGCAGAGGCCTCGCCCAGGCTGTCCCTGGGGGATACGTCAGCAGCGGTAGAGCGGCACAGTGGGCGGGACCAGGCTGTCAAAATTAGATAATAAAGCACCGGAGCGCTGGCGGATGGATGCGTGTGAGAGGGCATCCATCTTGCAAACGTGTGCTGAAGAGGATGCTGCTAAATGACAGCTAGAGGTATTGTGTGTGTATGTGCGCATGTACGTGCGTGTGCAGATGCGTGCATGTGTGTAAAGGCAGAGATGTGGGTGTGAGGAAGCATTGAGGCACCAAGTTGTTTTGGGCAGCTGAGCTTAGCCCTCTATTAAACCTCATAAGATATTTTGATTCACGTGTTTAGTGAAGGATGGAAAAAAGGAAGAGGAGGAGGGAGAGGGGTGATGAAGAAATGGCAGGTGGGGGGGGTAGAAAGAAAGAGGGAGGAAATTAAATGGTCGACTGGGCACTTAACCTTTCCCTAATAATGTGTGGCCTGCTGAACCAGCAGAGTGCCTGATGTTTTATCAATAATCCTAATTAATGTGCAGCTGCCACATTTTTGACAGTATTTGTACAATATGGCTGAGTAAAGCAATCAATAATATCAGTACTTATTTTCTATATTCCTCTCACTTTGAATCGTGTATGCATTTACACACTTCCAGTTCCCCATTATTATCCTGGCTGGGACAAAAAAATGTGTCTACTCTGAATTACAGGTAGACAATTGTCATTATGAAATGATTATCCACGTACATGCCAAAATAACCATACATACTTGCTCTCTTACTGCTAGCATAATGCAAATACAAAGATTTTTCTCCCTATATACCAATAATTATCAGTCCTCAAAATGTTCCACTATAGCATGGCATCAGAAAGAATTCACCACTCCATTGATTATTTCATGTTTTATTGTGTTGTATAGTCATTAAAATATATCTAAACAGGTGTTTTCAACCCTTTTGTGTTAATAATTTAAATGTGGCCAAGCGTATTCAATTTTTCTCGAGAAAGCTCACGAAATATGTTAAAAAGGTCCAGCCATGTTGATTTGAAATCCATCTATATTCAATTGCATGACTGCACAATAAACATCATCACCTTTGTGAGGCCTCACAACTGAAACAGGTCACGTCACAATGGCTCAGATCCATCCTGCTGTCATGAAGACTGAGAAACTGAGCAACTTCCAGATATAGTTGTTAGAGGCGAAAAAGCAGGAGAAGGTTATAAAAAGACCGTCAAAACTATGCAACCAGATGAAAATAACAACTGTCAGAGAGGTGACCAGCTACAATGCTCACAGGTTTACATAGCTGACATGCTGAAATGTGAAAAAGCTGTCCAGAGAATCAACAATCACTACAGGACTTCACAGATTGGGACTCATTGGGAGAGCTGCTAGAAGTAAGCCATTTCATATCTGGAGTTTGCTAGAAGTTTTGACAAATTGCAAGACCCTCTGAAAGAGGATTTTGTGGTCTGATGAGACCCCAGTTGAGTGCTGGCCTGAAAACAAAGTGTTACGTTTGGTGCAAACCAAATACAGCTCTCCACCCAGGTAATATCATACATACTATCAAGCATGGTGGTGGCAGCATCATGATGTGTTTAGTTGCTTTTCAGCAGGAGGAGCTGGAATGCTTGTTTCTCTCAAAGGCAAGATGGATGGAGCCAAATACAAGCAAATCCTTGAGGAGGACCTGTTTCAGTCAGCAAGAAATTTGCATATGGGGTGAATATTCACATTCTGACAGGACAATGACCCAAAGAACACAGCAAAAGCTACTGAGTAATGGCTAAAAATATTCTGAAATAATCAATCAGAATTCATGCTTATAAGAAATGCAACTGGCATAACCAGAATTGATGAAATGCAATGCACATATGATTGTTTTCCACCATACCTACACAGCTATGCTGCCAGAAGTAAAAACAAAATACAAATTGTTATACTACGAATTTAATAAACATTAAGATACAATTGTGCCAACAGGGTTGGGAGGGGTACTTCATAAATGTATTCCATTACAATTAAAAATTAGCTGTTGACAAACATATTCAGTAACTTATTCTCAAGTATCACAATATTAAAGTAATGTAATCTAGTTACTTTCAGTTACTTTTGGATTACCTCGATGCCAAATATGAACAGAGACAAAAGAAAATATATCAATAATATGCCTTTTACTTAAGTGCATTTTGTAAGACAACAATGGAGACACCAAGCTTTTAAGTATCAAAACCTGTAGCAAGAAGGCAAACAGATGACGCAGTTTTCGTTTGATACATAGATTAAAGGCACCCACACTCTTATGCTTGCTACATGAATTAAGAGTATCCACAGTGTTTTTTAATCAACAAATCAGGTGTCCACTTACAGAACTGTCAAAAAGAACATCATAAGATAAATTCAGGCAGTAGGCCTATGGACTCCACGTTAAAGTATAGGCTTTGTCTGTAGGTGTCCCACATTGTCCCACATTTGGTTTGTTGGTATCTGATCACCCTACATGCAAGCCAGAGTAAAAGAAGGTGCCACAGAGACAAATTTGGGCAGCCCATCACCTTTAGCTCAGAAAAATAAGGGACACTCAAACCTATCCCATCTCGGCTCCCACTATCACCTAACCAGGCCCCATGACCCCCAACTCAATGGAAAAGTTTACTTTTTTTTTAATCAATTTTCCCTGATTCTTTGGATGCACACACAGTGTGGTATTACTTCAGAATGTGCCAGGCTTGAAAGGTTCATTTAAAGGGAAATATACCGTAGGCTAGACAACTGCCTACAGTAGTAGACCTGTCAGAGTAATATGTCTCTAGAAAACAGACAATGTTTCAGTTAAGTGCTTTATTGGCAAACAAAAGAAACAATAAATTCAATGAACATAACCATGTACTACTGTACAAATGTACTCTTTTTTAATTCTTAGCAAAATTATATTATTTGATTTAATAATAAATGTACAATTTTAGGGCTTAGGCCATGTGGCCCTGGTACCCCGGAGAAACTGCTCTGGTGAACCACCGCAATTTTCAGGTGACCGGAGAAGAGAGTAATACTGAGGCACTGCCTGCGTATTTCTCCCTTCTCCCATTGTGGGAACACGGAACAAATCACACTCCGTATTGGTTCAGCAAGGAACGCATCAATTCCTTCGAATATACAGGACGATTCCGTATTTTAAGGGACGGGTGGTAATATGAACAGGAACGAAACCGTCCAGACGGACGGCGCACCCGCCCAGTGTGAAGTCGATCGGCTGAACGGCTGCCGAGAAAAATCGAAGGCAGACAGACAGAGACTCCTTCCATTTTAGTTAGATTATTATCATTCCGAGGAATTTTGAAATTCATATAAGTAATGTATCAAATGTTAATGAGCACACGTTTAGAAAGAGTTTTTAGAAGCATTTTTGACGTTCGTGACTCGCGCGTCTCACGGAACGGATGTGCTTCCGTTTTATTAAGCGTATTGTAGCGAGTTCGGCAGGCAACCACAGGAACTGCCGCGGCCGGGACGCGATCCCATATCGCCCGCACCGCAGGAGACGTCGCTAACCGCTCGACTGAAGGGTCAGACACGTCAGTCAGCGGCCAACGTGTCTACTTATCCATGCACGTTACATTACCACCCTCCTTCGGGAAGCGCGCTAAAGCATGTCAGTTTCTTCACGCATACGCTTCCGATGGCCTTACGGCCTCACCATCCCACTTCTGACACCAATGTAGCGAATTCCGGGGGAAGTCTGGGAGACCGTCACCACACGAACTGCCGCGGCCGGGACGCGAACCTGTATCGGCCGCACCGCAGGAGACATCGCTAACCGCTCGACTAAAGGGTCAGAACCGTCAGCCAGCGGCCAACGTGTCTGCTTATCCATGCACGTTACAGTATCAATCCACACCGACTCCCCTGCGCCTTTTTCTTTTTTTTCTTTTGCGCTTCGACTCCACTCTCGTAATGTTTAGTGAAGCGTAATCTGCACAGACAGCTGTTTAAAACACAAATATGTCGCGGTATGTGTGTTTTTAACTTATTAACCGTATCTGCATTGATCAAAGCTCCTATTCTGTCTTTCATTTTTAAGAAAAATGTTATTGAATATTTTTTCTGCTTTATGAACGTGTTAACTTCATTGTATTAGTGATGGGAGAAAAAAATAATCTAATTAAAATTTGAAGGTTAAAGAATAAAAGGTGAAAAAGTTCAAGGGGGTTGAATACTTCCTGAAGGTACTGTATACAGCCCAGACAGGCACTTGACGAGGAGAAAAATCTTTTCATTCATTCATCTGTCATACATTTTCCTTGGTGTACCGTGCGCTTGCTATTGTGAGCTGCGTGCAGCTCCTTGATTAATGGCTTTTCAGAGAGGTGCCACTAATGGCTCTTTAATTGCTCCAACTTCCTCTCCAATGCTTCCAGGTTTGCTATTTGTCGTCTGTGCCACAGGAAGATGGCGGTTTACATGACAAGGGGTAAAATGGTTATGTAAAGTTTTTTTTTTCTCCAATGGATATGCACTTTCCTGGGGTTGGTCATGCAATCTTGTGAGAGTACTCGTCAAGGACAAATGGCCAATCCAAATCTAAGGGGTTAAGACTTTTAAATTTGCGTCTTCACTCTTACAAGAAAGAGTAAGTTACCACACATTTTTAGCCTGTTGCTGCCTAATGACATTTTGAAAAAGGGGGGGGGGGATAGAGAGCAAAAGAACGGTGGGGTTGGGGGTCTGAAGGTGGCAGTGCTGTGTAAGAACGTCATGCTCCAACTTCTCAGATATCAAAGTATTATACAGCAATACTATTGACATGATCGTGCATGCTGAAATATAATGCACACAGGTGATTATTTTACAGCAAAACAGTAAAAACAATAAACAAATGCAATTGCTTTGCTTTTTTACACACATCGAAATACAAACATGCCGATATTGCTTTTCCTAGATGAGATGTGATTTTCGTGCCATTGTGAAATCCACATAACTATTGCATTTCTCTCCCCTGGAGCTGTAAAGGTGGCACAGCTGAATGCAAAGTGCATCAGTTGTTTCTGTTTGTTTCCAAGGCAGCGCACTGCATTTCTCAAGACTGAGTGGCAGTCGTACATAAACTCTATATAATCAACTGTCCCATGGCAGGCAGGGGCTGGAAGAGAATGGGTTTAAGTGGTAACTGTCGAAAGTGAGAACGTTTTTGCATTGTATTCATGGCTACAGTAAGAGTACGCATCTATAGATCGCAAATATAGGCAACCTACAGTATGCAGTGATCCTTATGTACATTTGTTTTTTATCTCTAGATAAACTATGCTCCTGATCGGGAAGAATATTCTCGCCTTGGCTATAGCTGGCACTGGAATCCATTCTTGAATGAATCTCGAGGGCTTTTTGGCAAGATGATCTGGCTGAATTCTTCACCTGTGACAGCCACCACTTGTCCCATTTTCTCCAACCACTCCACTCAAAAATCAGTCATCATTTGCAGCGTCATTCCCAACTTGTTGAAGCAGCAAATTTGTCACATGCCAAATGAATTCTTTCAAAGACATGAGTCTGGTTCAAATGACCCAAATGACGAAGAATGAATCAACCCAGGAGGATAGCAGCAGCTCTACTGGCAGCATTGTGACTATCTCCTCCCCAAGTTCCCTCACAGCAAGAAAGTCCTGGGTTTGAACCTCGGGGTTGTCCAACCTTGGGGATCATCCCAGATCATCCTCTGTGTGAAGTTTGCATGTTCTCCCTGTGTCTGTGGGGGTTTCCTCCAGATGCTCCAGTTTCCTCCCACAGCCCAAAGCCATGAAGGCCAGGTGAATCAGGCTTACTAAATTGTCCCTAGGTGTGGATTTGTCTGCCCTGCAATGGACTGGCGACCTATCCAGGGTGTTTCCCCAACTTCTGCCCAATGATTGCTGGGATAGGCTCCACCATCCTGCGACCCTAATTAAGATAAGCGGCTTGGAAAATGGATGGATGGAGTCTGGCTCACCTGCACATTCAGCTGTATCAATTTAAGTGGCTGTACTTTGATAATGCTACTAATCAACCCAACTCCGGCCTGCTGATTACATTGAATTTAGGCATGATTTCCACGCAGTCTTTTGAGACTTGCATGTGAGTGTATCCTAATGTGCTATTATGATTATTTGGGAATTGTGCCTCAAATGTCTCCCAACAGAACACAGATAGATTCGGAGGACCAGAATATATTCAGTGATACAGTATTAGTTGAAACAAAACTCAGAGTTCACATAGAAAGGGCACAAAAATACAAACACATGTAATAAAACCCATCCATCCATTTGTCCATCTATCCATCCATCCATCCATCCATCCATCCATCCATCCATCCATTCTTCTGTTTGTCTGTCCATCCTTCCATCCATCCATCCATCCATCCATTCATCCATCCAAACATCATCTATACCTACTTAATCCAATTCAAGGTCACAGGGGTATGAGATAGAAGTAATCATAATACTGTAATAGTAATAATAATAATGACTTTAATTTTATTTATAAATAATGTAGGCACACGCGCACACACACACACACACACACACACACACACACACACACACACACACACACACACACAGCTGATTGTGAGAAGTGAGGCTGCAGCCACAATGATACTTGCACATGCCCCTCCACTAATATTGGCACCCTTGATAAATATGAGCAAAGGTGGCTATGAAAAAATGTCTTTGCTGTTTATTCTCTTGATCTTTCACTCAAAATACTAAGTAAAATCTAATCTGTAATTAAAGTAAAATGACTGAAAGAAAAAATATTCTTATTATGAAATAAACATTTTCTCAAAAACATGTGCCACAATTACTGGCACTTCAAGAAATTCTTATAAGCAAAATCTAACTGAAGTATATTCCCATTCATATTTTACTTTTTTTAGGTTCACCTGAGTGGTTAAGAGAACTTAAGTGGTCACCCATGACTTCCTGTTTCACTGGGGTATAAATATGAGGTGACACACACCCCAAATTCCCATAGTCATCCATCACTATGAAAAACAACCGAGAACACAGTAATGATGTGCGACAAAAGTTGTTAAGCAAATCCGGAGAAGGCAATAAGAAAATAGCTAAATGGTTGAAAATTACCATTTGCACTATCAGGGCAACTATTAAGGCGTTTAAATGAACTGGAGATGTTAAGAATCTGCCTGGAAAAGGACGTGTGTTGAAATTGACCTCGCACACAGTGAGGAGGATGGTTCGAGTGGCCAAAGAATGTCCAAGGATCACAGCTGGAGAATTGCAGACGGTAGATGCGTCTTTGGGTCAGAAAGTCTCCAAAACTACTATCAGACATCACCTACATAACCACAAGATTTTCTGGGAGGGTTGCCAGAAAAAAACCAAAAAACTCTGCTGTCACTAATGACAAACTCAAGCGCCTACAGTTTGACAAACGTTAATGGAACTTTCAATGGGACCAGATGAGACCAAAATAAAACACCAGAGGTGGATTTACCATAGACAAAAACATAGCCATGCAGAAAAGTACCTCATATCCACTGCAATGTATGGTCATGGATCTTTGATGTTGTGGGCTGTTTTTCTTCCAAAGGCCCTGGACTTGTTAGGATACATGGTATCATAGACTCCATCAAATACCAGCAGATTTTAAATCAAAACTTAACTGCCTCTGCCAGCAAGCTTAAACTGGGTCATGGTTGGATCTTCCAAAAGGACAATGATCCAAAGCACACCTCAAAATCGACACAAAAATTAATCATTGACCAGAGAATCAAGGTTTTGCCATGGCCATTCCAGTCCCCTGGTCTAAACCCCATAAAAACCCCATGGGATGAGCTGAAGAGGAGAGTCCCCAAGTGAGGACCTTGGACTCTGAAGGATTTGGAGAGATTCTGTATGGAGGAATGGTCTCAGATCCCTTGCTATGTGTTCCCCAACCTAATTACGCACTAAAGGATAAGACTCAGTGCTGTTATCTTGGCAAAGGGAGGCTGAACAAAGTGTTAAATGAAGGGGTGCCAATAATTGTGGCACAGATTGAGTAGTAGGACAGGGTGTTACAATCACTAAAATTTCTGCATTACAATTGACTTGAGTGGGATTGTTTTTTGGAGATGACCACTAGATTATGTTGCAACCATTATGACACATCTTCAGTTATGAACTTTGATGTCACTGGTGTTTCGGCCTTTTATCACAAGACACCCTCATCTGAGGCAGGCCCACCACAGGCTGATCAGACCTGGGTCTTTGTCTCATGACTAGTCTCTGGATGGTCATTTGGGAGTCCAGACAGTATCTCTTCTTTTCAGTCACAGCCAATGACTGCTCCTTTCAGCAGCATTTGAAAGTGATTTGACTGCCTTCCTATGGGCCTGCCCTCTGACTCCTACTTCCCTCAGGAGCCTTGCGTTGGAACTGGCTACAAAGCCCCTGCAACCAACCTCAACTGGATGCACTTTGACATTCCAGCCTCACTTCTCTGCTTCAGCTGCAAGGTTGGCATATTGTAGCCTTTTTCGTTAGTATGTTTCATCCACAGCATCCTCCCAGGGGACCATCAGCTCAATACAAGCCGGCAAGAGTTGGACCAAAGGATCAGATCCAGTCGCAGGTTGGTAGTTGCTATCTCAGATGGGAAGGTGAGTCTCTGCCCTAGGTAAACATACATTTCCCTGTCCCTGGCTGCGTTCAGTGGGCATGATTCAGGAGGAGAGAGGTTAACCCTGTTCCTCTCCTTCCCAGATGAAAGATAGTAGCTATGGGAATGTTGTCAGGGCATTGAGAGGCATGCCGTTGATGGTTACTCTCTTGAACTCAAGTTCAGCTGCCAAACACCTCAGCACTTGGTTGTGTCGCTGGATCTGCCTGGTCTTACAACCAACCAAGATGTGCTTGAGGGTTGCTGAGCTGCACACTGGGGACAGGTTGGATTCTCTCCCAGCCAAAGATTTAGGTTTTGGGGGGAGGGCAGGTTGTCGTATGTAGCTCTGATGATGAAGCTCAACCTATATGACTCCATGCTCCACAGCTCACTCCATGTGATTTTCCTCCTCTCAATGCCATCCCACCTAATCCAGCAGCCTCGTTTGGCTTGGGTTATGGCTTTGGCACACCTGGCTGCTTCTTCTCGGTGGTGCACCTTCTCCACCACCAGGTGCCAGCATTCAGTTGGAGTACCCTTTTGCCAACTAGGTTGCTCCCAAGCCAAAGCCTCCTCTTTTTTGGACATGGCCCACTATATCCCAGTGTCGGAGGGTGGATTTTGTGTCCAACACTGCTGTGGCTGGGCCCATTTCTTCCCGTTTGTTAGGGTTGGAGCAACACCTTTTATGATCGAGTCCTGAGATTCTGTGAGTGTCATGTCCTTTGGCACATTTGTATTCCTCCATCAGGCTAGAGATTGGCAGTGAGAGGGCTCCGTTCCCATAAAGCCCTATGCTGGTGAGGCATCTTGGTAGCCCAAGCCACTTCCTCACCTGTGAGTTCACCAGTCTCTCCAGTTGAATGGCATGAAATAGTGACCTCATAGATGGTAATTGGCCACATGAGTCAGGGCAGAAGTCGAAATTGAAATCACCAAAACTTCAGCTTCCCTGGAAGAGCAGTGTTGTTGATTTGCTTGAAGCTGCTGATTGTGTCTTGCCCGGGTTGTTCCACCTGCTTGGTGTCTTTGAGGTCTGCGTTGTACCATCATCTGAGGCTTTTGATGGGTTTCTCCAGGACAGTTGGTACTGGCTCATCATTAATGCACAACCTTTCGTCAGTGAACCAGACTTTGACAATGGAAATACTGTGGGATTTGTTGGGTTTGATCTCCATTTGTGCCCATTTGATGTTTCCCTGGAGTTTATCCAGCGGGCGTTTGGTGCATGCTTTTGTTGTAATTGTGGTCATGTCATCTATGTACACCCTGATTGGAGGAAGACGCTGCCCATTCTTCAAGCGTTCTGCTCCGACCACCCATCGTGATGCTCGGATAATGAGCTCCATCGCCATGGTGAATGCCAGGGGAGAAATGGTACAGCTCACCATATGCCTTTCTCAAGGTGCTGCCAGGCACTGGTGTTGTCCTGTGTGGTGTTGGTGTTGGCATGTTTTTCAGAAAAAAATATTTGTTTTATGATAAGAATTTGTTTTTCCTTTCAATCATTTTACTTCAATTAAAGGTTAGATTTTTGTTGATATTTTGAGCGAAAGATTAAGAGGATAAACAATTTGTTAAGGGATGGCCATCTTCTGTTCTGTATATGTATGCATGTACTGTATCATGTACTATATCTGTTCTATGATATGCTGCACTGCTCCAAAAAATATAAAAACATTTTGAATTTTAAAAAAGAGGACACACAATAAAGACATTTTTTCATAACCCCTTATGCTCATATTTATCAAGGGTCCCAATATTAGTGAAGGGCACTGCAGCCATGTGAAGAACTAAATGAACATTAGGGCCATTTATTGTGTTCTCTTCCACCAGGTTATCTGGAAAGAAAGTAAAAGGGGGAGACAGAAACCATGGCAGGATAAAGTTGTCATGTAACATGAGTGCACAGAGTCCACAGCTTGCAGCTGTTACCTTGGTACTTTCAATATATCTGAATCAAACATCACAAAAAGCTGAAAACAACATAGCAGACAACTTAATAAATGTCAGTCACCAGGGAGGAACACTGTGCCATGTATGAGGTGCATCCTTTGCCTAATTTTTGTCCATTCAAGAGAAATTCTTAAAGATCAGAATCAGTTGGCATCAATGTCGTTTCCTCCAGACTTGTTCTGGTGTCTGCAATGAGACAGGACAGGTTTGAAATGTGAAAAACAAAAATCCCATCATACACCTCACCCTTTAGACGGCTTACTTAAAATGTGCAATGAGTCGAAAGAGAGCAGTAAACATCTGTGTAATATTTGGTCTTCTCCAGACAAAACTAATTTTTTTTCTGTATTTTTATGTTTGTTGTAGATTGGTTGTTTTTTGTTTTTGTTTTTTTGTATAGCTTATATGTACTCTTGTTCCATATCATCTATTTTCTTGTAAAGTGTACTGTGTTTGGATCTTAGAAAATTCCCATATATTTGATGCATTATTTTCATTATCATAGGAGGGAGGTTCCCTTGACCATGATCTAAAAGTATTAATAACAGTTATAATAATAGTTAAAATAGTTATAAAAACAGTTATAAATCTCTATTTTGTCTCGTAGCTTTTGAGATTTTAAACAGTAGAATAGCATTATCAAAGGCGACTGTGGCAGGGCAGCATGTGGCTGGCATCACTCTCACTCATTTTTGTGTCTCCAGATTTAATATGATGCAACAGATAATGCCAGCAGAGGGTACAGAATTAGTTTTCACCAACCTCTTCTGTGTAAATGTGACTGACAGTCGTAGGTTATGGTAAAAAAAGTACTTGGTCAGTGGAGCGGCCACACATTCAGGTGCCGCAGAAATTCCCTTAAACAACATGTTAATAATTTGATGATGCGTTATTTGGAAAAGGAGGCTGCTTATTGATGATTGTTATTGAAATTATTTTCAAAAAGAGCCACCATAGCCAAATGGTTTTAAAAAAAACAAAAACAAAACTAATATGTTGTGGAAGTAATAGGTACATGGTGAAATATACATTTCCTCTTGTCACTGTTTTTATCTCCAATGTGCAGGCCCTAAATTTTGTCAAAATCGTTTTCATGCAACTTTTTTCCATAAACTGTATTCAGTCCAAATATCTTAAGTTATTGCCCTGCATACTGCATAAAAGCCATCAACAATTAGATAATATTTGCAATTTGGTTGCAACCCTAACCCTGCAGAAAATAACAGTATTGCTTTTTTGACTGGCCGCAATGCCAGTGGCGATTCATTTTACGCCCCCCCCCCCCCATCATTTTTATTTCTGCGGAACAAGGAAGGTTCGGGTGGGCATCGTTAATAACGGAATAGTGATTCATCATTTAATTATGATTTGACAAATGCTCGCGCCTTCCCCATTTCCAGCATCCTCCTCCCTTTCAATTCTCTGCTCTGCCAAACTGTCACGCACTCCCCCCGTGGGATTAATTCAAGCTGTCTGTCTTTGTGAGGCTGCTGGCGCTCTCGGGGCGGCGGGTGCACGACACTGTCAATGAACAGAGAGCCTGACACTTCCAGGGAGCCGTACAGATGCACGCTCCCAACTCGCCTTGTTATTGTTTCCACCTTAACCCCTTCCTTCCTCCCTGGAAGTGTGTGCCTTCTCTCCATTTCTCGTTTCCTCTCTTCTCTTGTGCTGGTTCCGTCTTTCTCTGCCTCTCTCTCTCTCTGTGTCCTTCCCCTATCTGTCTGTTGCCCTTCCACTCACTTTCTCTCTCTCTCTCTCTCTTTCTCTGTCCTTGTGTGTGTGTGTGTGTGTCTTTCCTCTGTCTGTTGCTCTTCATCGAGAGAGAGAGAAAGAGAGAGAGAGAAGGGGGGAGAGAGAGCGAGAGAAGAGAGGGGGGGGAGAGAGAGAGAGAGAGAGAGAGAGAGAGAGAGAGAGAGAGAGAGAGAGAGAGAGAGAGAGAGAGAGAGAGAGAGAGAGAGAGAGAGAGAGAAAGGAACAGCAGCAGCAGCAGAAGATGCAGAAGGAAATATCACACAAAGGAAATACTGGTTGTGGCTCCAGTTAAAGACCCGCCTGATTTAGAGCATCTGCATGTAGGGTGAAAACTGATGTATAAATGATCAGAATCTATGAATATTAACATTTGGAGAAACAATATATCATTTAATATTTCATTAAAACTCTGCAGCCTTTGTGGAATGGACACTGAAAGGGTCTACCAGTCCATTTTGGAAAAAAAATAAAATACAATGAATAAATAAATAAAACCCACGTCAAATCTCTCAGGTGACAGCGATGCTAATGGGTGGTCGTTTAAACAAGGCGTGTTTGAGTTGAACTCGAGCGCCTGTTAGTCAAATCCGCCGGGCCTTAGCCCCAGCTGGAGAGATAAGGTTTAATACCGGGCACAGGGCCCAGCCTTATCTCCCCCACTGATAGAGCAGCACGAAGGAGAAAGGAGGGGAAGGCAGAGGAGGAGAGAAAACAAGAAGGACAAAAACAAGTGTCTTGCAGGGACCCTGGCTGGCTGACTGCGTGAGCGTGTCCTCCCGCCGTTGGCATAGAAACTAATCCATGTTCACATTTAGCACCTGACTCCCCCCCACCCCACCCCCCTCTCTGTGACTGTGGTGGTGTAGCGGGTGTTGGGGGAGGAGCAGGGAGTCGCGAGCTTTCTCCTTCTCATAATGAGGCCCGCTGGTAGGAGGGAAGGAGGGAGGGCTAGCTGACTCGTTGGCTGACACCCTTGGCCTAGAGGACCCAGCTGTGTCTCTATGAAGGACACACACTTTCGTTTACTCTCTGTTTCTCACACACTACACACACCGAGCCACTAACCATTTCTATTATACATATATATCTATATACATACATATATGCTGATGAGCCAAAACATTATGACCACTCACAGTCAAACCGAATAACGTTGATCATCTCCAAACAAGAACACATGTCAAGGTCTGGGTAGATTTGATGGTAAGCGAACAATCAGCTTTCATTGTCAACCTGTTGGATGCAGGAGAAATGGGAAGGAGTAAAGACCTGAGCAACTTTGACAAGGGCCAAATTGTTATGGCCAGATGACAGGGTCAGAGCATCTCTGAAACAGCGAAGCTTGTGGGGTGCTTCCTGTCAGTAGTGGTGAGTCCCTACCGACAGTGGTCCAAGGAGGGCCAAACAACAAACCGGAGACAGGGTGTTGGGAGCCCAAGGCTCATCGATGCATGAGGGCAACAAACTATCCCGTCTGGTCCGAACAGACAGAAAGTCTATTGTGGTACAAGTCACAGAAAATTTTAATGATGGTTAAGGGACAAGACACAGTGCATTGCACTCTGCTGTGTATGGGGCTGCGTAGCCACAAACCAGTCAGAGTGCCCATGATGAACCCCGTCCACTGTCGAAAGCACCTACAATGGGCACATGAGCGTCAGAACTGGACCATGGAGCAGTGGATGAAGGTCGCCTGGTGCGATCAGTCCCGCTTTCTTTTAAATCACGTGGATGGCCGAGTATGTGTGTGCCATTTACCTGGGGAAATGATGGTACCAGGATGCAATGGGGGCAGGCAAAACACCGGTGGAGGGAGTGTGATGTTCTGGGCAATGTTCTGCTGGGAATCCCTGGGTCCTGGCATTCATGTGGGTGTCAGTTTGACACGTCCCACCCACCTAAACATCGTTGATCAGGTAGACCCCTTAATGGCAATGGTATTCCCTGATGGCAGTGGTCTCTTTCAGCAGGATAATGCACCCTGTCACACTTCACACATTGCGCTGGAATGGTTTGTGGAACATGATGAAGTGTTCAAGGTGTTGCCCTGGCCTCCAAATTCTCCAGATCTCAATCCAATTGAGCATCTGTGGGATGTGCTGGAACAACAAGTCTGATTCACGGCAGCTCCATCTCGTAACTTACAGGACTTGAAGTATCTGCTGCTAATGTTTTGGTGCCAGATACCACAGGACACCTCAGGGGTCTTGTAAAGGCCATGCCTTGGTGGGTCGACACTGTTTTGGCTGCACATAGAGGATCAACAGCATATTAGGCAGGTGGTCATAATATTTTGGCTCATTGGTGTATATTTACTCTCCTTGTGCATCTGCAAGGTGGCAGACAGTGTTAGTAACGGTATTGACTGATGAGTCTAAACTCATGTAAACCACACTTAATGAATTGTGCATTGTCTTTTGTGCATTGGTTTTGGTCATTATTTGGTCCTTAGTGGTTTGTGGATACCTTCAGGTCTTTTTGGTTCCACAAAGAACAGGAAAAGACAATCCTCCTACCTCCGCTGAACCTCAGATGCTTCTCATGTTCCCCTATCTTCGAGCTGACTGAAAATGTCTGGGACAGTAAAGAAGAAAGCAGCCGGATGATTGAAATGGTAACAGCCATAGCTCAAACGGCATTTTACCTTTTTCTCGGCACACTCTAGCCATCCCATCTTGATGTCGTACAGATGGATAAATTTCAGAAGTTAACCTGCAGTACCGTTCAAAGCCGCCTACTTAATGAAATCAGAATGCGGCATGCATATAGATGCAGATAAATACTATGAGGCATGCAGGAGCATGCAAACATGTACATGTACGCACAAGGCCGCCAACTGACAGGCTGGGCAAAGTGTTTATTTTCTTCCCCTGATGAGGGATGCACTTACCCCCCACCCCCCACCACCACCACCTCCACCACACACACACACACACACACACACAAGAATCCAATTCAACACCCACACCCCCCCTCTCTCTCTCCCTCTTTCTGTATGACATCAGTCAATGAGCTGGAAGAAGGGAATAGAAGGGAAGGGAAGAGAGGAGAAGAGGTTGCCAGGGCCGTCATCTCTTTTCTACCCCCAACTGTACCCTAACTTTCTCTGCTATTTGTATGTATATATGTATGTGCATGTGTATGTGCATGTGTGTGTGTGTGTGCATGCGTGCGTGCGTGCGTGCGTGCGTGCATGTGTTCTCACACTCACACAATGGTCTCTTAAGGCTTTTTGGAGGGTGCCATATGAGTGGAGTGTGAGGTGCTTTTTCCCTGGATGTCCTTCAACACCCCACTTACCTCTGAAAAGAGCCCTCTGCCTCTGCACTGCCCATGTCCCAGCTATTGTTCCTAATTAGAGATTCAGGACCCAGACCTATTCAATTACTGGAAAACCACAATGCACCGCATCCTTACTCCACACTTCACCCACTCACCCATTCTCTCCATTCCCTCCTGCCGGAGAAAGCCCCTTTCCAATCCCTCTCGACAACAGCAGTAGCTAAGGGAGCGGAGGTAAAATGAATTTTGGTGTCCTGAATTTAGGAAACTTTCAGGCAAATTCAATAGATCAAGGCTAGTTTGGCATGAAAGGCTCAGTTGAAGAATGTAAGCTTGCCTCATGGGATGTGAATTACAATAAAATGGCCCCCAGAAAAAGAATAGAAAAAAGATAGGATAGTCGTCAAAACTCTTTTTTATTAGATAGTTCAGTTGAAAAGGGATATAACTGTCTTACACTGAGCAATTATAGATTAAATTAAAAGGTTTGCGTCATGTAGCAGTATTAGCATAGAAGTGGCTCAAGTCATTTATAAGCAATACTAAGCATTATACTAACGGTTATATGGTACTACATTGCAGGTTACATGAGCAGACTTGTGACTGAAATGTTGCCACTTCAAACCTGAAGTCTGTCTGGGTGATGAGTTCCACACTAATAGGAAATGAAGGATTGAATGTATGAAGTGTTTTGCAAAGGCAGGAAGCATGAACAGGCCTCTTAATAGCCATCCAAAGTTCGTATAATGAAGATGTATAAAGAGAGAAAAGAAATACACTCAACCACACTTTTATGATTCAGCACACATACGGAAGTGTAAAGAAGATGCACGATGAATGTGCTTCCTCTTTTATTTTCTATTTTTTCCAGATTCATGTGTTAGTCTGTGAATGGGCATGTAAAAGTGGTGTCATTACTATGGATCTGATTCATGGCCTAAAATATAGTGCTACTTTTACTCCAGTGTTTTATTGTTCCCTGCACTGCACACTGTCCTATATATAAAAGCATGCGTAAAGATATACTCACAATAAAGGAGTACTTAAATATAACGGCGGCAAATTGACTCAATGGGTGACTACTTTGTCATATTCTTTTATTCTCTCACCAACTAGGTTAGTGGTAACTTTTACTCTGAAGGAATTCCCTTGATCCTTCACAGACTGCAAACTATTGTCCTCACTGCACTGAGACTACAACAGACAAGGTGTGTTGCAAGCAACTGCTCTATAATACACTTCACATGTCAGGACAAACATGTGTGCATACACAAATATAAACACACATGGACTCCACTGGTACCACTACCTCCTCTCGTCAAATTGATACACAGTTCATCCTCCCTCCTTCGCTCTCCCTTCACCCCATAAGCAGAGCATCCCAAATTGTGTGGCCTCCCTGTGACACTGTGGTCGTTCAAGGCAGCGCCCAAGTGTGAATGTGTTCAACCGTGGGAATATGAAGCTGTCGCTGCTACTGAAAAAAGTTGATGCTTGCACAGTTAAGTCTCCCCTGATAAAGGGAGGTAAAAAAACTGTGTATGTAACAGTGTTTTCCTGACGCCAGTTCTGACGTGAGAACCCACACCATTACAACATTATAATGTGTTTGTAAAGGCGACTTAAAAGGATCCTGTTGGTGTCTGGGTAGCATATTCCATTGCCTACCAACACATGGATCGCCTGTTCGAATCCCCATGTTACCTCTGGCTTGGTCAGGCGTCCCTACAGACACAATTGGCCGTGTCTGTGGATGGGAAGCTGCATGTGGGTATGTGTCCTGGTCACTGCACTAGCGCCTCCTTTGGTCAGTCAGGGTGCTTTCTCAGGGTGGAGGGGGAACTGAAGGGGAACTCGGGGGAATAGCATGATCCTCCCACATGCTACATCCCCCTGGCGAAACTTCTTACTGTTAGGTGAAAAGAAGTGGCTGGTGACTCCACATGTATCGGAGGAGGCATGTGGTAGTCTGCAGCCCTCCCCGGATCAGCAGAAGGGGTGGAGCAGTGACCGGGATGGCTCGGAAGAGTGGAGTAATTGGCTAAGTACAATTGGGGAGAAAAGGGGGGGGAAACCCCCCCCTCCAAAAAAAGGGATCCTGTAGCTCATAAACTGTAGATTTCCTCTCGTCCAATCACTCAGTAAACAAAACAGACTTAAACTTCAACTAAAGAATTTATTTTGGTTAAACAAATTTATACAATAACCTTGTGAAATTAATCACTTGTGTAGTACTAAATGTGATTTAATACTAATGATAGGCTGTATATAAACCAGCTGACTCGAAGGCTAAATACATTGTAGACCCACCTCTCTAAATCATGGTGAAAAATAAAAACCACAGCTTGAGGCTCAAATTCTCTCTGGTGGCCCCAGTTTCCCTGGCAGTGTGAGAGGACCATTAAGTGATGCGATGTGTGTCTTTTGTGTGGAATGATTCAATTATTCCCTCTCACACAAACAGGAAATTAGGGATTTCATGTATGAAGTATTTTGCAAAGGCAGGAAACATGAACAGCCCTCTTAATGAAGGTACCCATCTGAAGTTCCTAATGAAGATATCTGAGGCAATGAAGAAATACACTCAACCACACCTTCAAGCTTTACCACAAAAGACATCACGCATGACCACATGTACACATGAATACAGGTACACGAAGATTTTTTATTTTTTTTGGGGGGGGGGGGGTCACATGGTCTCTTGAGTTGTAAAAACGAGACCCCCCCCGTTTGTTTCTTTCTTCAGACTCCAAGTTTTCTCACTCTGGTTCGTTCTTGGAACCTTAAAGTTATGATCCTGGAGATTTACATGCAAACAAATGTAATTTTCTATACTTAATTGCTGGCGTATTGAAGAGGAGCGCATGAAGTTGCTTATTAACGTTTACTGTCTGGTTCAGGACCAGGTACAGCGCAGTGCATTTTACGTTTTCAAAATAGCAGCCAAATGTGGACGGAGGAGGCAGGACGCGGTGAATTTGAAGAAAAAGCAACATGGCGGCGTCCGGGTGGCGTGGCAGTCTGTTCCACTGGCTACCAACACAGGGATTGCTGGTTCAAATCCAGTAGCGGGCCGTGGCCATAAATACTAGTGGGGCGGACACTGGCTCCAGCTCCTGACTCGCTAGCCAGGCCCACTTTTCATATCATTATTTTAATAATTAGGCATATTAAATACTTATGTTAAGTATAATAAATACTATATTAGAGAATAGACAGTACATAACTGTAAACATACCAGCCATCAGCCCACACAACGCTGTAGCCAACACATTTCAAAGATGAACAATAGGCTATCCTTTAACCCGAGTGTAAACGACAAAAAAAACTGTAATGGTATACTTGATTGCGACAGTGTGAGTGACATAAAGCAGAGCGGTGTAGCTGTAAAGGGGGTTGGACGTGGGCTGAACGACGACTGTGATACGCGAATGTAGTGCTTGAGTTACACTAAGTAAAGGTTAACAAAACGAACATCCTAAAACTGGACATTGGATTATTTTAACAATAAACACCTAAAGGGGTTATTACATGGTGTCAGAAGTGGCGGAAAGAAGATGGCGGAAAGAAGATGGAAGTTTAATCCACCGGAGAGTTTCTGCTTCGAAAAACCAGCAGAGTGGGTGGACTGGAAGAAACGCTTCACGCACTATCGGACAGCTACAAAGCTAGATAAAGAGGATGGAAGCGTGCAAGTAAGCACACTTACCTATCTATGCATTAGGTAGAGAGGCAGAAAATATATTGAGTTCGTTCACTTTTGAGGAAGGTGAGGACACGGACTATGGGGTGGTTATGGAGAAGTTTGACGCCTACTTCATACCGAAGCGTAACGTCATTCACGAGAAGGCCTGTTTTTACCAGCGGGTGCAGCGTGCAGGGGAGAGAGTGGAGATATTTATTTGCGCTCTTTATGAGCTTTCGGAGCACTGCGATTTCGGAGCTAAACGTGGGGAACTCATTAGGGACTGAATCGTGGTAGGAATCCAGGATAAGGAACTGTCTCGCAAGCTACAACTCATCCTGAACCTCACCCTGGAGATGATGGTGCAGGAAGCGCATCAGCTGGAGGAAGTGAAAGCCCAGGTTAGCCAGCAAGGTGAGGGGGAATGCGCCATACAGGAGGTAGCACAGGGGCACGCAAAGCACACAAAATGGCAGAAAAAAAAGACAGGGAGGGGGGCTTCAAAGACAATGACCACAGCAAAACGTGTGGTAGATGTGGTAAAGCAATGCACAAGAAGCAAGATAAATACCCTGCAGCCAAGTCCACATGCCACACGTGCAAGAAAACAGGACATTGGGAAGGATGTGCAAAAGTAAACTGGTGAGTGAAGTCACAGGAGGTGAAGGGGATGCATCTTACTTTCTGGGCTCAGTTGATAGCACACTCTCAAGCAACAAACTGGACTGTACAACTAGACATAGGTAGCACATCTGTCACATACAAAATAGACACTGGGGCCGACATGTGTGTCATGAACAAGGGGCCCTTAAAAAACCCCCCACTAAAACCAGAGAGAAAGTTACATCAGGCTAAGACTACTGTGAGGCCCAGGCGGCCGGTTGAATTGTGTAGGCCAATTCACAGCACACACACGGTGCACAAGGACAACAACTATATGTTTGAGGTCTATGTTGTCAGAAGAGAGAGCGTGCGCAAATTACTCAGCCAACCAGTAACACAGGAAATGGGCCTAGTGAACAGAGCTTATGCGGTTCACAGCACCGGAGAGTTTGGCCTGCTCAAGACATTGCCAGTAAAAAATAGTGTTAAGGGAGGAGGCACAACCATATGCAGTCCACACCGTACGAAGCATCCCCATCCCTCTCATGAAGCCAGTCAAGGAGAAGCTGGAAAGGATGGAGGCCAATGGCATCATTGTGAATGTCAGCGAACCCACGGAGTGGTGCGCCCCCATGGTGCAAGCCACAAAGAAGTCAGGTAAGGTGCGTATCTGCGTAGACCTTAAAAGACCAAACAAAGCCATTAAGAGGGAGAGATTCATCCTGCCAATGACAGAGTAGCTCACAGCTGAACTGAGCAGGTCAACTGTATTCTCATCATTGGATGCAGCAGCAGGGTTCTGGCAAAAATTGCTCGACGAAGACAGTCAGAGACTAACAACTTTTATCACCCCTTTTGCCAGATATTGTTTTAAACGGCTCACTTTCGGGCATTAGCAGTGCCCCAGAAATATTCCAGAGGAAAATGGTAGAAACACTGGAAGGCCTGCAGAGGACAACTGTGTACATGGATTACATCACCGTTCACGGGAGGGACATAGCAGAGCATGACAAGCACCTACAGAGGGTCATAGAGTGGCTTGAGTCTGCTGGGCTGAAACTGAATGCCAAAAAGCGTGCACTGAGATAGAGAAAGCTATACTTTCTGGGCCACGAGATTGACGCAGAAGGTGTGCAGCCTGACCTGGCCAAAGTGTCAGCCATCAATGAGAGAGCCCTACGTATGGTGAACAACTTGGAGAAATACATCCCCAACTTGGCTACTGTGGGCCAACCGCTGAACCGCTGAAGTCCAAGTCAGCGTGGACGTGGGGTCCAGTGCATTAGTCAGCATTCCAACAGATCAAAGTACTCCTCACAACCTCACCTACCCTGACATATTATGATGTCCTCAAGCCCACAGCAGTCTCTGCAGATGTGAGCAGCTACGGTGTTGGTGGTGTGCTGATGCAGCTCCACGGCGAGAACTGCAAGCCCGTGACATACTGCTCCCAATGTCTGAGCGAAGCAGAAACCAGGTATGCTCAGATTGAGAGTGTTTGGCGAGCATCTGGGCCTGTGAAAGGTTTGGAAAATATCTGAATGGCCTAGAGGAATTCAAGTTGATCATGGATCACAAACCCCTAGTCCCGCTGATGAACTCCAAGGATCTGGACAACATACTCATCCGCTCCCAGAGGTTGGTAATGCAGCTGATGAGGTTTAACCTCAAAGTGGAGCATGCACCCAGCAAGACCCTGGTCATGGTGGACACCCTGTCCAGGAGCCCCTTGAGAGACAACAGCCAAGACACACACACACGGATGTAGAGTGCTATGTCGCATCCATCATCGACGGCATGCCAGCTACAGAGCAGAAGATGGACAGCATCAGAGCAGCCACAGCAGCAGATGACAAGCTACAAGCCCTAATCAGGTACATACAGTATGGATGGCCAGAAGACATATGTAAAACACACCTGACTGTTAGAGAGTTTTTCCCCATGAGAAATTAACTGTCAGTACACAACTGGTTCGTAACGAGGGGTAACAGAATAGTCATTCCCGAAACATTGAGGGCAGACACATTGGACCGAATACATGATGGCCATCAGGGCTGGACTAAATGCAGGGATTGAGCAAACACCTCGATATGGTGGCCCAGGATATCATCCCAAATCAAAAACAAAGTTCATGTCTTGCCCGTCATGCCAGGAACTAAGAGGTCAGTCCAGAGAACAACTAATCTCAACACCCCTTCCAGACAGACCTTGGAAAAGACTAGGAATAGACTTGTGAACACAATAAACAGAGCTACCTGGTCATCTCAGATTACTATTCATGGTATATAGAAATACTGCACATGCCCACAACCAGCAGTGCTCTGGTGGCCACAAAGTTAAAGGCTACATTTGCCCGGTACAGAATAGCAGAGGAGGTAGTTAGTGACAACAGGCCACAGATCGCTTGTGCGGAATTCAAAGAATTAGTCTGTGAGCTTGACTTCCAACACATAACCTCCAGCCAACACCATCCCCAAGGAAACGGGCACGCTGAAAGGGCTGTGCAAACAGCGAAGAGGCTCTTCTAGCACCCATGTGCTATAGATCCACTCCATGCAACAGCACAGGTGCTAGCCCTGCAGAACTCTTAATGGGCCGGAAGATCCGAACAACCCTGCCTATCCTCGACAGCAACTTGCTACCCAAGTGGCCGAGTAGGCAGCACATCAAGGCCAAGAATAAAACAAGATGGCACTGTATAAGGACGTCTTGTTTCGTGCTTCCCAGCGACCTTGCAGCTTTTTACTTATTTTACTGTTTGTCTGTTTTGGTTTTTTTTTTAACCTCTAAAGTAGTCAGTTACTTTGAATTTGACAGAGACACATTACTGAACATACGAGACATGATGATCACTCACACAAATCCAGAGTTTATCAACAGGGACCACCTGCTCACAAGAACCTCGGGGGAACCATGCACGGTTCCCCCCGGAGGCGAAGGAAGCATTGCCGGAGACCTGGACATAGAGCCGAAGTGCTGGTGAGACTGAGGCGAGGAGCAAACCGGCCCCCACTCCCCAGTATTTTACTGGCCAACGTGCAATCCCTGGACAACAAGCTAGACAAGTTAAGAGCAAGGATCTCCTTCCAGCGAGAAACAAGGGATTGTAACATCATCTGCCTTACAGAGACTTAGTTGTCGGAAGAAATCCCAGACCACTCAATTGTCCCAATGGGATTTTCCGTGTTTCAAGCATACAGGTTGAAAGAACTCTCTGGTGGGAAAAGCAAGGGAGGGGGTGTATGTTTCATGATCAATAATGCTAGGTGTGGCCCTAGGCGCATACATTCTCTCAAGTCTTTCTGTTTCCCGGACCTTGAATATCTCTCGCTCCTGTGTCGGCCATTTTGGCTGCCCAGAGAGTTCACAGCTGTTGTTGTGATAGCTGTGTACATCCCGCCAGATGCCAACTCGGACCTGGCACTCAAGGAACTGAACAGGACAATCAGCAACATGGAAAATATGCACCCGGAGGCTGCTTTTATTGTGGTTAGGGATTTCAACAAAGCATATCTGCAGAAAGTGTTACCGAAATACTTACAGCATATCAACGTTAACACACAGGGTGATAGCTTACTTGATCATTGCTATTCTCCTTTCCGCAATGCCTACAAACCCCTCCTCCGCCCACCGTTCAGCAAATCGGATCACTCCTCTATCCTGCTCCTGCCCACCTATAGGCCAAAGTTGAAGCTAGCAGCACCCACCATGAGGACAATACATTGCTGGTCTGACCAATCGGATGCCGTACTACAGGACTGTTTTGATCGAGTGGACTGGGACATGTTCTGTGATTCGTCAGATGGCAACATTGACAAGTACACAGAAGCAGTTATTGGATTCATCCAGAAGCACATTGAAGAGCTGGTGCCCACTAACAGTCCAGGTGTATCCAAACCAGAAACCATGGATAAACAGTCCCGTTCGGTCTGCTCTTGCAGCACGAGACACCGCATTCACCACGGGAGATGAAGTCGAGAAGAAGAAAGTCTTCTATGATCTCCGGAAAGCGATCAAAGCAGCCAAACGAGAATACAGCAAGAAAATTGAGGAACAACTAAGTTCTAACGACCCACGTAGCATGTAGCAGGGATTACACACAATATCGGACTTCAAAGGGAGACCAAGCAGCTTAGCTGTTGTATCTTCCTTAGAGTATTGCCCAACTTATACTGCTAGGTTTACAACATAAATCAGTCGGGAGACGAATTCGAAATACGCCGTCATGAGAGCCAGTAGTTTTATTCACAACAGCTGTCACATGACACTACTCAAGTCACCCGTAATATCAATACCCTGGTCCGCCCATAGGTGGCAGCAACGGATCAGGTATAATCACAATATACAACATCTCCCTACTTAATGAACATGTGGCATCACTAACATCAGAAAACCTGTAACCAAATAAGCCGCTATCATGACATGTAAACACTACGTTGTCCATGGTAACTAAAATGTCTCAAATCCCTGGAATTAAAACCGTTCAATTACAAAATAACAATAAGAATTAACAGTCCCCCTTGCTCCCAATGAGTTTTTTTCCCTTTTTTTTTTACTAAGGAAATGAGGTGGACTACTCAGACCCTGCCATAACCCTGGGGATTATTCTGCCCCATTCTTCTGGGTGTGGCTACTATAAATCTAGGCGTTTAGGAGACTGCTGTTCTCTCTGGGGATACCGGTAGTTAGCACCAGCCTCTGGCGGATCTACAAGGGGTGCAACAGGGACAGACGTCGGTGTTGAGCATGATGACAGTTCTGTCTCTGAAACTGCTGAAGAGGTGGGACCAGAAGAAGCAGGTTCTGTGTGACCCAGTGCATTCTGGGTGAGTGTGGGTTGGGCTGGGTTGTCCTGCTCATATGGCTCAGCACAGACCACTGGTAGTGGTGATGTAGTGTTCCCAGATGCTGTTGCTGCAGCAAGCAGTTGGTCTGTGTGTCTTCTCCAGACAATGTCCTCAGCGGTCCGGACTGTATAGGACACAGGCCGTCTGTGACAGGACGGTGGCTGGCACCCATTTTGGTCCGGTGTTATAGTTGCGTGCCAGTACACTGTCACCTGGGAAGAAAATCCTTTTTTTTGCTTTATGTTGGCGTTGTTGAACCTGAGTTTGTTGTTTCAGGTGAACAGTCTCTTTGGTCATTGGTGGTTTTAGGAGGTCAAGGTTGGTGCGGAGCTGTGTCTTCATGAGCAGTACCACATGAGCAGCTCTTGTGGTTGTGTGGGGCACATTTCTGTAAGATAGCAGGAAGCTGTTCAGCCTCTGGTGGAGACAGCCTTGGCCCTGAGAAGCCTTCAAAGCGTGTTTCATGCTCTGAACAAATCTCTCTGCTAATCCATTAGTAGATGGGTGATAGGGAGCAGAGCGGATGTGTTGCACTCCATTTACCTCGAGGAATCGCTTGAACTCTTGTGAGACAAATTGGGGCCTGTTATCGCTCACCAGCTGTTCCGGAAAGCCAAACCGACTGAACATTTCCCCAAGTTTCTCGATGGTTTTCTCGGCTGTTGTCGATCTGATTATGGCCACTTCCAGACACTTGCTGTGAGCATCAACTGCCACAAGAAACATCCTCTCCTCGAATGGGCCAGCAAAATCAGCACGAGTTCTTTCATGCAAACCATTCCGCTGTGGCCTGCATGTAGCTGCTGTAGTAGCCTTTTTCACATCGTGGGTGGAATAATCACTCTGCGTCCCCATAGGAGACATCCTGCCTGCAGAGAGCTCATTCTTTCTTGCTAGGTACGGTTTTAGCTCTGGAAGCTCCCCACTCCTTCCGCTGATCACAACATCTATCAGTTTGGAGAGCACAGGGTCGTTTCGGGTGTGTCATTTCACTTGAGTAGAAGTGATGGGAGCCTCCTCCACTTGCCTGAAGTAGAAAATGTCAGCCTGCTGTGGCTCACCATGGTCAACCGGCAAGGGCAGCCTAGAGAGGCTGTCGGCATTTGCATGCAGCTCCAACTTGCAGTATTTGATATCGTAGTCATGGGCGGACAACAACAAGGCCCATCTTTGCATCCGACTGGCTGCCAAGGAAAGAATACCAGTATGGGGCCCGAAAATTGTTGTCAGGGGGCAGTAGTCTATCAGAAGGACAAAATTCCTCCAAAAGAGATATTGATTACATTTTCGGACCCCAAACACAATTCCCAGTGCTTCTCATTCAATTTGCGCAAAGTTGCATTCAGCTTGGTTGAGTGTGTGTGAAACGAACGCGACCGGCCGCTCTTCACCACTGGGCATGATGTGAGAAATGACTGCCCCACTCCGTAAGGCGAAGCATCACATGTGAGTTGTAAGGGCAATGTGGGGTCAAAGTATGTTAGGGTGTCAAACTCAAGCGGCACCTTTTTTGTTTGCGCAAAGGCAGCCTCACACTGTTCAGTCCATTTCCATGCCTTGCCATGGCACAGCAGCTGGTGAAGCAGTCGCAACAGAGAAGAGAGGCTCGGTTTGCATTTCCCATAGTAGTTTAGGAGCCTGAGATAAGAGCGCCGTTGACTCACATTTTCAGGCATCAGTGCTTCCATGATCACTTTGATTTTGGACGGAGCTTTGTGTAAGCCCTCTGAGTCTATTACGTGACCCAAATACTCTACTGCAAACTGGAAAAACTCAAACTTTGATCTGCGGACCCTCAGTCCATATGCTTCCAGCCGCTGCAGTGTGGCATCCAGATTTTCCAGGTGTTCTTGCTCTGTCTTCCCAGTGACCAGTATGTCGTCCAAGTAGCACTGGACGCCAGCCAAGCTGCTCAGTATCTGGTCCATCACATGCTGGAAGAGAGCTGGGGCCGATGTTATTCCAAAGGGTAGCCTGCAGTATTGGTAGAGGCCCTTGTGAGTGACTATCGTGAGCAGCTCCCTCGACTTCTCATCGACTTCCATCTGGAGGTAGGTTTGTGTGAGGTCAATTTTGCTGAATTTTTTCCTCCAGCCAATCCAGTGAAAAGATCCTCAATGTGAGGGAGTGGATATTGTTCAGCCTCAAGCACTGGGTTTATGTGACTTTGAAGTCTCCACAGATTCTCACCGAGTTATCTTTTTTTATAACTGGCACGATTGGAGTGGCTCAGTCACTCTGGCTGCACCCCCCTCTTGGCCAAGGATTCCAGCTCTGCTTCCACTTTTGGCTTTATTGTGTAGGGAACTGGTCTGGCTTTCATGAACCTTGGTTGGCTATCCGACTGAATGTGCAGTTTAACTGTTGTGTCTTTCATCATTCCCAGTTCCTCCTTGAACACCTCTGCATGTTTGTTCAGAACTGTTGTCAGACTTTTTCACCTTTGCACACCATACGAATTGCAGGCCAGTCCAGTGTGAACTCCTCCAGCCATGACCGGCCCAACAGAGATGGGAAGTTTCCTTTGACTACATACAGTGGTAGTTTAGCTGTCCAGCCATTCACCAGGACTGTGACATTGACAACGCCTTTTGTTTGCACTGACTCGCTGGTGTATGTTTTCAGTTTGAGGCTGGTTGGTTGTAATGGAAGGTGTTGCAAGGTTTCCTTGTAAACAGCATATGACACGATGGAGATGACTGCACCAGTGTCAATTTCCATGCACACTGGTTTCCACTCCAGCAGTGGAGTTTCCCAATATCCATCTGGACCTCCCTGCACTGACAGTACATACACTGATGCCTCATCTGATGAGCTGTTGGGCTCAGCGGTGGTGTGGCTTGGTTCCACACTGTGTACAGACTGTCCCTTTTTGAATTTGGGCATTGGGTTTTTGCTTACTTGCCTTGGGTTTCTGTCAGCTCCCTTACTTTTGCAAGCACGTTCCAGGTGCCCCTTTTTTCCATACTTCCTGCAATCCACATCCTTACTCCAACAATCAGCTGCAAAATGTCCTGTTTTGTCACATCGGTAAATTTTTTTGTGAGCCCCTTTGTCCTCGGTGGAGACTTTGTGCAGTTTACCACTTATACTGAGGTGCTGAGCCTCCCTGGCAGCGAGCTCCACTGACACAGCAATCTCGACAGCTTTATCCAATGTGAGTGCACCTTCAGTTAGCAGACGTTTCTGAGTAGCCTCACTCCTCAACCTGCACACGAGTCTGTCTCTTATGGTGTCATTCAGCACATCATTGAATTCACAATGCTCTGCTAGCCTCCTCAGTGCAGCCACAAACACTGTTACACTCTCCCCTTCCTCTTGTTTTTTTTTTATGGAAACGAAAACGTTCTGCAGTTACCAGTGGCTTGGGTCAGAAATGGCCGTCAACGTAGCCACTATGCTAGCGTAGCTTTTAGTTCCAGGCTTGGCTGGCTGGACCAGGTAACGCAGCAGACAGAAAGTTTTCGGTGCCATTACACTCAAGAACGTTGGCACAATTTTCTCATCTGCAATCCCATTTGCTTGAACAAAGTACTCAAAACGTTCTGTGTAGGAGCTCCACTGCTCAGTATTTCATCAAAGGGGCCAATGCTCCCAATCATCCCCACCATTTTTGCCTCGTTAGCTGCTTTTTCACAAGTATCTTACCTCTGCCGACACTGCAGTCTCTGACGGTAAAGCTAAATTGCTAACCTGCTAGCTTCCAGCTTTCACAGCAACAGCCCGGCTCAGAATCTTCAAAACAAGTAGAGAAACTCAGGCGGATGTCAAATAAGATCCTCATCGCCACTTTGTTGTATCTTCCTTAGAGTACTGCCCAACTTATACTGCTAGGTTTACAACATAAATCAGTCGGGAGACGGATTCGAAATTCGCCGTCATGACAGCCGGTAGTTTTATTCACGACAACTGTCACAGGACACTCCTCAAGTCACCCATAATATCAATACCCTGGTCTGCACATAGGTGGCAGCCACGGATCAGGTATAATCACAATATATAACATTAGCCAACGCCACTGCCTCCCTCCCGGACGAGCTTAAAAGTTGTTTCGTTTGGTTTGAAGTTGTTTTGACACCAACCTCCCGGGAGAAGCCCCCACCGCTGCTGATATGAACAGTGCACGGGCCATCGCCGAGTCCGATGTGCGCAGGTTATTCATGCACGTGAACACCCGCAAAGCAGCCGGCCCGGACGGCATTCCAGGCCGGGTGATCAGAGCGTGCGCAGCGCAGCTGGCGGGTATCTTCACGGATATTTTCAACCTCTCCTTTTCCCTGTGTGTAGTCCCCTCCTGCTTTAAATCATCAGTCATTGTACCGGTGCTGAAGAAGACCAAGGTAACATGCTTGAATGATTGGCGTCCTGTTGCTCTCACTCCCATAGTGAGTAAATGCTTTGAGAGGCTTGTTAAGGGACTAATCTGTAGCATGTTACCGCCCAACCTTGACCCCCACCAATTTGCCTACCGACAAAACAGATCTACTGATGACGCAATAGCCACTACACTCCATACCGCCCTCACCTGCCTGGAGAAAAGGAACTCCTGTGTGAGAATGCCGTTTGTAGACTACAGCTCAGCATTCAACACCATAGTCCCCTCCAGACTCTACACCAAACTCAGCTGGATTCTGAACTTCCTGTCAAGCCAAGGCCAGGTGGTGAGGATGGGCTCCAACACCTCTGCCCCTCTGCCCCTCAACACAGGAGCCCCCCAGGGCTGCGTCTTGAGTCCCCTCCTCTACTCCCTGTACACCCATGACTGCGGGGCCACACATAGCTCCAACTTGGTGATAAAGTTTGCTGATGACACAACAGTGATGGGCCTCATCACCGACAATGACAATACAGGAGAGAGGTCAACAATCTAACAAAGTGGTGCCAGGAAAATAACCTCTCTCTCAACATCGACAAAACCAAGGAGCTGATTGTGGACTACAGGAAGAGAGGGGGGAGGCTGGACCCCATCACCATCAACGGGACTGCTGTAGAGAGGGTCAAGAGCGTCAAGTTCCTCGGTGTCCACATTACCAAGGACCTCACCTGGGATGAACACACCAGCCATGTGGTGAAAAAGGCATAGCAACGCCTTTCACCTCAGGCAACTGAAGAAGTTTGGCATGGGGCCCAGGATTCTATGGGCCTTCTACAGAGGCACAACCGAGAGCATCCTGACTGGATGCATCACCACCTGACATGGGAACTGTACTGCCCACAACCGCAAAACAGTGCAGAGGGTTGTGCGGACAGCCCAGGACATCAGTGGATGAGAGCTTCCCTCCATCCAGGACATAAACAATAGATGTTGTGTCAGCAAAGTCCATAGGATTATCAAATACCCCAGCCACCCCAACTATAGACTCTTCCAGCTGCCACCGTCAGGCAAGCGATACTGCAGCCTCCAAGCCTGGACCAGTAGGCTCCGAAACAGCTTTTTCCACCAAGCAACCAGGCTTTTGTACAAAGAACATTCAAAGACACTAAGCCTGGTGCCAGACTGATGGTACTGACCTACGGTCTTCAGCGGATCATAAGTTCACACACACACACACACACACACACACACACACACACACACACACACACACACACACACACACACACACACACACACACACACACACACACACACACACACAGATGTAGCTTGGCATACACAAACACACAAATATGCAAACAACTACACACACATATGCACATTTATTAAAGCTGGGCCTACACACACAAACACAGCACCTTACATCACACACTACTTATCATTATTACTGCTTTTTTGTTCCGTTTTGTTGTTATTTTACTACTATTGGTGCTGCAGTGTTGAGGAGCTAAAACTCAATTATACTCTCTTATATTTTTATAATGAGATGTAACAAAGAAACAATCTGGAATCTTGAAAAGGATGCTGCGGAAAAAGGAAAACAAGCACACTACTACAACCAACGTTATGGGGTGAGATGCCTACCTTTCTTGCAGCCAGGGGACCATGTCCTCACCAAGCTGGACAACCAAAAGTCCTGGCTTACACCCACAGTAGTGACCAACGAGAGTGTCACACCGAGGTCCTACCTCATTGAGACGGAGCAGGGAGCTACATTCCACCGTAACAGGCGCCACCTCCAGGCGGTGCCCACTGCAGGATCACCGGTGCCAGACACCACACCCATACTAAGACCAGCCGCTGGACACCCCGGTAAGGCCAAAGAATGGTCCTCCTGTCCTGAGCAGGAGTAAACCCAAAGACACTGATGGACTGATACGGACCTGGGGCCTCATGTATCAAACGTTACTATGGGCAGATTTGTTCTTCCACACCCATGGAATTTTCTAGCCCTCAAGATTTTCTGACAGTAATAGCAATGCAGGATGGTTATTTGTAATTCCTTCTTCCTAACATCTATTGTCTACCTCTTGCAACGAGCAATCACCCAGGCCAGCAAAGACTTCAGTGTTAGCCAATCGGTGTCTAAATTCAGGAGTTACCCAGGTTCTACACTGGTCTCTGAGACAAACTTCAGGGCTAAAAAATCCCATGGGTGTATAAGAACAAATTTGCCCATAGTAATGATTGATACATGAGGCCCCAAGTCCAGCAAAGTCAGTAAATCAGTCAAAAGACTGGACTTATGGAAAAGAAAAAAAACTAATGAGAAAGGGGCGGGGGTATGGGGCAAGAAATGGACCGTTGAAATACTGTAAGTTCCTGGTTATGTAATGTGAAGAAAAAAAGATTTCCAGAGAAAACTGTTAACTAATGAGTGGTTACTTAAATGTTGAGCAGTTGCACAATGGTGAGAGGGGGAAAGAGTTTAAAGGGGGAGATGTAATGGTATACTTGATTGCGACAGTGTGAGTGACGTAAAGCAGAGCAGAATAGCAGTAAAGGGGATTGGACGTGGGCAGAACGACGACTGTGATACATGAATGTAGTGCTTGAGTTACGCTAAGTATAGGTTAACAAAATGAACATCCTAAATCTGGACACTGGATTATTTTAACAATAAACACCAAAGGCGTTTATTAAAAACACACACACACACACACACACACACACACACACACACACCCACACACACACACACACACACACACACACACACACACACACCCACATTAAACTAAAGCTCTACAACCAATACTACTTTCGGCTGCTCTCATTAGGGGTCGACACAGCGGATCATCCGTTTCCATTTCTTCCCGT
The DNA here is from genome assembly GCF_029633865.1 of Lampris incognitus. Taxonomy (NCBI): domain Eukaryota; kingdom Metazoa; phylum Chordata; class Actinopteri; order Lampriformes; family Lampridae; genus Lampris; species Lampris incognitus. The sequence goes on from NC_079215.1 coordinate 31,769,669, forward strand.
CTTCTGCATCTTCCTCTGTCACACCAGCAACCTGCATGTCTTCCCTCACCACATCCATAAACCTCCTCTTTGGCCTTCCTCTTTTCCTCTTCCCTGGCAGCTCCATATTCAGTATCCTTCTCCTAATATACCCAGCAGCTCTCCTCCACGCATGTCCAAGCCATCTCAATCTTGCCTCTCTGGCTTTGTCTCCAAACCATCCAACCTGAGTGGTCCCTCTAATATAATCGTTCCTAATCCTGTCCTTCTTCGTTACTCCCAGTGAAAATATTAGCATCTTCAACTCTGCCACCTCCAGCCCCGCCTCCTGTCTTTTTGTCAGTGCCACTGTCTCCAAACCATATAAACCATTGCTGGTCTCACAACCATCTTCTAAACCTTCCCTTTAACTCTTGCTGGTACCCTTCTGCTGCAAATCACTCCCGACACTCTTCTCCACCAACTTCCCCCTGCCTACACTCTCTTCTTCACCTCTCTACTGCACTCCCCGTTACTTTGGACAATTGATCCCAAGTATTTAAACTCATACACCTTTGTCACCTCTACTCCTTGTATCCTCACTATTCCACTGTCCTCCCTCTCATCCATGCATAAGTATTCCGTCTTGCTCCTACTGACTTTCATTCCTCTTCTCACCAGTGCATACCTCCACCTCTCCAGGCTCTCCTCAACCTGCACCCTACTCTTGCTACAGATCACAATGTCATCCGCGAACATCATGGTCCATGGAGACTCCTGCCTGATCTTGTCCGTCAACCTGTCCATCACCATTGCAAACAAGAAAGGGCTCAGAGCCGATCCTTGATGTAATTCCACCTCCACCTTGAACCCATCTGTCATTCCAACCGCACACCTCACCATTGTCTCACTTCCCTCATACATATGCTGCACCACTCCTACATACTTCTCTGCAACTCCCGACTTCCTCATACAATACCACACCTCCTCTCTCGGCACCCTGTCGTATGCTTTCTCTAAATCTACAAAGAAACAATGCAACTCTTTCTGGCCTTCTCTAAACTTCTCAATCAACATTCTCAAAGCAAACATTGCATCTGTGGTGCTCTTTCGTGGATGAAACCATACTGGTGCTCACTAATCGTCACCTCTCCTCTTAACCTAGCTTCTATTACTCTTTCCCAAATCTTCATGCTGTAGCTGATCAACTTTATACCTCTGTAGTTACTACAGTACTGCACATCGCCCTTGTTCTTGAAAACCGGTACCAGTATGCGTCCTCTCCACTCCTCAGGCATCCTCTCACTTTCCAAGATTGTGTTTAACAATCTAGTTAAAAACCCCACTGCCATCTCTCCCAAACATCTCCATGCCTCCACAGGTATGTCATCAGGACCAACTGCCTTTCCACTCTTCATCCTCTTCATAGCTGCCCTCACTTCCTCCTTGCTAATCCACTGAACTTCCTGATTCACTATCCCTACATCATCCAACCTTCTCTCCCTCTCATTTTCTTCATTCATCAGCCCCTCAAAGTACTCCCTCCACCTTCTCAGCACACTCTCCTCGCTTGTCAGCACATTTCCATCTCTATCCTTGATCGCCCTAACTTGCTGCACATCCTTCGCAGCTCGGTCCCTCTGTCTAGCCAATCGGTACAAGTCCTTTTCTCCTTCCTTAGTGTCTAACCTGTCATACAACTCACCATACGCCTTTTCCTTTGCCACCTCTCTCTTCGCTTTACGCTGCATCTCCTTGTACTCCTGTCTACTTTCTTCATCTCTCTGACTATCCCACTTCTTCTTTGACAACCTCTTCTTCTGTATACTTTGCTGTACTTCCTCATTCCACCACCAAGTCTCCTTGTCTTCCGTCCTCTGTCCTGATGACACACCAAGTACCTTCCTAGCTGTCTCCCTCACTATTTCTGCAGTGGTTGCCCAGCCATCTGGCAACTCTTCACTACCACCCAGTGCCTGTCTTAACTCCTGCCTGAACTCCACACAACAGTCTTCCTTCTTCAATTTCCACCATTTGATCTTAGGCTGTGTATTCATTCGCTTCCTCTTCTTGGTCTCCAAAGTCATCCTACAGACCACCATCTGATGCTGCCTAGCTACGTTCTCCCCTGTCACCACCTTGCAATCTCCAATCCCTTTCAGATCGCACCTTCTACATAAGATATAGTCCACCTGTGTGCACTTTCCTCCACTCTTGTACGTCACCCTGTGTTCCTCCCTCTTTTAGAAATATGTATTCACCACAGCCATTTCCATCCTTTTCGCAAAATTGACCACCATCTGAAATTCCACATTTCTCTCCTTGACTCCATACCTTCCTATCACCTCCTCATCACCTCTAAACCCTTCACCAACATGTCTGTTGAAGTCCGCTCCAATCACCACCCTCTCCTCCTTGGGTACCCCCTCCACCACATCGTCCAACTCACTCCAGACTTCTTCTTTCTCGTCCATCTCACACCCAACTTGCGGGGCATATGCGCTAACATTCAGTAATACACCTTCGATTTCCAGCTTCATACTCATCACTCTGTCTGACACTCTCTTCACCTCCAGCACGCTCTTGACATACTCTTCCTTCAGAATTACCCCTACCCCATTTCTCCTCCCATTCGCACCATGGTAGAAGAGTTTGAACCCACCTCCGATACTCCTGGCCTTACTCCCCTTCCACCTGGTCTCTTGCACACACAGTATGCCTACCTTTCTTCTTTCCATCATATCAGCCAGCTCTCTCCATTTACCAGTCATAGTGCCAACATTCAAAGTTCCGATTCTCACCTCCACACACCTACCCTTCCTCCTCTCTCGCTGCCTCTGGATATGCCTTCCCCCTCTCCTTCTCCTTCGCCCAACAGTAGCATATTTTCCACCGGCACCCTGCTGGTTAACAGTACCGGTGGCGGTCGTTGGTAACCCGGGCCTCGACCGATCCGGTATGGAAATCTTATTTATGATCCGCATATTTGATTTGGCAAAGATTTTACGCCGGATGCCCTTCCTGACGCAACCCTCCCCATTTGTCTGGGCTTGGGACCGGCACTAAGAATGCACTGGCTTGTGCATCCTCAGTGGCTGTGTTCCACGATATACTAAAGCAATGTCTTTAAATAGCATACTCCAAATGTTCCTAATTACGAGAAGGACATGACAGTTGCATTAAGTCTAGCATGCAATCGAGTAGCTCGTTCTGGATAATTTTGGACGTACCTTTGAAAACCGTTGCCTTTTCTATGTGCTCCTGCATTGCAGTATCCAAGGACGAAACTAAATCCACAAGGCCACGGAAGACGCCAGGGTTATCAGATTGATTCGGTCTCGTCTTGTCCTCTAAGGGCTAGTTAAAATGCATAATTGTATGCAGTCTACAAGCTTTGACAGAATGTGCCGGTTTTTGTCCAACCCTTATTGTGATTCCGCATACTCACATGGTAGCTCTTGTCAAGCTGTGCTGCTATTTTTTCTTGACCGACCGAGCATGGCTAGTTTCATAGCACAATGTAAATGTGCTTTGCTTGACTAATGTTTCTTAGCCCGTTTTGAAAAGTGCTTCAAATCACTCAGCCCCGTGTTAGTCCATATATCCCCTTGTCCTGACCCTGCTGCAGATGACCGGAAGGCACGGGAAACAGAATACCATATTCCGTGTTGAGCAACCACATAGCCATGTTTTCTTTTCATACCACGTTCGTGAAAATGTCCTGTTGTAGGTTTTCCCTTTGTCCTTTGTTCGCTGAGTAATGTTCATGTCTGGTCTATCAGGGCCAATCTGCTTAATTACTAACGTGTCTTGTAATTACAGTCGTTCAACCCAGTTTTTTTTTTTAATAAACTCTACACTGTTAGACACAGCAGGTGCAACGACACTGGTCGCCATTTCTGCAGCAGTCCAACGTGCGGACTAACTCAAGACGGTAGAGGACGGCAGAGTACGGAAATAGAGCAGACTCATTTCTGCCCCCAATGAGCCTCTATTGGCGCTTATTGCAGTTCCCATCTTTGACCACAAAGCACTATAATAAATCTGCCAGCGAAAGCGGGGTGCTGAGGGCTCCTGCCCCAATATTGCACAACGCACTAAATTGAGACCAAATCTCTGAAATAACGATTTTAACTTTCAAGGTTGTTGACTAGTTTGATTCATTTGTTGCGCAAAACTAGGTTACATTTATTGCAATGTAAATTATGATGTATTAACTTGGAAAATAGTTTATGAGGAGGAACTATGTTTTTGGGTGGATGTTTTTTTTTAAATGTATTTTTTTAGTGGGGTGCTGCCCTGCCTGCCCATATGAACGGGTTGCGCCTGTTCAAATCCCCGTGTTACCGGCTTGGTCGGGCGTCCCTACAGACACAATTGGCCGTGTCTGAGGGTGGGTATGTGTCCTGGTCGCTGCACTAGGTCACTGCACCTGCTCGGGTGGGGGGGTCGCGTGATCCTCCCAAGCGCTACGTCGCCCTGGTGAAACTCCGCACTGTCAGGTGGAAAGAAGCGACTGGCGACTCCACATGTATCAGAGGAGGCATGTGGTAGTCTGCAGCCCTCCCCGGATCGGCAGAGGGGGTGGAGCAACGACGGGGACGGCTCGGAAGACTGGGGTAATTGGCCGGATACAATTGGGGAGAAAAAAAGGGGGGGGGAGGAAATCGCACAAATAAATAAATAAATAAATAAATAAATAAATAAAATAAAGCAAAGTGGCAGTGGCTTGTAGCTTGCACCAATAGATACCACACCAGTGATAGCTAAAATCCACCATGGTGCATTTCACCATGTTGTTTCTTTTCTTTTTCTTTTTTTGGCAGTGGGGAAGGTGCTGACATGCCACCACTTTCATCTTGAATGAATCTTCAGGACTTCAAACACCGCTGCAATCACCCAAATGCCAATTAAGTTAAACAAAAAAAAGATTATCTTTAAGATTGTAACTTTAAACAGCCTGGCCCACAGCTTCACCTTGGACGTTTGACCAGGGACTCACTGCGCCCCCCCCCCCAATCCACCCAGAAGCTCCATTATTCATACATCATCTTTAGGTAATTGTAAGACATTCTGAATGCATTTTCCTCAAAAGAACCTTAATCACACCTTTCTTGATTGGACATCTTGTATGACGTCCATTCAATTGGTATGTCTAAATGAAATTACAGATGAACTCTCTTGCTGAATGCTGAAACACTGTGTGGAAATCACAAGTCATGTATGGCTAGTATTTGATTTCCCTTCCCAAGGTTTCAAAGAGAAAATAGCGTCCTTTCATTACCATACAGAGGTGTAAAGAAGATGCTCTATGGGTGCACTTCCTCTTTTTTCAGATGACTGTGGAAGTCAGTGAAATGGCATGTGTAAGTGATGTCATTGCAACAGGTCCGGTTCATGGTTTGAAATATGCTGCTGCTTTTATTCAAGAATTTTATTTAACTTTGCACTGCGTTCTGTCTAACCTAAGCTTGAATACATTAAAAAAACTCACGATAAACCAGCACTTAAATATAACAGCGGCAAATTTAATCTTCGGCTGAATACTTTGCAGTCAAATGACATAAAACTGGTATTGTTATATTTTTTTCTTTATTTTTCTGCACAATTAGCTGATGGTAACAGCTAAATAAAATGTGTTTTTACACAAATTCCAAACTATGATTATCATTGCACCGTGCTTACAACAGTCAAGGTGTACTGCAAAGCAATTGCCCATTGGGCATATTACAAGTCAGGGCAAACACATAAACACTCGTGTGCATGCACAGATAAAACACACCTGCAAAGACATGGACTAAACTGGTACATCCTTATCCATCTCCTCCCCCCTTCGCTCCATCTCCCTCCGTTCCATAAGCAGAACCTCCCAGATGCTGAGGCCTGCCTGTGACAGTAATTGAGGGAAGCTGGCCAGAACAGTGTTGAGATGGGGGGGAAGAAAGAAAAGGAAGGGTGGGAGGAGAGAGAGAGAGAGAGAGAGAGAGAGAGAGAGAGAGAGAGAGAGAGAGAGAGAGAGAGAGAGAGAGAGAGAGAGAGAGAGAGAGAGAGAGAGAGAGAGAGAGAGAGAGAGAGAGATGAGGGTAGGGAAGGAGGAAACCATTCATCTGCGTCTCATGGCTGTGGAATGGCATATTACAGGTCTAATGTGTAATTAGATAGATAGTGAATAAGGTCAGCGTACGGGGGGGGGTCGCTGTCAGCACATTGCCATCTAGTGGTCAATTGTTACAAAACAAGCCTATTTTCAGTTGCAGACAAACAATGGGGAATGCATTTTGACATCACAGTGATTTGTGGTCATTGCATATTATCTGAAAGTGGAATTTCTGGGTCTGTCTGGATGTTTTCAATGCAGACATTGCTCCAGCATTGTGAAAAAAAAGGTTGTCACAGCCAAGAGGGTCCTGACTTCAATCTCAGCTTATCTGTGTGGAGTTTGCATGCTCTCCCCACGTTCATGCAGATTTCCTCCCAAAGTCCAAACACATGACTATTAGGTGTACTGGTGGCCCTCAGTTGTCCACTGATGTGAATGATGAGTTACTGTGCATGTGGGCCCTGTGATGGACTGGCTACCTGTCCTGGGCATCCGCCTGCCTTCAGCTACACGACCTTGAAGTGAACTAAGTCAGTATGGATGGGTGAATGGATGGCTGGATGGATATCACACACAATATCTATTGATATGCTCATTGCACACCTGTGTGACGTCGAAGATGTGAGAATGAATGTCACTATATTTCAATGTATGGTGTTTTACATGCTTGTGATAACACTTTTAGTATGTTCATTCTTGAATGAGAGAGTCTCTAATGAGAGATTTTCAGCCCCCATCCCTGCTTCCTGCTGACAGGTGTTTGGTTCAGAACTCTTGGAGACAGTCTGATGACGTGACAGGAAGCTACTAAAGCTACCAGGCGAGTAGTAAACAAAGAGGAATTACCATCCTGGAGGCATGGTAAATATTCACAGCATGCATCCACAAGCCCCACATAAAGCGTGTTTGTGCAGCTTTCAGCACTCTCTGCTTAACTACAGATTTGTGTACATACTGGTAATTACCTCATCAAAGAATGTGATGTGTCGCTGACCAAGTGTGTAGCAAGTAGGCAGGAGTAGCACTTGTTTTTTTGTGAAGGTCAAATGCAGAACAAGAATAAATAAACAAAAATATTTTATAAGACTAAAAGTTGACTAAAGCTCAACTCCAAAGAATACAAATGGAAAATGACATGACTTATTGGCACATAAGTAGCCTTGTCCTCAACAACTGAACAAGAATAAAGTTCTTAAAGAGATCTGTGGACATCAATTTTACAGTTTTTTTGTTACACATGACATTTTACTTTCAACATACCTCTTGCATTCTGCTTTCCATCTATAGCACGTACTTGTATTAAAAGCCCCATTCTTCCCTTACAGACAGAGATCTTCTGAAAAGCTAGTATTTTAGTGGTCCTATGATGGCTCACATCAATTTTGCTGAATTAGGCTGCAAATGAACTGAAATAGACATGACATGACATGACTTGGATAACAACGGCCACATTATGACTCAGACTGAATACGTTTTACAAAGATTCAAATGACTAAGGTATGTAAAATATTTTGTCAAAAGAGCAATAATCTGAAATGGATGCGCACTGTTGGTTCGCCTGCTGTAAGAAGATTGCTGAGTCAAATTACACTGCTTGCTCACTTATCACATATGTGAGTAGGCCATCATGCTCGCGTATAACTGCAAAATTGTGTGCTTCTTCATCTGTGAGTTTATGTATATGCAGCATGTGTGTTTGTGTGTGTGTGTGTGTGTGTGTGTGTGCGTGTGTGTGTGTGTGTGTGTGTGTGTGTGTGTGTGTGTGTGTGTGTGTGTGTGTGTGTGTGTGTGTGTGTGTGTGTGTGTGTGTGTGTGTGTGTGTGTGTGTGTGTGTGTGTGTCCACGCCGTGCTCCTCTATCGTTCTATTACATGGGCCACTGGCTGCGCCATCTCTCTAGTTTCACCTCTCTGCTCTCCCAGACGTCTCATATTGCCCGAAGGGATGCTGGGGATGTGGGAGGTGAAGGGGGAGAGAGGATGGGTGACTACATACGTTATCTGTCTGGGAGCAGCTCGAACCACACGGCCAAAAGCCTTCGCATCCTCGCTGACGACTTCAACATCTACCATCTGGCCCCATGAATAAAATGACCTCTTATGCACACTGGATATCTGGTGTCATCTATCCGATAGACACTTCGTTCAGCAAGGCCGAGATAAATCGATGAGCTTAACTGCTGATTTGCAACTCAATATTCAATAAGTCCTATATGTCAAAAGGTATTAGCAGATAATCTTAAACGTGTTTCAAGACAATGAGCACCAGATGGATAGGCTTTGCTGCTCCAACACAAATTCAGATTGTGCCAGAGAGAAACAATTCTGTGAATCTACCCTTTTTCAGACTATGTTTTCCTATATGGGGGGGAAAAACGACACACTTGGAACCCCAAAATAGGTTCATACTCAGATTTTTTTCTTTGCAAATAGTAGTTGACCCAGTTATGTAGTCAGCTGTAGTCTAATTGTTTAACAATAACATAACAGCCAAGATCATTTTCCACTCTTGTACATGAATACTAACAAGTGGGGGAAAAAAGATACTCCTATTGTTTGGAAATTTTTATAAAAATGAACATTGCATGCCTCCATGCAGGTGAAAGAAAGAGGAACAAGTAACATAAAATGGTTTCAGTTTAAGTTTGAATCACTTCTGCCACCTTGTGGTCATATGAGAACACAAAACACCCTGCCTGCATTGTGCTACAGTCAAAACCAGTGGAGGAAACCATTTAAAGCAGCGTTTCCCAACCAGAACCTCATGTATTCCCTGTCAAGCAGATTTTCACTGTAAACCTGAACAGGAAGGCCTGCTCGTCTCTACTCAACAAATCACATTATAACACCAAATCGTGTCAGCTGGGCCAAATCTGACAAGCAACTGGCTGGCAGAGTAAGCACAGATGCAGGTTTCTATGCAGGGTTACAGCATAAATCTGAAGGACGTGTGGGACTGGAGGACTGGTTCGACAAACAGTGATAAGGGAAGATAATGCCAAAATAATCACTTTAAAACATTTTCCTAAAGAACATTTAATAACAATTGTTATGGTACTCTAAACAAATTACTGCAAAACTGTCTTCTTATCAAGTTGTGCCAAAGTAACAAAGGTCACTGTTATGGAGTGCATTAAAGTTGTAAATGTCATCTGATCCAGTTCTCATAAAACAATCCATTTACAGGAGATGGCAGGACTTTTACATGAGACAGTTAAAAAAAAAACAAAAAAAACAAAGAGGATTCTGGAAAAACAGCAAATAATCTATCTATCTATCTATCTATCTATCTATCTATCTATCTATCTATAAGACTGAAGTAGAAGAAGAAAGAAGAAACCCACTTTATTTTGTCATGGTAGGTTACAAATGAAATTGTAGGTTGCAATGAAATTTGTCTTCTGCATTTGACCCATCCTTCTGCATTTGACCCATGCGGTGGGAAGCTGCAGCACCCGGGGACCAACTCCAGTTCTTCTTTCTACTGCCTTGGTCAGAGACAGGAGTATTAACCCTAACATGCATGTCTTTTTGATGGTGGGAGGAAACCGGAGCACCCAGAGAAAACCCGCTGCAGACATGGGGAGAACATGCAAACTCCACACAGAGGACAACCTGGGATGACCCCCAAGGTTGGACAATCCCGGGGTTTGAACCCAGGACCTTTTTGCTGTGAGACAACAGTGGTAACCACTGGGCCACCGTGCCGGAACAGGGATAAGCAGACGATTCCCAGGGTTCAGGATTTGGGCTGTTCACAGCATTAATACAGCAACATATGAGTTTCTTGTCAAGACCACACACTGCCAGCGACGTCTGGGAGCAGTATAGTAACCCATACGGAGGAACTACCAGGAACACTACCACTACTGCCACTAGTACTACCAGTGTATACTAGTAGTATACACTGGTTGTACACACTACCGCTAGAATGACCAAGGCCGTCATTTTGACGATTTTGGATTTTCAAAGTTTAATAACTTTGTGAAAAAAAAAGATACAGACCTGCTGCCCTGGTAATGCTCCTAAAATTGCATATATTTGCATTGAATTGAGTTTTAGATCAATTGCACACAAAAAAGTTATGATAAGATCTACCTAAAACAACCATGAGCCATCAAAAAGACCAAATGTAATTTACGCGAAGTCATGTGCGTCATGTCACTATTTCCGCCATAGGTTGGTCACATCATTTCCTTTACAAAATTCATTGCTCTGTCCTAGAAACACACTAGTGGTCTCCAGTGCAGAGTAATAGTCTAAACTTGATGTCTGGTTACAGACGGCGTTTCAGTCGCACCATGACTACCACCGAAGCATTGCAGTACAGGCGTTGGACAGCGGCGATTTTAAATTGTTTGAAAAATAGTATTAAAGTTATTAAAATGTTAATTTTGGTGTCAGTCGTTTCTTAACTGACATACTAACATATGTAATGCATTAATATCTCAATTGGGTATTTATCTTGACAACCGTGATCTTGACAAACCGTCATTCACATATATTTTTTAAGTTCCGGTCGTTGTTTGGGCCTGTTTCAATATTTATTTTCAGTTCTTTTTTTACGTTTCCCATTTTATAGGCCTTGTTACTCCAAATTGATTAATGTTAGACTCCAAATTCCTTGAAGTCCACATCAGCGAGGAACTTTCCTGGACGTTGTTGGGCCCTTGTGAAAAGGCCCAACAACGCCTGCATTTCCTGAGGAGGCTGAGGAGCGCCCGTCTATCCCCCAAAATTCTCAGCAACTTCTACCACTGCACCATAGAGAGCATCCTGACCATCTGCATCTCAGTGTGGTATGGCAACTGCACCTCAGTAGACCAGAAAACTCCGCAGCGGGGCGTCAAGGCGGCCCAGCATATCACCAGTACCCAGCTCCCAGCCATAAAAACATTTATTACAAACTCTGCCTTCGAAGGGGTTTAAGCATCAGTAGAGATCCCACCGACCCCAACTATGAACTGTTCTCCCCCCTGCGCTCTGGGAGGTGCTACAGGAGCCTCAGAGCCCACACTACCAGGCTCGAAAACAGCTTCTTTCCACAAGCTGTTGCCCACCTGAACCTGGCCACACACTGAATGCCTGTGGATATTTTTAAACATTTTGTACTTGTGCTCTTTTTTAACTTTTCTTTAGCTTTTGGTCTTCATGTGTGTATATCTTATACCGTGTTTGCTGTGTTTGTCTATGTCTGTCTTATACTGTTTGGCACAGCCACAGCCCTCATTTCATTTTTAACATGTGCCTGCACATTGTTTTTAATGACAATAAATTGAATTGATTTGAATTGAATTGAATTGAATTGAAGTGAATTGAAGTGAATTGAAGTGAATTGAATTGAATTGAATTGTTACGTTTGTTAGATTAGCAATATGTGTTTTCCATTTTCATTTTCAAGTAACATTTTCACTTTTTCAGTTTTATTATTCAAGTTCCGCCATGTCTCTCTGAAGTTTAAATTGTTTAAAAAATAGTATTATAGTTGTTAAAATGTTAAATTTGGTGTCAGTCATTTCCTAACAGACAAACTAACATATGCAATGCATTAATATCTCAACTGGGTATTTATATTGACAGAATATGGAGTTTGAAAACCGGCCGTCATTTTGACAGCCCATGGTCGTTTTAGGTAGGAGTGCAATCCCGGTCGTTCTCAACCATTTAACTGTGTCATCTCACTGGTCACTGAGTCAGAGTTTTCAGTTTCAGAGTTAAAGCCATCCATGATATCAAGCTGTGGTTCAGCGTTACCGTTTTATTCTGTTTAGTATTTTGCCAAGGTCAGGCTCAGTTTTAGGAACCTTACCGGCTAATTGTTGCTGACTGAGATCCTGCCTGCCTGCTTGTCTTCTGGCAACGCTGTGGTTACATTCTCTGAATAAAACCAGATGCTAAATGCTGCTCCTTAGCTTCTTTAGAAACGTCCTGTCCTTATTTACCCCCTGCCTGTAAACGCCCAGAGATCGGTTTATCTCAGACATCCCGAAGACGGAAGCGCTGTCAATACAGGACCGTATTATAATGCTACTGAATCACCATCTCATGTCCATATAAGCAACTTCCTCTCCCTAACAGAGAGGAAGTCCAGTGAGTGTATACAGCAATGAGTGGGCTGAGATTACAGTGAAACCAAGAAGTCCCTTCAGGGATGATTTAACTGTGGTTCTCAATAGGGCCCTCGGGTAGCATCAGCTCTGCTAGTGCTGCTTCTTTTCTGCAAGGTAGTTATTTACATTTGCCTGTTGTTCCAGTTATCCCTGCCTCCGGTCAGGTAGGTTTTAGACCTGGATCAACCAGGGACCGTCTCACCAAGCATGCGTTCTTGTGCAGCTAGCCAAGTTCGTACTTAGTTTGATCTAACTCAGTATATTCTGTCTGACGATGATGGATCACGTCTTACTGAACTACATCGCCGTGATGACTCGTGCTAACCTGCTCCGGATCAGGCTAAGTTCTGTATCTCGGATCATTAACAGCTCTTGGAGCAATCAGATGTCAGAGCTGTAAGAGATGCCATTACCACACATTTTCTCACATGAAAAAATGACTACAAAAGGAAATTATGACACCAAAAATGCTTATTGCTTTTCTCATTGCTAGAGAAGGGTGATGTGAACATCAAAAAGTTCATGTGAATGCTTGACAAAATATTTCAAGAAAGAAAATTGAATAGTCTAATAGGTATATCGCTACATTTACCTTCTTTTCATGTTCCATCTCATCCATTTCCAATTAAGTTTTTTCATTAGGAGCTCCTACCGCTTGCAGTCGAAATCCAGGGTCTATTTAAAGAGGGCCCTGACAGAGACCTTTACCACCCGACTAGATAATGCACTGGTTAAAATCATGCTGTAGCATATAAAACACACCTTATAATTAAATTAAAACATATAATAATAATAATGATATATAATAATATATTATGCCTGCCGCCCAATGACTGCTGGAATAGGCTCCATGATCCCCGTGACCCTGGGAGCGGGATAAGCAGTTCAGATAATGGATGGCTGGATGGATGGATGGATGGATGGATAATTATTAATTATCACCTCATAATTATAATTATACTAAAATTACACACCTTAAAATTATGCTGTAGCATATCAAACACACCTTAAATGGATGTGCTTGTGTAAAGCACATGAATGTGTGGCAATTACCCTGTAGAGGGGGTTGATGTTTTACCATTTTTCAGTTGCCCTTTAAACCTGGAGGTGGAGGACATGGGTTCAGGGGTCTGAATCAGGATCTGAATCTTCCTAGAATGGACATAAGAAAGAAGGAGGCAATCACTTCCTCTGACCATATGTGTTCACACACATCTCTGCTATGACAAATGCAAACGAATGCATTAACCTCTGCAACTCTCTGAGTACACGGACGATGTCTCCTCATCCACCGTCTTTCCCCACAGAACATAATGATAGTGTACCAATTACATAATCTATGAAAGTTTTTGATTCTTGTACGTGGCTTGATATTTACCTCTGTGTGGGTCTCCATGAACAACAACATCACAGAATTTCACCCCACCACAAATAAGAAATACACTCAGTCATGAGCACCATCACAGTTGTAAAGTACAAATTCACATACCCCGTAGCAAAGAGGTTTGCTTAGAGCTGCCTGCAGCAGGGTCGGATCACATGCCTTCCTGGACCCCCACCATGATAGACCACCCCTCATTTATTAGAGAGGGCCAACTCCTCTGCCAGAGTATATTTCAGTGGAGGTGGACCCCCCCCCCCCCAATCCTTTTAAGATTATATTACCGTTCTGTTTGTTGCAAATCAACTCAACTCAACTCAAAACTCTCAAAACTTTATTGCAGACTCAGGGTCCATAACAGACAAAGACATGGTTAAAAAAAAAAAAAGAGTCATTGGTAAAGATTAAAAAAAAACAAGACAATACATAGAGTAAACACAATAAAATAAGGCAGCTATACCAATGGTGCAACTTCCCCAATCATATTAGTTCTTTCTTTGTTTTGCAGAACACATGCAACCAAAATGACTTACCACTTTGTATGATATTTTTCAGCTGCATGCAAGACCTCTTCAACCTATTAGGATGAAGTAGCAAAAGAATAATCCAGAATAGATAGCTTAGCCTCCAAACCATTTGCTAGAGCTAATGCATTATACATGTTATTCCAACGGAAGACAAAGTGTATTTAGCCATTAATTGATCACTGTGCCTTAGCAAATAGTGCAGTGACAATCAAACTTAACCTGCACGTTAACACACCCAGCACTCCTCTCTGGCCTCAGTAAGAGTGAGTTTTGTTTTTTGTCATGATACACACTTTAAATTACTATTATTACTTCCTGTCCCTCTGCTGAGAAATAAGAAGAACCTCTCCTTGTCTCACATGATTGGCCGTTAGCTTAAAAGGTCACACTCTTAAACATGCATGAAGATTAATCATAGCCAGAGTGTCTAACCATGTGTCCATAGAGAGCAATGTTAAAACCGTAATCATTACACAAGTGTAGCATGACTGCATTGGTTATATGCAGCTTTGCCGAACCTCAGTAAGGAGCCCTTGCTATGAGGAAGAGTAGGCAGACTAACTAGCCTGCTTGGCAGGATGGAGAGCCAGCAGCCCTGGTGGTATCTGAGGACTGGATTGAGAACCACATTATAACTCGCGTTTCAGAAAGATGCACAAAAAGAGAGACGCTCTTTAAATTGCATGGGCAATCTCAATGATAGTCATCTGGACAAAAAAGTTCAAAGTGACGCTCTCAAAAAAAGGAGGAAAAAAAACGCCTTTGATTTATGTGATTAATGCATCCGGCAACGATTAAAAAACAAAAACGGACACATTATGAACAAAAAGAAAATTCAAATACTTTGATCAGAAATTAATAAAATACTACCAGATTTTGGTTTCCCAAACCATGGGAACGCTTAGGAATGGAGAATATCTGCAGCATATTGATTTAAAAGAGAATCCTGTATCTTTCACAACCTGGGCCTCATTCTCATAGTTTTTGCCATGGTGTAAATCGATTATGAAATCATTTGACTTGCTGGCTTCATTGTCGACATTTATGACACGGCACCACCACTGCAATCAGCTTTACAACTGCATCTCATATGGCAGGTTGTAAAAAATAAACAAACACACAAACTTGTCCTTTAAACCGGTGATTCTCAATCTGGCCCTTGGTCAACGCCAGGTCTGCTGGTTTTCTTTTCAATCAGGTGGTTTATTACATCCGCCTGTTGTAAACCCCCCCCCCTGGTTTTCCCCGGCAGGAACATTGGGGACAACAGGTGAATGTAATGAAGCACCTGCGAGAGTAAAAGCCCAGCGGTACCGGTGTGGTACCTGAAGACAGAATTAAAAGACCACTAGTTTGAAGAAAACACATCAATAATCCCAAACTGGATCTTATTCAGATGTGTCCTGTACAATTGCATAAACATGCACTGCGGTTACTTCCTGTAATAAAGATGTTTGTTTCAGTCATGCTAGTTCTCAGCTAGGGCAGAGGGCATTAGGCCACCCACACATCCCTGACAGCTGACACGAGTGGTTTTGGCCAGAAATCAGTAAATGTAAGTGTTAATAAGAAGCAACAGCCAACTGAATAATCCAAAGAGAAAGAGTTCTTTTCTTTTTTTTACCTTGGGCAACGTACAGGATTTGTCGGTAAACAGACAGTACTGTCTGTCAGTAAACAGCATGGTACACCTAAGCCATGCTGCTAGCTAGCAACTAGCATGCCAATATGTGGGCCATGTGAGGCACGGTCCCTTGTTAACTGTCCCTGATAAAACACACACATGCTAGACCACTGGTTTCATTTTCACACACATCCACATTCAGCACATCCTTTTTTTTTTTTACCAGCAGTGATTCCACTTATCAAAACAAGAGAGAATGTGAACCCAGCTAAAAGTGAAGTGAACCACAGAAAATTGCAACTTATTTCTAAAACCCAGAAGATCAAAAGGCTGTAAATATATTGGAGGTTTTCCACATTTCTCACACTGAATATATATATATATATAAACTTCATTAAAAGAAACACTCAATGGTAGGAAAGTTGCTCAAATAAGGAGCAAAATAATCCAGTGATTCAAGTAAATTCGTGAATTTACTTGAATCACTATATATATCCATTCTCCAAACCGCTTGTCCCACACAGGTATAAAGCCTTGATTATTATGACTTTGGCCAACCACTTGACTCTGTTTTATTAATGTACAATAATACCTTTGTGTACTTTATAGCTTATTGGGTACAATAACCTTGTTAAAGATGAGTGTTGTAAAAATTGTGCGATGCCCATTAATTAAGTCCGATAACACTAGTGCTGAAATGATTAGTCAAATAGTCTACCATCAAAAAGGTCGATTGATTAGAATTTTGGTAATTCAAAAGAAGGTTGAATCAGTTCAGCTGGATACAACATTTATAAACATTGTATCCAGATGAACTGATTCAACCTTCTTTGATTTTCTTACCTGGATTATTGAGCATGCATAAAGAAATGTTGGTAACTGATTAATTGTTTTAGTCATTTATCAAGTTAAAAAAAATGGTGATTACAGCTTCCCAAATGCTGATATTTGCTTGACATTCTCAGATTAATCAATACGTCGGGGAGGGGGTTGACTGCTGGTCGGACTACGCAAACAGTTTTAAAGACATGCTTAAGTCAAATCTGCTTCAATACAATAAAAAAAAAATTTCTTGGGTCTACGGATTCTTTACTTAACAGTTTTGGTCCAAAATTGCATATCTGCTGTGTTTTCGACATATCGGTCACGGTACATAACCGAACACAACTGCCCCTCATCACGGGAGACTTATAATGGGATGTCCTGAGGGTGTGTACTTTTGCTACAAAGGTGTGCGTGTGTGTGTGTGTGTGTGTGTGTGTGTGTGTGTGTGTGTGTGCAGGAGGCTGTGATTCATTTACGTTCATCATAGCTGTATGGTGGACATAAGCGAACTGATGTAAGCACTGACACAGAACACACACAGCTGGTATATTATTTGAAAGTGTGCAGGGGAAGGGCTTTAAGATATTACTTTGGGCTCGGGGCATTTCTCATTATTTTTTACAGTCTACACAGACAAAATAATCAGAAAGCTAATCAACAGATTAAATGATAATGAACATAAAGGCTAGAAGCATTCCGACATAACACCGTTTGAAATGGTATGTGCATTTGGCCATCGCTTACGCATTCTTCTGACTGGTTTATCTCCCTCTTTGTATCTCTCTGTTACTCACTGGCCTGAGGCGGCTGTCATATGTGAATGGTGGCTGCTCTTTGGGCATGTGACTGGCACGGCAGGGACAGGAGCAGGAGGAAGGCTGTTTGCTCTCAGCGGCCTTCCTCTGTAGCCAAGCCCAAGAACATCTGCGGCCTGCTCTGCCTCCAACAAACTCACAGAATAGTCTCATTGTGCCCAGTGATATCATGTGTGTGTGTGTGTGTGTGTGTGTGTGTGTGTGTGTGTGTGTGTGTGTGTGTGTGTGTGTGTGTGTGTGTGTGCGTGCGTGCGTGCGCGCGCGCGCGCGCACGCGCGTGTGCGTGTGTGTGTGTATGGGATGAAACCACAGCAAGGGTGGCAAAGACGACGCTCATTGGCTGCTACCCCCAGTGCCCTGCTCACCAGACAGAGTCGCAAATACTGTCAATCCTGCCAAATTGACAAAAACCACACAAATTGGTGTTTCCATTTTGAATAAAAGAACGGGTTTGATAAACCACTACAAAATAAGATCTGTGTTGCAACTTCACATACCAGTTTGATATGAAAGAGAAATGGCGATGAGCATGTTTTTTCAAAGTATCTGAAATATTTCCACTACGTAGTCCGCTTGATGGAGGTGGAACATAAACAAAGCCTGTCATACTGAGTCACCAGCTGCTAGCAACATTTTCATCCCAGCTTTCCTCTTTTTCACCTACTAACCCACCAGTGTGAGATAAGGGTTTGAGCACCATCACTCACATGTCAGTAGTTATTCGCTAATGGACCCAGTTACCTTCCGGTGTAGTCCCTCCACTGTCAGGGCAAAACAACTTGTAGAGCTGCAAGAGAAAACAGCAGCAGCAAAAGGGGTGCCAAACAAAGAGGGAATGCACTCTATTCCAAAAAAGAGAAAAGCAAAACCATCAAAAAAAAATCTATAATAAGAATTAGAATCAAGTTCATTGCAATATAGAAATTAGTGCAATATAAACAATTTCATTTGAGAAATTTTCAATAACGGAATGAAATCACCATGACAACATGAGTCCCTCGTCAGGCATTTTCAGTCTTTATTTGATAGGACAATAGAGAGATAGGCAGGAAACAACGGGGTGAAGAGAGCAGGGGAAGACCTACAGCAAAGACTGGCAGCTAAATCTGTACTCAAGATGCTGCGGTCAGGCCTGAAGCCACATGTAGCTACATGGTATGCACGTGATGAAGCCACATGTAGCTACATGGTATGCACGTGATGAAGCCACATGTAGCTACATGGTATGCACGTGACTGGTGGAGCCACCGAGACACCCCAACCTGAGAGAGCTGATTCACCTGTTAAGAGTAGGATCCCATTGTCTCCCCTTTGTAAAAACTTTGTGCGTACAGAAACAGAACAATGGACCCAGTAACAGGTACGGCACATTCGAATGGAAAATACAGAATATGTATAAAATCAACCAGACAATATGACAGTTTCGTTGGTACTTTCATTGCCAATAAGCAGTTCCCTCCAGAAGTGCTGATATAGAGAAGTGTAGGATTCTGGGCTACTGATGGTCATGAAAGCTTTTGTCCCCTATCTATTCTTAGATCAAATATGAGAAGGCTTCTCCAGCTTGGTTACATCTTTTTTATGTTTCAATAATTCCCCATGTATGCAGTGCTGTGTTGGATTCAGTTGAGCGATGTCTAATGTAAGTGTAACGTTTATAATTTGTTGAACACGAGTTCGATTGCAGGATGCTCGACTGAGGTCAAATTTGCAGGCAAAAGACAAATAAATCCATGGAACTGTCAAAACCTTACTGTGAAAAAAGCTTTTCCCAGCATACTTGAAGTGCTGCTCGACTCAGCTCTTCCTACCGTGTAAATCAAAATGGTTTGGGAAAATATGACTCACTGAATGCCAAGTGTGTCAAATTCTCTTTTTCTTTTTTTCCCCCCCCCTCCTTTCCTCCCCAGTTGTACTTGGCCAATTGCCCTGTTTTCCGAGCCGTCCCGGCCACTGCTCCACACCCTCTGCCGACCCGGGGAGGGCCGCAGACTACCACATGCCTCCTCCGATACATGTGGAGTCGCCAGCCGCTTCTTGTCACCTGACAGTGAGGAGTTTCACCAGGGGGACGTAGCGCATGGGAGGATCACGCTATTCTCCCCAGTTCCCCCTCCCCCCTTGAACAGGTGCCCCGCCGGACCAGAGGAGGTGCTAGTGCAGTGACCAGGACACATACCCACCTCCGGCTTCCCACCCGCAGACACGGCCAATTGTGTCTGTAGGGACACCCGATCAAGCCGGAGGTAACATGAGGATTTGAACCAGTGATTCCCGTATTGGTAGACAACGGAGTAGACCGCTACACTAGCCGGACGCCCAAGTGTGTCAAATTTTCTAATGTCAATGTCTAGTAGTATTTTTTTTTATCCCTTTATGGGGATCAGCATGACTAAAACTGTAACGGAGTTTTAAAAAAATGCTCTTAATTAATTTCTTTATTTCCAATTAGTATTTTTGAAATTTTTTTTATCATTTAATAATTCTGTTAAGTATTTATGAATTTTATCTTGAGTTATTATTTTAATTTACGGTTATTAATAGTCCCTGTGGAAATGATGTTACTTCACGTCACTCCTTCTGTACCTCCTATGCTTCCGTAGCTTCCACCTTCTCCACACAGGGCTGTATTGCACTGATGAGGAGCAGAGGTGCAGAAGAGATACCAAAAATGTGTTGTGCTTTTCTTCTGCAGAGCCAATAAATAATGAAAAACAGTCTTTGAGAGTTGCCTCCTTCTATGCCCTATCCACGTCCGTTACATTGGTGCCATGACTCGGATAGGGCATAGAAGGAGGTTACTCTCAACGACTGTTTTTCAGCATTTATTGGCTCTGCAGAAGACAAACACAACAATATTTTGGTATCCAAGCAAAAGCCTGGAACCTGCTGATGCTGGCCAATTTCCTTCCTGTGGGGGGCACATGTGAAATGTCTGACCTTACCTCACCCATGCCTGTTACAGAATCTTCAGCTCCAGGAACTGATGGTGTGGGAGAGACAGGAGAGACCTTGTCTGAGAGGAAGAGCGAGGATCTTTGTGTAGCTTCTGGAAGTCTTGATACTGAAGATGACAGAACCTCACATGTGTCTGTGGGAGAGGGACAGGGCCCCTTGACTGATCCGGAGCCTGTGGACTCTGAGGGGAGAACCACAGAATGAATTACACAACTGTCTACACCAAGTCTGTCAGTGGCGGACATTACTGATAGAACAAGCGTTATCTCTGACCCCCAGGATGCCTCAGTCTCACCTGTGGACCACACGACAGATCAGTCTGTGACTCTAGCCCTGTGACTGCTGTGGATGTTCCAGCATATGTGAGACAACCAAACCCTGCTCTCAACACCATGACACAGACGGACAACACATCAGATGCTCTGCAAACTGTCGATCAGACCTCACTCACACACTGTGGTCATTCTAATACACAGACACCGGCCAGATCAAGATTTGGTCGTCTAGTCAAACCTGTGAACAGGCTCATACAAACCATGTCCGGGCAGGATGTTGTTCCAGACAAGTTCAATGTTAAGGCTGTTTGAAAATCTGTGTTCCAGGCTTTTGCTGACTAAATTCATAATCAGATAGCCTATGTCTTTAAATGACTGAAAGTTTTTGCATTGGTATAATGTTCCATGGTTTTCTTTCTTCTTCTTTTTTTTAAATTTTTTACTGTCTTGGGCCAACACTGCACTGTGTTAGGGTCTTGGGGGGTATACAAGGCACCCTGTTGCCAGTTGTTGGATTGAGGTATAAGAGCTGCTCTCATACCACTTCATCCTTATGGGTTACAACTGATGTTGGCTTTCTTTATGATGACCCTTTGTGATTATTAGTGTTTTCCAAAGTGCGTACTGTGTAGCTGGTGCTCAAATTTGATAAAATTCAGTGGGGTTGGGTATAACGGAGTTAAAAAATGTTCTTAATTAATTTCTTTATTTCCAATTAGTATTTTTGAATTGATTTATCATTTAATAATTCTGTTAGTATTTGGGAAATTTATCTTATTGAGTTATTATTTTAATGTACGGTTATTAATATTCCCTGCGGAAATGTTACTTCACGTCCCTCCTTCTATACCTCCTATGCTTCTGTAGCTTCCTCCTTCTCCACACAGTGCCATATTGCATTGATGAGGAGCAGAGGTGCAGAAGAGATACCAAAAATGTGTTTTGTTTGTCTTCTGCAGAGCCAATAAATGCTGAAAAACAGTCGTTGAGAGTCGCCTCCTTCTATGCCCTATCCACATCCGTTACACATGTATATAGAGAAAACAGCTGAGCCAATCAAACATACAGCATCTGGCACCGTTCAAAACGCAAGTGAATGCTGCTGTCTCTCTAACATTTAACATCAATATTAACCGTTGTGTCAGCTGAATGGTTTGCATGCTTGGCCAAGGTCATCTCATGACATTGTCTGGCTGTTGTCCTTCTGTCAGAGGAATCTGGACCAACAGGGAAACTTAAAAGGCTAAACATAGACATCGCAAAAGATTTTTATCATAGGCATGAGCTGAATGTCTACAGTTTGCCTGTTTGAATTTGACCTGTATTGCCATTCATCACTCTACCTGGGATGCGGTGTGTGGACCATAAATCCTGGAGACAGGGTTGGTCTGTGGCCACAGTCCGAGTCTGTGTGTGGATCAAATGCCAGCAATCAAAAATCCAAAAATTATCCGGCCCATACATATCTGTACCTGAGGACCTGTAGCAAAAGGTAATGTACATAGCTGTGAAGACCGCAGTTAAACAGCAGGTCTGAATATAATTTAGAAACAAATTGCCAAGCTTTAACTTCAGTGCAGGAATATAAACTTAATGCAATATTGGGCGGTATTGTATTTCCTAAGAGGAAAACAACGAGTTCCAAAGTTTAAGAAAGGCAGAGACTTCCAGAAAGTAGAAAACCCCTCACACTGTATGACTGTTTTACCAGCAATGAGGCCATCAACAGATGTGTTTCTCAATGCCACAATGATAAACTGAGGGAGGCAAAGAAAAAGACATGCCCAGCATGACACTAATGTGCATACCTCACATAACTCAGACACTCTGGACGCTATTATTTGTATGACTAATGAGGTTTTAGAGTGGCTGGAATTAAACATTGCAATCTACAGGGCCCTTACTATTTTATTCAGATTCCTTTTCCCCCCTGGAACCACAACACCACCACTACTATTTAATGAGGAAATTATGGGCAGTTAGTGAAAAGAAAAGCGGAACGAACATGATCCAGGGACCAGAATAGGTACCTGGAGTACTGAACATAGTCTATATGATTTAGATTTACAATTTTTGGCATTTTGAGCGCGTGCTCTTGTCAGACCTTAAATTGAGTTTAAATGCAAACAGAATTTCATGCTGCAGGTGCCAAACATGTCATAGTACCAATGACGTGTGGTCAGGGTAGGGAGGGTAGGCAGTGCCCACCCTGTGATAATTTGTGTCAAAATAACCATACAACAAATTCATAAAATATAAAAAACCTCACTCTAGTTACAAGTATGCTGTGTCATAACGTATTTTTAATGATATTCTTATGTACTTGTCCCTTTTAAGTCCTTAAACTTCTAAGAGCAAAATGCCGTATAGCGCACAAGCTCGCCTACTTTTTCAATGGGAAGGGTAGGCTCTGCCTTTACCAGGATTGTCTTTTATGTTGTGAAGTTCGGAGTTTGCGCATGCGTATTACGTAGTTTATGGCGAAATCAATGCACAAGGAAAGGCACTGCTTATGGCGGGAGTGCGAGCCAGTCTGAGCCATCAAGGTCACGTCACGTCCCGCCACGTCACAGAGAGATTTGTGGAGAAAGACAGGCGAACGGACTTCATCTTCAAGTGAAGGTAAGCCATTGCTTTTGCGTTTTTATGTTCGTGGCAGTGTTAAATTAAAGTAATCTGTGTTTTTCATGTAGTGTGGCTATGTTGGACAAGTTAACGTATAAATATGATTTTTAATGTGATTTTATTCTCTAAATTTTGACTTTTTTTTTATAGAATGTTGTCCTGTATCAGACAACCATCGCTGAAACGCCTTCCCTATTAGCTGCACACACTCGTTACTGCACATCCTTATTATTAATAGCTCTTTATACAGTTATTTTGTAGACATCTTTTAATTCAAGCTTCATTGTTAATTTTTACAAATCTATACAAATTTTGCATTGGAATTTATTGTTAATTTTTACAAATCTATACAAATGTAGAGTTCACTAAGCTATGCAGGTATTTGTGTAGCTGAACTGAAGTGTTTAGCTGCAGTGGATGCTTGCATGCATGCTTTGCAGCCAGTGTCATTTTATTTCTTTTTCTCCTATTTTTTATCTTGTACTGTGGTTTTATTTCTTGACTTGTTTTATGTTTTTTGCCTAGGTCTGTGTTTTATTACTTTTAACTTATTTGATCTGTATTGTTGTTGGGTTTTATTGTTTCCCTTGTTTTTAATGTAAAGCACTTTGAGCTGCATCTTATGTATGAAAGGTGCTATACAAATAAAGTTTGTTACTATTATTATTATCATTTATTATGCTTTTGTCACTTTGTGTTTTCTAAGATAATGACTAAATGTGAAACTGAATACTGTGAAAGACATGAGTACATGGGTCATATATGGCTTCCCAAGTCACATGCTTTTTTTTTTTACTTGTAGTTTTGCCGTGTTTTTTTTTTTCTTTCAGGCTGGCTCAAGGCATCATGCCACATTTTCTTTTCATTGATTGACAATTCATCTCCCACTAATAACATCAAAAACAGCCCTGAAAGTTGTCAACCATTTTGGAGTTTACACATTTGTGCAAATCATTTTAGTTTGTCTTCCATTTCTACAAATCAGTGAAATCACTAATAAATAACATTTACTGTTTACTTTCACTAAACAATTTTTGTGATCATGTTGGTTGTTTACAAGTTGTTATATTATGTAGTTGAACTGGACTGACATCTAACTGCACAGGAGAAGAATTAATGATGGGATACATGCTATTATATGTTTACCTTCTCACCATTTATCGCCTGTTATACTGATTTCACATTGTATCTTGTAAGTTTGCTTCTAAATTGTTTTGGGTAAAAGCATGCCCTAAGTGACTAACTGCTATTTTCACATGTATTGCCCAAAAATTTGTGTTTTTCATTTATCTATAGGTGACCTCAAAATGGTACATAATTTAAATATATGTATTTGTATGATGGCAGAGTGGAGCAGTGGTTAGCAGAGTTGCCTCACAGCAAGAAGGTCCTGAGTTCGAGCCCCGGGGTTGTCCAACCTTGGGGGTCGTCCTGGGTCGTCCTCTGTGTGGAGTTTGCATGTTCTCCCCATGTCTGCGTGGGTTTCCTCCGGGTGCTCCGGTTTCCTCCCATAGTCCAAAGAAATGTAGGTCAGGTGACACAGCCGTACTAAATTGTCCCTAGGTGCGAATGTGTGTGTCGGCCCTGTGATGGACTGGCGGCCTGTCCAGGGTGTCTCCCTGCCTGACGCCCAATGACTGCTAGGATAGGCTCCAGCATCAGTGATGTGCAGACAGGGGAGGCAGGGTAGGCAGTGCCTCACCCAGGCTAGTAATAAGAAGAAGAAAAAAGAAACATAATGATAGTCACAAAAATTCTATTTATTTATTTATGTTGCTTTAATTTGTTAAGATTGTTGTAAAAAATAATTTTAAAAAATCATGTAAAACTTGTTGTTTCATCAATAAAAGGCAGGATGGCTTGCTCCCAAAGCTGTCATTCGTGAATGCAGGCTGCTGAGGCACAGTCTGCTTGTGCCTCTCTCTGGCACAAATAAATGTAGTTCACTGCCTACCCAGCCATGGACCTCACTGCACGTTACTGTCCAGCATCCCCACGACCCCGAGTAAGGATAAGCGGTTTGGATAATGGAAGGATATATTTGTATATTTCACATAAATTAGATCACATATTTTTACCACAAATGTTTTTTGTGGGGTTTTTTTGTGTCCTTCTTTTCAGGTAATGTTTCAACAGTATTTACAAATAGTATCTCATCACTGCTGTTTGTAGTGACCGCAATGAAATCCGCAATGGTTTGGGCGCTCTGAGGAAAGGCAATGGCGTTACTTAGTCATTTGACAGCTATCAGAAACCATATAAAACAAGAAACAAGTACTTCATATGTATTTTGACAATATTTTTGCTTAGGTATTCATTTGGAATTTAGATCAGCGGGGGAGGGGAGGGCAAAATATTCTGGAATTCCGTGGAAGAATGAAGACGGATCAGATTGTTATAAAACATTAGCGAGCACAAAAGGACCTCCCTGCACGTCACTGCTGTGTACTAAAAAGGCTCAGCACCTGATAACAACAGCAGCAAGATATTAAAGCATCTCCTATCAAAGCAGCAATAAAAGGGGGTTTCAATTGAAAGGAGGTGAGTTCAGATACCAGGAATGAGAAGGTAGGTATTCCCCTTCATAGTTGTTTGGCACTGTGGCCGCATCAGCAGTAAAATGCAAAGCATTAGCAAGTCTGGCTTAAAGGAAGTCTGAACAATTTGGTTTAGAAGAACTAAATTGACATGGCTGGGTGTGATCATTCATTCATTCTCATGGCCACAAAGTTGATGACAAATTCAAAGCTAACACACCCAAAAAACACCCTGAAAGAGCACACTGTCAAGGACAAAGTATTTTTAACCAAAGCTATGCTCTGAATGCACCAGAGAGAGAGAGAGAGAGAGAGAGAGAGAGAGAGAGAGAGATCACACAAGTCAGAGATATTTGATGATGCCACTGGTTGTTGTTGAAAGAACTTTTATCATCTTCACAAAGCTTTTCTTGCCACGCGAGACTGGGAACTATTTACTCTTCTGTACTTGAAACGTATCACGGAAGGCTCAAGCTGTCGTGTTTGTAATAATCGACAGTGTCCTTTTCTCACAACACGCACGCACGCACGCACGCGCACTCACACGCACACAGACTCAGGGGACTTCCAAAACACACCTCCACCCACATTCAAAACGTCCAAGAAGCTGTGAGCCCTGAGACTGAAGAAAATTGTATTCTTTTATACATCCACATAACTAGGACTTGACCCACTTCCAAAATTTTCCTCTATATTGTCACACACAAACAACACTGCGTACAATTTTTATTCCATTGGCTCTTGGTAAGAACCTAAAATTATGGCTAGACCAGAAAAAGGATACTCACTTTAATTAAAGGGTCAGGGACAACTTAAAAGATGTGCCTTTTTAAAGTTTAAGAATCGTGAGATATAAGAATAGAGGAAGGATTCATAAACCCATCATGAGCAATTATTATTTTGGGATTAGTAAATGATCAAACATGAGGAATTAAATTGCAAAATATATTCAGGTTTTGCTTTGTTTTGTTGTTGTTGTTGTTGTTGTTGTTTCTTCTTCTTCTGGGTTAGTAGGAGGCCATCAAGAATACGGTATGCCAAACTGTTATGGGTCATGCAGTTAGGTGGCCTTGGGACTAATCACTTGGGTCCAGAGAACAAAGACGTGGTCTAGATACAAAGACATGGCAAACATGGAAGATTGCTCAGAGAAAGTTGAATCAGTCCATCTGGACACAACGCTTATTGGGAGAAACGTCTCCTCACTCATCTAATGACCTCTTCAGTCTTAAGTGACTATGGGTATCCCCACCCTTATAAACAATACAGTGGCATTATGACCCATTTCGGTCGTTATACCACTTAGATGAGTGATGAAACGTTTCTCTCTCAATAAACATTGTATCCAGATGAACTGATTCAACTTTCTGTGATTTCCTTACCTGGTTTGTCAGCATGCATAAAGACATCAAATATTGCTGTATTTACAGATCATCTCGTGTCAAACATTGTTAGAGGGTGTTTTCTTCATTCGTCAAATGAGTTTGACACCTTTCGTGAGAGACACTGCAGCCAGGGCAAGATTATTTTCCTCACCAACCATCAGTGGCTGATAAGATTTCAAGCTTCACCAACCAATCAGTTCACCTATCAAATTAAATTAATAGAGCCTTTAAACAATGTCTGGATAGCTGACAAAGTAGTTAGCAGTAAATGTCAGCAATCTGCAAATCAGCATACCAGCCGGGTTATTATTAAATGTATGTATGTTAGCATCTTCTTCAACACAGTGCTGTGTGGAGAAACACATAATATTTGAATATTGACATCCACATGTAAAGGCATTGTCCATGGAGACTAACACAGGTTACAGTCACACCTGTGCAGTTCTGGGTGTACTCTGGATGCCCTCATAGGTCTCAGTTGGGATGCTAGCCACTTTTTACACGTGTAGCATTTTTAAGAGCCACTGTACACTACACTACCACTGCAACCACAGCTTCCTGAATATGTTAACATACTACATGGCTCCATAGAGTCCGTCTGTGTGCATTTTGTTGACAGATTCATCTCGTTTTATTTTGTTGCACAGCCCTACCAAAAAGCTTTCTGTGCTTTCTCATTTCGCTTTTGCCATTTTTAATTCTGTGCAGAGCGACCTCGTCCTGCGGAGTCGAGCGCAAACGCCCGCTTACACGGAGCCGTCAGCTAAACGGCGAGACGGCGCTTCGCTTCGCTTCGCTTCACACAGAATGACACACAACAGTGGCGGTAGCGTCGTCTTTACGGTCCGCGTTTTGCGCTGGTGTGATTCCGAATCTCTCCGAAACCTGTCTCTCATTTCGTGAGATTTTACACAATACTTTCGCACGCCTCCTCGACGACTTCGGTTAGCCCGGCCGCTGTCAAACCCTCAGTTCCGGGAACAGGATGGAGCCCCGCTCATGCGCACATCGGCGACACTGCTGCATCTATTACGTCACCCATTCAAAACACAGGCAAGTCCGGACACACACCGTCCGGCAGTCATATGCGAGAGGTTTGAGTTATTCTAGCGTCGCAACCGGAGGTAAGGATTGGCTGGACGTGGGCTGTCAAGAGGCAACCGCGAACAGAACGGCAAAAATATACATAGTATATGTAGATATGTATATATATATTTAGTTGCATTGTTGTGCGGTAGCCAGCCTGCTGCATTTCTGAGACATACCTGTCAGAGGAGACGTTCATTACGGAGGGAGAGCGGCCAATTTTCATGACAATGACTCTCGAAGATGAGCTAACATCAGCAGCAGCCATGGGGGACGCCAAGCGCGTGGAATACCTCCTCCAAACAGGAGCAGATGTCAACGGTGTCAACTGCTTTGGACGAACGGCGCTGCAGGTCAGTGTCACGACGCTGTTCTTTATGTCGCAGGGACAGAGAAAATGTCTTGTTGAGCACACCGACGCCGTAACGACAACAACAACAAAAGAAAAAAAACGGAATACTTTTTAGACGTGTCACATCATTCGTGAAACAATTGGGGTTTGCTGTTAAAACTTAGGCCGACCAACACAGTCAGCAGTTCGGCAGAGTATCAGAGGCCTGCCCCCTCCCTCTTCTCAGATGGCTGCGCTATGTTGCATTTTTGGCAAAACAACGTGGCGATGGCCTCGTCCCGTTCGTTCGTTCTTTGCATTCAACAAAGCGAATTAAGCAGATTTTTTAACTTGAGGGGGGGGGGGAACGAGATTTTTTTTTACACGTTTTCATTAAAATAGGTTACGGGTTCTCATTAGACTGAACACCGAAGATGAAACTGTCAACTTTTGCACACCCTGTAGCCTAAAGGGTCACAATAAAACCTCGCTTTTCAATTTTAGCACGGTCGTTGAAAATTAGGCCAACTATTAGTCCACACAGGCGTTGTTAAATCCACTTTTCATTCAGATGTCAGTGCTGTATGGGTGCCTCTGCATCGTGCCAAAAAAAGTAGACCCTTCTCTCACACACGCTGTTCAATGTTTTACAAAAAAACAACAACAAAAAAACCCAAAACAAAAATGGTCGAGAACAGCGTGTATCAAGTGACCGGCAACGCAACCCCATCAACGTGCACAATGCAGCGCATAACTACAATTTTTTTATTACGGTGTCATAATATAGCATCAGTATTTATGGGTGGTTATAATAAACGTTATCACATCACTGTGCAATTTATTATATTCTCACAAAGGTCATGATGATGGGAAGTGCATCAGTCGCCCGGCTGTTGCTTGCCCGAGGAGCGGATCCCAACGTAACGGACATGCGGACCGGGACCACGCCGCTCCACGACGCAGCCAGGGCCGGCTTTGTGGACACGGTGCAGATACTGGTGCACTCCCTGGCCGACCCAAACGCCCGGGACAACACAGACTGTCGGCCCGTCGATTTGGCCAGACAGTGCGGCCACAGCGACGTGGCCACTTTTTTGGAGTCTTTGTAAATACGACGGGGACTTTTTTCCTTTTTTTTCCCTTCTTCTTCTTCTTTCCTAACCCTATCTTCTGGTTTCAGGGAACGTCTGCGGCGATGGGAGTCAGGTCATTCACTGGCCTCTAACCTAAATCATGCATCGACTCCCCTTGGACTGTTTTGAAAAAATATTTATCGTTTTCGAATGTGTGATCAAAAAAGACTGCTTTTTAATTCAGTGACGGTTATGGGTACGTTGGTACGACTGTAACTGTGTGTTCTCCGGAGTTGCGATGGCTAGCAATTAGCCTGACAGGCCCGTGTAGCTCCTATAGATATATTTTTGATGAAACACTTTGCCATATTCGGCTTTTCATGAGGCAAAAGACTGTAAATATCCATCACATAACGAAGAGTAAATGCATGCTTGAGCATTCATGCCCGGTCGCCAGTGCTAA